>NC_041063.1:19371867-19731867 GCF_900634775.1 Gouania willdenowi | reverse complement strand
GAGTGAAATTGCATGTGTGTTAGTGTGTGATGGAAAATTAAATGTCTGTATTTTTTTTTCATGTTGCTCAATCTGCTTTTTTTTTTTTTCAAATGAATTCCAAAAAGTGAGCGCGAGTCCAGCATTGCTGTGTAAAGTTACTGTCAATGTGCATTAAAGACGGCTTCGTTGTTTTAATAGATGAAATGAAAGCAGAGAAGAAAGTTCCCTTTGATTCAAAAGCACTTTGATCCGCCACCAGGGGTCACTGTTGTGCAGGGAGATTGATCTCTGCTAACCCCCTCCTGAGAAGATCAATGAGTTAGTCTTGGTGGTTACACCATCCATCCAACCTCCCACTGTACATCCAGCTCACTGCTGTGCATCTCACTCTGTGTGTCTGTGTAATGTAAGACAGAAGAAGAACTGCTGTATTTTCTCTGTTCATATGTTAAACGTGTTCAAAGCAGGTACTGGTTTGAAACTCAACATCCACAGGACAAATCTGAGCCTCTAATCCCACCCCAGTGGTGGACTGGGACAAAAATGTAGCCCTGGCATTCACTCCAGACCAGCTCACTATATTATCAGCAGACACTACGTAGAAGCAGTTATTAAGTCGGTGATGCTCAACATGTGGCTCTTCATGTCTTCATTTCAATTATTATTTTCTGATAAAACCTTAAAAGGGAGACACTTTTAAACTCCTTTTTACCTATATTCTTTGGCCATTTTTGCCCCTTTTCAAAAAGTTCTAACAATTGTTCAGACTTTAGCTTCCTTTTGTCAATAAATACTATAAAAATATTTTTTCTGTCAATTTTTGCAAATTCATGTTAACACCTGTATCCAATTTTTGTTCATTTTTGAATTTTTTGGGCCACTTTTCATCCAAATAAGCTAACTTTTGCTCATTAAATTCCACTTGTTTCCTTTTTTCCCTAAATTTGGACTCCTTTTGTTCCACATTTGTCCTTTTTTACAATTGTTTGCCACATTTTGCTCATTTGAGCTACCCTTTGCCACTACGTACCACCCGGTTGCTCTTTATTTGTCAACTTTTTGGCATCTCTTAAAAGCTTTTGGGCCATTTTAGTCACTTTACACTCTTTTCTTGCCACGCTTTTGCCACTTTTGGACCATTTTTGTCCACCTGTTACCATGTCTGCCTTTACTCGCTCTTGAAAAAAAAACGTGTCAGACTTGATTGGCCCACTTCGGGACAATTCCCAGTATGCCAGGTGGCCAGTCCACCCATGTCCCACCCTAAAGGAATATTTTAGATATCTGTTCCAAACGAACTGGTCACAGGTCATGGCCTGGTCTTTGGGAAACATGCATCAAACAGATATCTATGCATGTAGGTAATATATTTGTGTTAACATTGTTGGAAGACATACAGGAATTAAGGTTCAACATTGATAGACCACAAAGGTTAAGTTTAGCTCCCGTTTGACCATTTCCCAAAGACCAGGCCATGACCTGTGACCAGTTTATTTGGTTTGGTTAAGTTTCTAGGGTTAGCACTAGATGTGTTTTTTTGATGTCGTCTCAAACAAGAGCACATCAGATTTTCAAAATCAGTAGAAACACCAATACCAATGTCACATTTCATAGCAAATATCAGCCGATAATATTAGTTGGCTGATAATATTGCCCATCTCTAGTTATCACTTTTGAATCAGTTTTTGTTTTTGAAACCTTGATATGAAAGTATATCTGCAGATATTGCAAATATGAAGCAAAAGTAGGAGTAGTACTGTAAGTAACCAGGGGTGGCAGTGTGTGATTCAACATTCTCCAGGGATACACAAATAGCTCAATCGTTTTCCTTCACTCATTGCAAATCTGTTGCCATTAACTGCTTCCTCTAGGCAAAAAATCTAAAATGTCATACAAATCAATAGTGTTGTACTCAAGACCACACTATTCAAGACCAAGACTTTTAGGAATCAAGACCAAGACAATAAAAGTCCATTTTAAAGCTGCACTACCTGATTCTTAAACCATGACAGAGGGGCGTGGCTGAATTTGAGCCGTAAATCACGCCCCCCACTCTGACAATCCCTCCCAGTCTCCTCTTCTGGAAGTGCACAAAATTGCACACGAGCGCTGAACATGCACACGCATAGGTTGAAAGTCTGAAGTTGCATCCAAGCATCTGATTTTCTCTTTTTGGGTTTTTTAGCAGTATATGCAGTAACAGCAAGCGCAGGTATAGCGATCTTTCCTGGTGGGTGTTCGGCAGCCATGCTTTACGGAAAACAATTTAGCACCATGCACCATGCACGCTCCTTCATAGGCTCTGCTCACCCCTCCTTTCTCTAAATCCTGTGATTGGAGCTGGAGAGGGTGACCGCCAAGATTTTGACAGTACGCAGCTGTACAATTTTTTCATTAATTTTTACTATTATGATATACTATATGATGATAATAAGAATCTTTTTTTAACAAAAAATAATACTTTGAGTACCCCAGCTTTAAGGTTGAACGAGCATTCTCACTTTAGTTTGAGTTTTCTGTCAAATACATTTGACATTTAAAAACAAGGTGTTTGCAACTCTTTCAAAGCACAGCATGCATAAATCTGAAATCTTGACAAATTTGACAAAATTCTTGCAAAAAAAATCAATTATTATATGATTGTTCCGAGTTTACATGTCAGGTGAATGAGGCCTAAAGTAAGTGTTCAGATGGATTTCTGACTAGAAATAAGATGGACTGATGCCAGTGAGCTGATGCTAATGCTAAATGTTTGAAGTCAAACCACAAAATGAAATAATCAGGAACAGTTCACAGTGCTTCACTTTATTACCACTTTAGTGAAGTTGAAGAACAGCAGATAAGTGCTGGTCTCCACTGGTCTTAATGGAAAATTTAGAGTCCGGTCAGACCAAGGCTAAGACAAGACCAAGACCTTCAAAATTTGGTCTCAAGACAATGACCGGTTCTACAACACTACAAAGAAACATGGGCAGTAAAAAAACACACAAACGTGCTATTATTACATAAAAATCAATAATACATAAAAAGCTGTTCAGCCTCAAATGCTCAGCCAAAAACTGCTCAGAAGTATTAGGTGTTAACAGATTGTTGCTTTGAAAGTGTTTTATTTTACTGTCCATAAACATAACATTTGTTTAAAAACGAGGCCATAATAAAAACCTACTGTAGGGGATAGAATTTGAAATTAAAAACAGTCGCACACACCGTTCTGAGCATAGCGTTAATAATACATATGTTGGTGGTTTTCTTAAATGGGCAAGCCATCTGTTCCAGGCAGCCCAGAGCCTCTGCGCCGTAATTGTCCCGTCTGTAGAGTTTGATATGCATAATTAGACTTTTAATAATCTTTGCCGTGCAGGTGATGTTTCACAGAGAGGCTTTGTTAGTAACACTAACTGTCGATTACCCTTAACCTTTGTTTTCATGTCTACGCCTTCGTACTTACCCTCTTGAAATGATGGTATTTACACAATATCTCCAGCCTTCCAACTGATTCTACTGTATGTCCAGAAAAAAAGATAAGCCCCCAGTTTATCATCTTTTTTACTGTTTTGTCAGCAATAATCCATTAAAGCTGACAACATGAGGGATAGAACTAAAACCAACCCATGGTGACAAAACTCTTCAACTCAACAAAAAGAAAACAGGTTTTTACCTTTTTCACGTCTCAGATTTATAACACCGGAACTCCAGATTCGTCTGATCGGTTCCAAGAAGTAAAGACCCAAAAGGTTTAAATGTTCTTCTTTTTTAATTAATCTTTTTGGATTTAAAAGAAATGTCGACGAAATATCTGTAAGCTTACATAAAATTTCACTGATGCAGTATCAAGGGCGGACAAATCCAAATAACCACCCTTGATTTTCATTCATCGTGACACTTATTAAAACCAGGTCACATTGTAATCAATTTTATAATCAGCGCAGCTTGATTATGAACAGTTAAAGTAACAGATAACATCATACCACACCCCTACACTTATTGACAATCTAGCATAATTCTTCTTCTTTTCTGCAAAAATGAGAATCGGCGTATAGAGCCGCAGTGGTAAAATATGCTGCTTCACAATCTCTAGATCTATGGTTTGTTTCCACTCAGTCTTTGTCACTTTATATAGAGTTTGTATGACTGTGAGTTAATGCCAAATAACTAGAATTCTTCTTTTATTCCTCAATTTTTTGCAAAAAATGAAGACATAGACCGTGAAAGTTTATTACGCTGGAGATGTTGTTGCATCTACCTTTAAACTACAGCATCACAGGCTTCCAGAGATGGAACAGATTTGGTCAACTAAAATCTTACTGTAGAAAACTATACTGTAATTGAATGACAAACACTGATGCGTCCAATCTGCTTCAGTTGGTCCAAACAGTTGCGTAGAAGGAAAAAAAAGGCTTGTAATGCCCTTGTCTTATTCTGGAGGTAGTCATCTTGTTCGAGATGCTGTGATATGACCTTGAATGGGTCTTTAAAGCTGGAGAATCATCCATTGAGACTAAATTAGAAGAACAATAGTGTTTGATGTGTAGAGCTATGTCTGAGGATTTCTAACAAAGACGTGAGCAGTCAGGTCAGCATGAACCCAGTGAATGTTCTATTATTGGTTAATTAAGAATCTTGTTGAGTCCGGAACAGTGACGTGCCATGAGCATAAGGGTTGGGTAGGCAGGGCGTTGCAAGTCGAGACCACCAATGACAATTTCAAATGTTTTGGCTGGCAAGTGTTATTCTAACAAAATCAAGATTGTAAAACACCATTAAAGAAACAAACAATTATTCAATAGCAGCCTCCATACTCTCCCAACAAGATATATCTCATGACATGGCAGCGCATCCGTTGTTTGTGTTGAAATCATGGAGAAAATTTCAACGACGACTCAGAACAGCTGGTTCATTGAGGCGCATCCACAAAGCCAATCCTTATTTTTGTACCATTCACTGTGGAAACTATTTTCTGACCTTTCCTTTGCTGAAGGTCTGGTAGCTCAGGTGTTGGTCTAACATTTTTTTTTTTTCCTCAAAAGAAAGTTTCTTCATCCTCTAGCGCTATCATCCTGCCTGTAGTGTTATCCCGCCAACTAGCTAGAGAGCGTAGCAGCGGCCATGCTGTATCAATTCACTAAAGCACTGAATGTACGTATAGCATTTAGCATAGCGCTGTTACGTCCAAAGGCAGCGTAGAGCACTGCCTTTTTACATAAATGGTTTTCATATTGAGGAACTGACTGCGCATGCGCAAACACATATAAACACAGGCTATGAGGGCCAAAGGCAGAGCAGCAATGTGCCTTTGGGAGAGGGTGTGGCCTCCTCCTGCCTTACAGCAAACTTTAGCAGCGTCTCTGTCGTACCAGGAAATAGTGGTGTTGAATCACTTGGGTTATGAAAAGCACAAAATGCTGACACTTTCAAACTTATAGGTACTGTAGGTTATCGGAAATTAAAAAATACATTTTAATTACATTATAATTAAAAGAAATAATCAAAATATCAATTCACCCATGGGTAGGCACTGCCAACCCTGCATACCCTGACTGCATGTCACTGGTCCTGAATGGAAACTGTCCATGAAAGATGTAAGCTGAAAACACACCACTACGCAGCCTTAACAGAGAGATGCCAGCCTAGGCTCCATGTACACAACTGAAAACACTTTCTTTTTTTTTTTTAAGATGACTTAAGCCCAGAGAAGCTTTAAATAAACACTGTTTGATCGCCCGGGTTCATGTTTTTTGCACGCGCCCTTTCACTTTCGTCGGGTGCGAGACTGCAGCACAATGCTCGTGTTGTGGCATTGCTGCTGATGCCCTCTGAATGCCCACAGTGGCAGGGGAGGTTTAAAGAGCGCTCTCAAAGGACTGGCTGATCAAAGGGGTGTTTCATCTGCGAGTTCTGCTGCCGCGTCGAATGCCAGAGACGTGTTATGAGAGAGATCTGATGCTAAGACACTGACAGCAGAGTCTCTGATGACCTCTCTGTGCAGCGTGAGGGAGAATAAACAGGAAAATAAAGGGAGGGGCCTCTAAGTACAGAACATTCATTGCAGGAGAGTGTGTTAGTGATGCCAAAGTCCAACACAACAACAAATGCTAAGCTACTAGCTTTGTATCTTGATGTTTGCTGTATGTCTGTCTTCAGGCGTTAACAAGGTGAAGTAGCACTACTCACACCATATTTTACACCTCACATGTTTCTATTTCCCTACCATATTCAAGGATAATTTTCAGAAAGTTAAAACGCATCAAAAATACAGAAGTAATGACAAATGACAACAAAAAACTAAATAAAATAAAAATGACTCCAAAAATACACAATGACTCAAACCACAGGAAACAACAACACAAATACACACAAAGACTCAAATAATAGTCAGAAAATACATACAAAACAACAACACACAACACACTTATACCACAGAAGACAACAAAAAAAAAAAATACGAACAGATAAAATAACAACAATAAACACAATGATTCAATCTAGAGAAAAAAAAATACCCGGAATACACATAACAACCCCAAAAATTCACAAAACCACAGCAAAAATACTCCAAAAGCAAAAAATTACAACAACGATACACAAAATAACTCTAAAAACACAACAAACCTTTTTTTCAGGTATTATTTCTCAGATTGGTCATTATTCTGAATGCTGACAAGTATTCTATTCATGTGGCCTGTTAGGAATATACTATACCATTAGTTCTGTTAAAGTATGTGAGTAATCAGTTATAATCACATAATGTGATCTTAAGAAAGAAAAAAAAAAAAAAAACAAGATTTATACTTATTTTCTGGACAATTTACAACCCTTTAGCTAAAGTTGTTGTAAGCTAGCTCATCCAAAGGTATGAAATGTTAATTACCATTGCACCAGAATTGTTGGTTGGTTAGCACCATTTTTTATTTATTTGGTAATGCAAATTCACTTGACATGTGGTAGACATGACTTAAAATGCTGAGTCTAATGTTTGGAAAGATGCTAAGTGTAGCTAGAACTGGATTCATGTGTTGTATGCTGATGAATATTGGTGGAGAACCTTGACCATATCGGTTTTATGAGTCAAGATTCATACAGATTAAGTACAGATTTTTTTTTTGTTTTTACTATAATCCATCAAAACCTCTCAAAACACTACTTTCACTTCAAATTTCCAGACTTTGTACGATTGTCTCATTTGCTGCAACATATTTTCACAACCTGAAGTAATTCCCTCCAAGCTAACATTAGAACTAAACAAACAGCATGAAAGCGTTAGCATGTGCGTCATAATATTGCAGCAGCACAAATTTAAACCTCTCATTCACGCGTCCTTTATTGAAGTGATCCGCTAGCTTGCTCGGAATTGCACCTAGGTGCTAAACTTAAATAAAGCTAGGACGCCAATCAAGGGTCACATGACCAACGACTCATCCATCACCGACCGAACACTGAGGAGGTAAAAGTTCATCCGTAGTCAACCTAATCGCCTCTAATTGCTCCCATGTGCAATCTGGCTCTTTCAGACTCTCTGAGAGTTACAGCTAACACATCGCTGAGGTCACAGAAAATCAACACTCCACAGTGCCGAGACTTCAGGAGTCAATTCACGAGTCAATTACAGGAACGGAGCGAGGTTAAAACTTCAATAAAGGAACATTTGTCCTCATCAGCAATGTAAACACAGGAGGTCGAGGCGAAAGTGTCAGGCAGTTCATCAAAAGCAAAGAGAGGCATCAGGGTGCGAGAACATAAACACAGAGAGCAACGTTAGGGGCGACGCATGCTAATGAGAGCTTCCTGTTAACATGAAAGTTGAAGAACTGGCGTCGTCAGTGATAAAATATACATCCATCATCTTCCATCTGGTCACAGTTTGTTCAAGGTGGTCATAATGTTCAGGCTGGTTTCGTTGGTGTTGTATACTGGCCATGTTCTTCAATTTAAATTGCTTCCAGACCAAAAGTCATGAACGTCCTCATTTATCACTAACTTCTTAAAAAAGTGTGTTAACAGTAACCTTGGTCTTAATTACGTTTAGCCCCAAGTGGCCGAATGCAGAACCACACACACTTCCTGTTAAAGCTGATATCAGAAGTTTCTGAGAAATCTATGTTTATGTATGATTATTTTGAAATGCGAAAAAATACCTAACTAGTCTTTTACTATTGTCTACTGCTGGTGGTCATTCATATACACTAATGTATATAAGTCCCTCCCTCGTCCTATAGACCCTTATACAAATGGAAACTATGGCTGAGTGCGCTCAGCCAATAGACTTTGACTTCCTGTTTTTGAGACTGTCAATCAAAGTGAATGTGGAACTGTGCACGGAAACAAGACCTTGCACAGTTCTGCATTCAGGTAACAGCAAACGGGTAAATATGATTTTGGCTCTTACCTGTCTCATAGACGTATATCAATGCGACCCGATGCGACCTTGTTATGTTCTGTGAAAAAGTAAATTGGTAAAAAATCACAGAGAAAACATGACTCATTGTCTCAATTATCAACTTTTTAATATCACATTCATTGAAACTCCACAGTTTTCTCACGCTTTTACTGTATTCCACGATGGCAGTCATTTTTAATTAATTGGTAAAAGAACTCTTAATGTTTCCAAAATCCTTTTTTTTTTTTTTTTTTTTTTTTTTGTAATTTTTAATTTTCCAAAATCCTTTAATTCCTTCAAGTTAATTCACAAAATTTCCCTTAATGAAATAATAAAAAAAAATTGGTCACAAAACCAAAGAAAGATCTAAGATCTGATGAAAGTGCTCACTAGGGCAGAATAAAGTCAAATTTGCTGTTTTCCCGCCTAAAATCTGCATGTGTTCCATATTTGGGCCCTGAACCAGAATTAGTTTGATATCCCTGCCTCAGAGGATTTATCAACTTCAGATCAATAGAAACAAGGATTCAGTGAGTCCTGAATCAGTACAAACACTCAACTCTTTAACCTAAATCTGTCTTTTTAAAAAGTATCCAGGCTTTCATGGACTGATTTTGGAGTCTCTCTGACTTTGAGTTCCCAGCATTGGAAATGTTTGCTGTCGAGGCGTTTTTTTTCTTATTTAGCTACACTTACTTAAAGGTCATCAGTCAATCCTGAACCCTCCCTTCGGCTCGGGCTCCCTCTTCAACTTTGGCGTGGTGATTTGCACCGCCGCAGACTGGGTTATCTCTGCTGCTGATGCTGGAGGAAGAGAAAGTCTGCATCAAACTCTGTATTCCAGAGGAGAGTCCCGCTGCATTATTGATTGAATCTGACGAGAAAAAAAAGACATTTCTCATTGACTTTATTTTAAGCAGTTTGCTGCAGATATATTAACTACTGTGGGTGTTAGCAGACCTGATGCCTGTGGAGGGTGGCTGTGTCACGTCAGTTATAGATGTGTAACAAAATAATTAACTCCCGATACAATATGAAATGCAAACAAATATAATCTTTGTTGAAGAAAAACCATTTGACGGCAAAAGTTGGAGACTGTGTGCTGCATTTTTGATGTACCAAAATAAATCCAAAATGCAGCTTGAATTATTGAATTTAAATATTGCAGTTGCACAAATTCATGGCAGGAAATTTAGTGAAAAAGAAAAAAAAATAAATTTCTTTTTCACTAAATTTCCTGCCATGAATTGTTTTGAATCGCCTTTGCTGGAGGAGTAAAAAAATTATGTTAATTCTGCAATCTGTATTTAACTAACATCTTCGTATATAGTTATAACAAAATTTATAAAATTTGATGAATACAAATTCCATGGTCTGTTAAAATTACATTTAATTGCCTTTCTGCTGTTGTTGACTAAACTGAGAACATAATTGAGTTTTATCAGTGTGTAAGACACTAAGAGTAAAGGTAAGACAATGAATACACGGCAATTTTATGTTTAATGAGTATGGATTGTGGAATTGCAATGGCAAATTAAAAAAACATTGAGCGCAAATGGGTTCTTTCTCTGAGTCACAGTAAACCAGAGTCAAAGCACAAGCAGCGACGAGCTGAATATCAAAAGGATTGTGGGAGTTTGAGTCTTTGTGCCTGAGTTCCCAATTCCACCGGAATTTAAGCTCTTGAATGTTGGAATATTAAAAAATATAAACTTTTAATGAGAATTATTTATTGGAATAACCGGAATTTGAGATTAACTGTTAAATAACTGAAAATTTCACTTTAATCCAAATGGAATGTTACCAAATTCTAAAATTCAAGGAATTTTGCAACCCTAGCTGAAATATTAAGTTTTTTAATTGTATTGTTTTACCTGGATGATATTTATGATAGTTATTTAAAATTGTGAAAAGTTTATATTTTTTGAATATTCCCAGATTTTCTGAGTTTAAGTTCCCGTGTAAATTTACTCGCAAATAGCACCCAGTTCACCGGAATGCACTCGATCTCCAATTTAATCAAGGTTCTTCCACAGCACGTCTTGTTTTTTTCTGCCCTGCCAGCCATGTTTTCTGACACCTGATGTTTGCGATGTTAGCTTTAGCACAGCTGAGCTGCAGCAAAGGTCAAAACAAGGGGGCGTTCCATGAATCTTATACAGCGGTCAAAAGTTTTAGTTACAGTTTTCCCAAATTAATTAAAAAAATAAAATTCTAATGTACATAATGTACACATATTTGAAGTGCCATAAAACACAGCGACTGTACAAAAATCTATGAATTCATTTGTTGTTCTTTTAAAAATGGTCCGAAACTTTTGAGACTTTAGGTTGGTTCTTCTTTTGTTGTGCGATTCTTCTTCACTTGCGCCCAGCAGTTCATGTTTGGTACTGCAGCAGAAATGAAGCAGAAAGCGGGCGCCGGCCTGATTTCATCATGAATTTACAACATTAAACGATGCAAATTTTTGTTGTCAACATTGTTAATTATGTTACTAATATTTTTTGGCATTATTGTATCAGTTACACTCACTGTGGCTGGCGTGAATCGAGGTCTATATATTTAATTATATTTTTGTATTTTGCCCCCCCCCCCAGCAAGAATCTCAGACTCCGCCTATGACAGTGCTCCTGTCCTTCTTTGCCCTTAAAATAGTTTATTTTGATTACATTTAAAGCAACTATTTCTACATCGGAAGCCACAACGAGAAAAAAAAGAATTAAGATTAACTAAAGCATCACATTAAGGATAAGCATTAATGAAGTTAGCATAAAAATTAAATCAAGGTGAAATTGTTTGTTTAATCTCAAACACAAGTACAGCGTAATAATTCAGCATGAGTGACATCTACAAACATGCTGCGCTCTGGATTATTTATCAAAGTAACCAGTTACTCCATAATAAAAAAGATGGCAGTCTCCAGGCTGCGTTCTCTGTTCCACTGCAACAAACCCAGCACGCGGCCCTAAAGCACGTCTCCACGTTGGGACTCACTGTAAGACATACGGCAGGATTTACTGATTAAAGGCTTACAGAATAACAAATAAAATAATTCATAATGATGTTTATGTCTTTATTTAAGCAACCATTGATCATGGTGATGTCAAACCACTAAACTCCTTTTACATAATTTAATTAATGTAATAACTTATGCAAAGTTTGTTTCCCTTCTTTTAACTGGATGTTTATTTTGATCGTAATTGATTATTATTATTGTGTGTTTTTAATTATGTATCTTGTCTAAAGACAAATTGCTTTATGGTCTATTTTTTTTTATTATTTTTTTGTATTTCTTTGTCATTGATTTAACTTTAAACCCATTTATTTTTAAACATAATTTAATCCAGTATTTGTCGTCAGTTGTTTCTGATTGCTACATTTGTACGGCCCCCAAAGGAGCCGCACAAAGTGACAGAAAAACTAAAATGCACCAAATGACGACAACAACACAAAATAAAAAAATAATACGCAAAATGACAACACATAAATACACTGAATGACAGTAAAAGACACAAAATTATACTAAAATACACAAAAGGAATCCAGCAATACATTAAATTGCAAAAAACACAAGACTACACAAGATCAAATGACAAATATAGACAACAAAAAAATAACAGTCAACAAAATACGGAAAATGACAACAAAGATGGACAAAACAACAAAAATACACTAGATAATGGGAAATAAAATACACAAAATGACACCAAAACCACACAAAAAACTAAATACATAAAATTACAACAAAAATAAACATATTGACAACTAAATATGCAAAACGACAAAAAAGTACAGAAAACAACCAACATAAATGCCAAACAACAAAAAAAATACACAAAATGACAACAAAATACACTAAATGATAATAAAAGACACAAAAAAAATCCAGCCATACATTAAATGGCAAAAAAAAAAAACACAAAAAAATCACAAGAATGCATAAGATCAAATGACAGATAAAGGTAAAAACTACAAAAAAATTAAACATATTGACACAAAAACTGCACAAGAAACAAAACTACACAAAACAGCAGAGATATAGACAAAATTAAATTATAACACAGAAAAAGACTGCAAGAACACACTAAACAGCAACATAAATGGACAAAAATGACGGTTAAATACAAAAAACCACTCAAAGAACACTAAACAGCAGTAAAAATGCACAAAAGGACAGCAAAATACACAAATTGACCAGAAAAATACAAAAAACAACAACAAAAATACCAGAAAAATACACAAAATGAAAAATAGAGCTTGTGTAATGCTCAGATTGGTCATAATTATTATAATTATTCAGTCATGATAGAATATGTCCATGTCTGCTCTAAAACATGCAGAGTTGTGGCCCTTGAAGAATTGTTTGTGATACAATCATTGTGTTTTTCTGAACGTTTCCTGCAGTCAGGGGGTGTGAGTCGGTCTTTATGTTGTTGCTGTTTTCGATTTGTGTTTCCATTTCCAGTGTCAGTAGTTTGTTTCTTTTCCACAGTGTCACGTGTCTCCAGTAAATCCCTATGAAATGAGGGCTTTGGAATGCGCGGCGCCTGGAAAAAGCATCGTAAAAAATTTAAGGAGGAGGCTTTCAGCGAGATGTGCAACACGAGGCGGCGGTCAGATCTATGTGCATCCTCCGTGATTAACTTTCCCGACGGATGACAAGGTTAAACAGAGCGAGCTTGTCAGCGATGACAGTTCACAGCCTCGGGACAGTCGGACACGGATAGCCGTGCTGACAAAATACCCTTAATCCTCATCCCTTTAGATTAGGGAAACAATGCTTACAACAGGAAAGGGCAGCAAAACTCCCGACCGCTGACCTGACAGCGAGCCGACGGGAAAATTGCTTTTCGGATTATTGCTTTTAAAATATGCAGTCACTCATAACATTGACCTCAGACGAACAGGCCCAGTGCTTTAATTATCTGCTTTGGTTAAATAAAAAAAGAGTCATATTAATCCATCTTTGCTTTAATCCAACGTGAGATTCCAGTGAAAATAAAGGTGCATGAGTCTATTTTTGTTTTTTTTTTTGTTTTTTGCTCAAGGGCAGGAAAAGGGGGAGAAAAAAGGCTGTTTTACAAGAGAAGAAGGCCATTAAGCTATTAAGCCGTATTTGAAATATTGTTTTTCTGTGCACACATAATGAGTTTTCAGGAGACATTAGGCAGAGAATAAACAGTACGGGTGAGAAACTCTGAGCATAGCGAGAAAACTCACTTTGTCCTGTTTATAAAAAAGGTTTTAAAGGCTGAGTTAACCCTGTGTTTCTGCAGGCTTTGAGTGTTAAATATTCATATTTTCATCAAGCTTTTCATCTCTAACTAAAGCTACACATAAGCTACATGTTTAGGTGAATGGAGAAATACACAATGTTTAAGTAAATCAGGAGAAGTTGGACTCTTCTCACTTAAATATTCATTTATTCACATATACACATATTTACCATATATTTATTATGCATCTATCTATTTATCTGTTTGTTTATTGATGGATTTCTTTATTTGTTTATGGGTATTTATTTTTATTTATTGATGTATTTCTTAAATCATCAATTTATTTACCTAAGAGTCTATTCTATTCTGTTGTCATAAAGAATAGTTAAATAAATGTAGAATTCAAGTGACGCCCAATATTCTCTCCTTCCTGCATTACAGACAGCTAGCATACTAGCTTAGCCTCTGCTAACCCAGTTACAGCTAGGGTTGCCAACCTTAGCCTTACAAGCATCGAATTATTGTGTATTTCACTACAAAACTATACGTCTCACAATGGGGAGACTGGGAGGGTGGCACCCCCCCGGTTAGGGCCCCAGAGAGGCGCAGATTAGGAGGTAGGAGTGCAGGTGACAATCGTTCACCTGTACTTAAAGTGAGTTTCCTTAAATAAGTGGCCGCGTCCTCAGATGACAAGCTTTCTACATAATACAAACTCTTTTTGAGCTTTAACAGCAGTTCATTCATTGCCATTTTTCAAGCGTCACACACTGTATGTAAACAACATGGTTTCTGCCATCAGTCACCTGTCTCATGTTTGTCCACAATGGGTCTATAGGTTGCCCCGCTCATTCTCCAAGTTAAAACTCATTAAAAACCAGTTGAGGAGCACAGTGGGACAGGAGAGACTGAGTGGACTCACCATGTTGTCCATAGAGAATGAGAGAGCAAAGGAAATAAACATACAGAACATCAAATAGTGGTGAGTAGGTCTATAGTACTTCATATTGAAATAGTGTTTGTGAACATGTGGGCCGCTGTGTCAGTTTTACTAAACTTTATAGTTAATGATTCAGGCTCTGAGTTAAAATGGTTAAAGTGTGTCAAAATTAAGTGGCCGCTATCCGTGGTGCTGAACTGCTTTGACTGTGTGTTGTTTTATTAGTGACCATGTGTTGTTATACTTAATGTCTGTTTGATGGACTTCACAATGACAGTCACTCTCCGTGATGCTGAAGCTTGTAAGCCCCGCTATTGTGGGCATGTTGTAAAATGATGTTATCATGAGCTGTATTATTTGGGTTTAAAGGGCCAGGGTCATTTGCCCCTCCCCTGGCCCGCCTCTGATTTGTTCCGCTAGTGGTCTCACATCTTATATGCATATATTGAATTGATACAAAACACACTTTGTCTTGTATTCACCAAGATATCCTGAAGTATATCAGCTACACACTGCTTCATATTTTCATTTATTAGTCGATGGATGTCGAGCACTTTTTGAGTAATCCTAGGTCAACATATACCAAATGTTATTGATATAATTACACTCGTACAGGGATTTTATGTTTTAAAAATGTGAAACCAAACTGTCTATATGCGGTGTTACAGTTTAAGAAGCAATAGTGGAGCCTGTCAGCTATACTGTAACTGCCTTGTTGGTTTGACTTTAATAAAGCTGTTTGATTGTTGTTGTGTTATGTTATGTTATGTTATGTTATGTTATGTTATGTTATGTTATGTTATGTTATGTTATGTTATGTTATGTTATGTTATGTTATGTTATGTTATGTTATGTTATGTTATGTTATGGGACTCTATTAATAGAAGAAAAAAAATTTAATGAATTATAGAGACTTTGTCCCAACCCTATATATTACATTGTTATAATAAAATACAAACTAGTTTGTCTCACTTACATTACATCACTTACATATTACAACCTAAAACAAAAGTCAAACTAAAACATTTGCATATCGTTACACCCTTGTGTATGAATATATATGCACATATATACTGTATTGGCAAACATCATTGTCTTTATTTCTTATCGCAAGTACCCCTTAGCTCAACATTAACATTGAATTTAGGTCTTTATATTCATTTATTTCTGATGTTTTGCTAATTTTAGAATTTGAACTTCATCTTTTGGTGTTTTTTAAAAAGTTGTGCCACAAATTATTATTGATGGATGGGAAAAAAAAAAGTGTGTGCATGTAAAAAAAAAAAAAAAAATCAAACAAATGTTTCTGTGTACCCCTGAGAGCGGTTGAAGTACCCCAGTTATGGGAACCACTGCTGTACAGTATATGGAAGTGTTTTTGTGTATTTATGTGTATATATATGTTATAAAGACTTACCTGTGGTGGATGGATCGTGATGAGCTGATGCTTTTTTTGCATTTTCTTTTCCCTTACTTTAATTTGATTACTAATATCAAACTTAAGGCCAGGGGCCCAAATCCAGCCTTTTAGAGCACCAGATTCGGCCTGCAGGAGAAGGTACAAAGAAAGTACAGAGAAAACATGACCAGAAGTCCACATTTTTCCAAAATTCTGCCACTTTATTCAAATTATTACACAGAATATTCTCCAGTTAAATACAAACTGGTCATGAAATGAAAGTTGGAATCCTGCAGGGACCTTATCATATCATATATATACATGAAAGTACAAACTAGGGCACAGTATTGTTAAAATTGCTCTTTTTTTTAACATATTTCAAATCAAACTGGTCCCTATTTTGAGCCTGAGCTAAAATGAGTTTGACACGCCTGGGGTTTGGTGTCATATGATGCCTTCAATGTCCTTATCTTTGATGTAAAAGCCTCTTGTTATTTGCTTTTTAATCCAAGTCCTCCTTTAAAAGGTTTGGCCTCCTGTTGAGTGTGTGTTTACGTGTCTTTTTAAGTACCTGCAGAATGGCAAACAGTGTGTTTGTCATCTTGTTGCACTTGGTGGGAAATAAATCCAAGGTCTGATGGAGTGAGAGTATAGGCACATCAAAGAACATCGGTGCCCAGGAGCAGCGCTTCATTGTAATGCTAAACAGAAAAGCAGGAGTGATTCGGCCTGCGCTTATCTGCCAGGCAAAAGTTATCAGAGCCGCTCACTGCGGCTCACGGCCGTTCACGTCGTGCATTCTCAAGTGCCACAGATCTGACTCGGCGCCAAAGGTTTCGCAGATCAGCAAAAAGTGGCTCGTAAAATGCAAGGCGACGGCGCCGAAATTAGGAGCGAATAGAAAAGGCTACACCTGTCATATTTTGTGGGATTTTTCCAGCAGGGGTTTGTAAGATCACTCCGTGTAATGCCGCCATGGAAATGCTGTTGTGTAAATGCACAAACCGCCATCCACAAAAAAGCAATTGGATACACTTGTTTCAGCTTATTTTCCCCACAGCTGAGGTAGCTGCAGAACTCCTCGGCCAACAAAAGACAACCGTATCACATTTTCCCCCCCTGAAAATGCATCAAACAGAGTGTGTGTGCAGTTTAATGGAGCGCATGCAGGATGGAACAAAAGCAGGGAATGTGCAGGATTTACAAGTAAAGCGAAAAAATGTAATTGAAAATAGGAAAGATTGTGTTCCCACCTGGCTCCGCTTCAACCAAATCTGCAGCGGGAATCTGTGAATATTGCTTTTCTAATCTCCTGCTGAGGTCAAACATGTATTCACCAATGGAGATACGTGTGTACAGTGGGTCGGGAAAAAAGTACTTTTCTACCTTTTAGTGTCACAGAGTAACGGAGAACAGTCGTGTGAATACAGAGAATCTTAAAATAGCTCGTAGTGTCAGTATGGAAGCTCTCAGCTGGATGTTTATTGCACACATTCCTGCAGAGAAGACGTCCCAATCTTTACCATTGATTGTCTTCAGGAGAGTTTTCCTGCTCTGCTCAAAGAAAACGCTGGTCAATAACCATTAAAGAGATCTATATGTTCCAACACAATCACAAACTTGTGCTGCATTCAATAAAGACGAGTGACAAATGTAGACAAATGTAGACCCACACCACTCTATGTCCACACCTTAAATTAAATGCACATCTTCTATCCATACGCTTCTCTTAGGTTTACACACAATCTATCCCATCTGTTATTACTCACCCTCTGACACCAGTATGTGGGTCGGACTAGGCAAGGGAGTCCGTTCCGCCGGAATATATTTGGGACTTTACTCCGTTGCTTCACCACGTCTGCCTTGCTTTTTCCGCATGCTTTGCGTGTAACATCTGCGTCTAACGTTTCCTGCTAGAACGTCGTTGGGGTCCGCCATTGCACTTTTACTATCAATGGAATGTGGCTGTACGTTGTCTTTAGTCAAGCAGCCAATAGTAACGCCCCAAACAGCTCATAGAGCTCATGGCCTCTTTATTAAAAAAAAAAAAAAAAAAACTCGTAAAGTTACGCTCCTTGTTTTCTAAAGCTTAAATACAGAGACAAGAGATGGAACAGAGGTAAAGAGTCCTTTCAGAGCACTTTGAATTACAATATTCTCAAAGGTTAGGATGGATTTTTGACCAAATGAAGGCAAACAAAACTTACATACTGCAGCTTTAAGGTCTACTACTACTCAAACTTGGAGTTCACTCAATTTTGGTTTACTAGCGCATGAGTAGACTTTACTATAGTGAAGTAAAAAGTGTCACTAGTTGCACCAGTGAAAAAAAAAAGTTGTCACTAGTAAGCATCATATGCTAATAAGGGGGCAAGGAAAGTAAATACTGGCTTGTCATTAGCTTTTAAAAATATTCCAACCAATTAGGGTATTTGATTTGCATATAATCCCTCCAACTTCACTTTCATTAGGTCTACTAGGAGTACTAAGAAGCCATTAGAAGTTTAGGAAAATAGTTTTGGTTACTTTGTGAGAGTAAACAAGGTGTGAAAGGAGCTTCTTTCAGTGAAGGTTGAAAGGGAAACAAAGTCCTGTGAGGTGTTCAAAGAGCTTCTTCTTGGAGGTTGATTGAATGCTTGGGAGATAAGCACTGCGACATTAGATATCCCGGTGGGTAGAGGATGGGAGCTTAATCTCATTCTCCATGATGATATATCCGAAGTGACTTTTTTTTGCCCGTGGTATCGTTTCTGAACACTCCTCTGGTTCCAAGGGCAGGGGAAGTGTCCATAGGAGCCGGTGCATTGATTGGCTCCAGATTTGATTAAACCCTCGGCTGGACTCCAAATGTAAGACAATAGCATTGAGATAATCTCACCTTCTCTCCTCAGGTCATCCGTAATGCGCTTTCTCCATGTGTGCATTTTTTCTCGGGTGTAAATCCAAGCAAAGACGGTTTATACTTCTAGTTAGCGCCCTGCTTGTTTTAGCTAAGCTGCTACACATGCAAGGTTGTGTGCCTTTACCTGTGTTTACCTAATAGATTAGCATGTCGCTAATGAAGATTAAATATTTAGTCAAAGATCTTGAGGTAAACACCCGTACCTCCAGTAACTCCTGGCTAGCACGCCAGTCCAGCTAAAGCAGCCTGTGGGTAACATTTTTATTAGCCTCATTAGCAGTCTTCCTATACAAATTTATTCACTACAGATTACAAAACCAGGCTCTGGGCTAGGAAACCAGCGCCCGGTGAATCATTAATTGATGATCCTACAATTCCAGTTTCTCTCCGAGCTGTGCTGGAGCTCCAGCTAACAACCTCTCATGTTTTTGCCTTCAGAGACGAGCTCCACGCCCGTGCTACTGAGTCTATTTGGCAAGGTTCTTCCAACGACCTTGTCCAAGTTGGCTCCGCCCTCAAGACGAGGGTGTGTTTTCGCTGTGTCGTCTTTATTATTCTGGCCTTTTTGGTCTCACAGGCTTGAGGAAAGTCTATGAAGGATTAGATTGCTATGAAGTGTGAATTGTAGGACACGTAGGGGGTCTGAGAGAGACAGAAATGATAGTTCTGCCTCGCAATAGGAAAGTAATTTCCATGACAGGATGGGTTCCACGAAGAAGGCGTGGGTTTCTATTTCGGGGAGAGAGAACTTATTCAGACGCAGTTTAATGAGGGATCACGCTGAGGTGAGGCAGTCGCTCCTCTGAAACCATCCTCAAAATTACAATGCACAACATTTAAAGTCCTCCAGTGGATCCTTTGTGCTCGGTTCACTCCATTAATTCCTCCGACGCTCCAATGAATCCCCTTGTATTGATGACAATTAACCTGGAATCACAGTTATACTCGGGGCTCCAATCGGCGCACGTCACTCGGCTACGGATGCTAATTGACTTGATTGTTATTAATTTTGACATTACGTTCCAATTAAAGATAGCAAAACACTGATTTCATTTTCTTTTCATTTTATGGTTGAGATTAAGAGGGCATTGATCACACCTGAATGACTCACTATATGCGCAGATAATTAAAGAGCGAGATTGTAATTAAGATAATGAGTATGTCTGTTTGCAAATGGAGCACACAAACACTTTTTAACTCCATCCGTCAAGGACTTCAGTCTTTAACTGCTGAGCGATGCTGTGCAACATGCACACTTCACTGGACAAAGTTTGGTGCGATTCATCAACAGGACACATTGATCTCTAGGTGTGTTTAAATATTGTTTAACCTCACCCATGCTTCAAAAAAGTCTTAATAATTTCCATTTTTATGTCATTTTGTGCATTTTGAAGCTGTTTTGTTTGTTTTTTGGAGACATTTTGTGTATTCCTGTTGTAGTTTTGTGTGTAGTGTAGTCATTTTGTGTATTTTTGTTGTAGTTTTGTCTTTTGAACTCATTTTATACATATCAGTCAGTCATTTTGTGTATTTTTTTTTTAGTTTTCTGTGTTTTTGGAGTCATTTTTGTATTCCTGTTGTGGTTTTGTCTATTTTTTTTTTGTCATTTTGTCGATTTTTGTGTTCATGTGTGTTTCAATTGTGTTTTGTCTGTTTTTTGAGTCATTTTAGGTGTTTTTGAAATCTTTTTTGTATTCCTGCTGTAGTTTTGTGTGTTTTGAAGACATTTTGGATATTCCTGTTATAGTTTTACGTGTGGTGTAGTCATTTTGTATATTTTCTGTCATTTTGTGTAATTTTGGTGTAGTTTTGTCTTTTGAAGTAATTTTGTACATATTATTCTGTCATTTTGTGTGTTTCACTAGTGTTTTGTCACTTTTTTTGAGTCATTTTTGGAGTCATTTTGTGTATTCCTGTTGTAGTTTTGTGTGTGGTGTAGTCATTTTGTATATTTTTGGTCATTTTGTGTGTTTCAATGGTAATTAGTCTGTTTTTGCATAATTTTTTTTGTATTGCTGTTGTAGTTTTGTGTGTGTATCTCTCTAAATGCAAATCACACGCACCTGGAGAAAAATCACTGTCCACTTTTGTTCTGCCTTCTTCCTCATTTGCAAAGTTTTTTTGTTGGTGTCTCGAGTTCCCTGTGACTTCAGGGATCTTTGGCTCAGTAATTGGCCAACGTGTTGTTAAGAAGAAACAAAGAAAAAAAAGTAATCACACACATAACTTCAGCAGAGACAGTCTCTGGTGACTTTTCCTCATCGATCTCGGAGCAGCTGCAGAAAATGATGCTGCACACTCCTGACCTTCCTCCTGAACACCAAATTTACAAATTACATCCATGGAGAAGTTGAAGTTGTTTTGATGCAACCACGCCTCATCAAGATCTGCCTTGGTCTCAGCTAATTTACTGGTGTTGATCGTGCAGGGACATGCGTGCGTGTGTCCATTAGTGTGTTTTTCCTTCATCCAATCCTCCACATAACGAGGACATTCTGTGACACCCGATCATTTTCCTCTACTTCCCGACAGTTATTAATTGTCAAACTATGCATGTGCTCTGAGGTGGGAATCCTGATACATGCCTTGTTGTTTAGAACTGCCTCATTAAAAACAATGCTGCTATGCATGTGTGTAATTACATGCTTTGCCTTGGACTTCCTCCAGATGCAAACCCTGACCTGATTTTCCTAATGACTAAAACCCTGTGTCCATGCTGGTAAGACACATTTCTGCACAGTGACTTTGCGGCACAGTTGAAAGGAATCTGGCCTAATTAAACAGAATATCTTGATGCAACAGGGTGTCCTGAGGAATGTGCACTGGGATGTTGATTAAAGCACTGGTTTATTTATTAATGGATAGAGCAAACTCACACTAACCCACGTACGAACAGTGCCAGTTTCTCTGAGATATGACCCCTGCTCTGATGTTTCCTTGCTACCTTAGGATGAAGTTTCAGAACATCTTGTATGCCTTGTATGTACAGACTGTTGGCCATTGGTCCCCTGCCTTGAATTCAGATTATTTTAAGATTCCAGGTTATTCTTAGTGACTCTCAGGGGAGTCCTTGTCCTGGGTCCTCAACACACGTCTTTTTGAGTCCTGAATGTGTTCCCTGATCCAGCCAGGAAGTTTGTTACCTGGAACCTTTAACTGGATCGTTTGGGTCTTGCCTGTTTCAAGGTAGTCTGCAATCCAGTTCCCTCACCTGGGCTGATTCCTGACTCTTGACAGAGAGTCAATGATCCAGCTCCTTAAGTCTCGAGGGGTTCCTGCGGGTAAATCCCGCAGCTGGGAAGTCCGTTACCTGAGTACTTTAACCATTATTGTTTTGAGTCATGGCTTTTTGCCTGGTAGTCCGTAATCCGTCTCATTGACCCAGATTGTTTAAGTCCTGAGTGGTTCAATTGGGTCAATCCTGCTAGGGAGTCCATTAACGGGGCACTTCTTGTTTAAATCCTGACTATTTCTGGGCAGGCTATGATCTGGCTCTCTAACCTGGATTGTTTGAGTCCTGACTCGTGCCAAAGAGTCTGTGATCCAGCTCCTTAAGTCCTGAGTGGTGTCGTTATGTAGCTGGGGAGTCCGTGACCTGGGTTCTTTTACTGGATTGTTTGAGTCCTGACTTTTTCTGGCATTCCGTTAATCCAGGTCCTTATCGTTTGAGGCATGACTTGTTCTCTGTTCGCGTACTTTAACCGGTTCCATTCAGTCCTTTCTCTTTCCTGGATTGAAGCCCATTTCACTTAAATGCTGAATAGTTCCTGTGGGTTTTTCTGAGAATCTGTCAGTGGTTTGATTCCTTTAAATCCTTTGACTGCGACGTGTTCAGGGTGAGTTTTATAGACTTTGTGAAGCAGCAGCCTCTCAGAGGACTCATTGGTTCAGCGTAATGCAGTCAAGGAGTCTGTGAGTCCTGATTCAGTAGAAAGATTCAACTTTTCTACCTGGATTGTTCATTAGCCGACTAGCTTCAGTATCAAAGTGTACCTCAGGCCTCAGGTGGGGCTACGTGTTTTGCAAAAGAAAGAGAAGAGGTGTGCATGAGAGATAGAGACGGATCTCATAAACAAAGTAGAGATATCTTCTGTGTCGCACTAACATCGGCTTGGTCAATCAATCCTCCTAATGTGACATTTGTGAATACTTTCCCCAGTTTAGGAAGCACTTTGTGACTCATTTCACCACATTTAGCTCTCATTAATTACTGAGCTGACAGAAAGCCTGAACAAAAAGTTGTTTGTATTGAAGATGGAAGCTTTAAAGATGTCGATGTGAGCACTTAGCTAACACATTTAATAAGTCAGCAGGGTGTAGGATTACTAAATTATCTCTCTTTCAGATGAAAGATTTCACTCAAGTATTAGATGCGTTTGTTTGCGCTCTCAGCTCGGATGAAATCTAATTGAACATTTTCTGTCAAATATAAGCAGTATTTAAAGTGATTTTTTTTATTTCTGTGGTGATTACTGCTTTACTATTCCTGAATATATATTAATCTTCATCCTGTCCAAAATAGAGTTCCTACACTTCACTACTTTCCCACATAAAACAGCATTTCCTGTGAAAGGCCCAACAATACCTTCCCCGATGGTATTTCCCTTTTTTCTATTTTTTATGTTTTTTTTTTTTTTTTTTAATTCTTTCTTTTTCCCAGCATAATAAAACAAAAAAGTGAAAATAATTATCACAGCTGTGTCGCGTGAAGAAAGACACGGCAATTAGTGCCACTGAATTAATGAGAGATAGAAAAATTGCAATTAAACTTGTTCGTATTAAGTTTTATTATTTCCAGACCACCGTGAAATATTGTTTCCCGGTGTTGCACGTCTCTGCACAGCCTATTGCTCACATCTGTGTATTCATTCCCTTTTGTAACTGAAGGAGCTACGGTTGCTCGTAGAAGGTCAGCGAGATAGAGACACAGAGAGAGAAAATCTCCATTGTTTTATTACAGAAACAGAGAAAAATATGTACAGGATGCAGAGCTCTCTCGTGGCGGCATTCAGCAAGACTTGTAGCCTTGAGGCTACTGTAACAGTCTGAAGGACGTGAGCGAATGCTTCACTCTGGGGTTAAACCACTTCACGTCAAGCCGTCAAACTAGGTACTTCACGCTGTTCAGGCTAGAAAAAGAGGTCACTGCTCATAAGAATACCAAGAAAAAATATTATTTTTACGTGCGCTAACGTGTGTGGCTACTCTAAGTGCACCCACACTGTGCTGAAGAGTGACAGCGTGTCATGTGACTGAAATAGCATAATGTTTCAGTCCGATTGACCATTAATCAGTTTGTAACAAAATCAGAGACTGATTTTTTTTTTTTTTTAATTTTTTTTTATTTCTTCATCTAGTTAAAAAAAAAAAAAAGATAACCTTAATTTTCATTCCATGAAATAAATATGAAACTAATTAAATTGAGTATTTAATTACCTTGTAAATCAATCACCAGAAGAATACAAGCAATAAATGTTCAATAAACAAAAAATAAATAAATAAATAAAGTGCTACAAATACTTTTTCAGTGTAAATGGACTTCTGTAGCTTCTGGACATGAACACTATCCAATGCTTTAAACTTTTAACCTTTTTGTAAGCCTTTCACCGGTTTAAATGAGCATTTTTGCTTTGCCTCTTTTGTATAACTCCGTTCGTGGCACCTTTAGTTTTCTTAGCGATTCTGCATTGATTTTTCTAAAGAAAAAAATAACTACTAACTACTTTTTTAACAAAACTATCCAACTTTGTATATCAGCTTGAGTTTTGACTTGGTGCTGAAACCTCTGTGGTTAAAGGTCCCATATCATGCTTTTTTTCACTCATCTCTATTTGTTCTAAGAACCCCAAAAACAAAGTATTTGAGGTTTATTTTCCCAAACTCACCTGTTTTCCAGAGTTTTAGCCTCTGAAAAGTTACTTTCTGAGCAACTCTACACAAACAGGCTGATTTGTGGCCTACTTATGCATATTTATGAGTGGGCGTGTCTATAGACGGTACACTGACTTCCTCCTCCCCACACGGTGACGTAGGGCCAGAGGACGGCCTGCCCTCCTTCCACCCACTTTGTAGCCGAGCTCATGCTGCTTTATAAACATGAGACTGAGTGTGGGGGCGGGGCGTTCGCCGGTACATACATAGACTATAGAAAATACATACATAGCACTGCGCGAAGGACGCTGAAATGCTCACCTTTGTGGGCGTGTCACTTTACACGGCAGAGAGCTTCCTGGAGGCGTGGCTTCTCCAGCTCAGTGCCGCGTCAAATTCGTCATCAAAGTGGGAACGAGTCATCAAATTGGAGCGAGGTGTTTGGGCTCACCCTGCAGTAAGAAAGGATCAAATCACCCTCTAATGAACGATTGAGGGAATCAATGAAATAAACACTTTGGACATGTGTATGAAGCCCTAATAGCACTTTATGATGTTTAAAGCACAGAAAAGTTGATTTAGCTTAACATGGGCCCTTTAAGGAGCATAAAAACAATGTACAGTGTAATGAATTTAACAACCATATATGAGTGAGTAGCTGAAATGGTTGTGCTAGCATTCCCAAACTGTGGACATCCTCAGCTGTGACGGTGTAACCATAGTTTACTGCCGTTTACTGACGCTTTCTGGTGCCTCACGCATACGCAGCAAAACAACATGGCACCTTTACCACACGAACAGTGAAAACACTCAATATCACATTTGTCAACTTTGTCATTGATTTTTGTCGATTATGTCGGCAAATTGTTGCAGACTTATATACTGTATACTTAAAAATGTTGATTTTGATTAAATCTTGGTGTCATTTTTTTTTTTTAATTTGTGTTGTTCGTTACCTTAACCCTTAACCCTATAACCCCTAACCATAACCCTACCTAACTCTACTAGATCCTTCCACCTACCCCAAAAAATGCCAAATAGCTCCAAAGGTGTCATAATTTAGCAAACGACACTTAATGATAGCCAACCTATTCATGCTCATGACAGATAATGACAGTGTAATGTCAGCCTTATGTAGAAAACTTCAAGTAAAATAGTAATAATTCAGACGCCTCCTCAAACTACATGCAGCCCTTTAGCTCCTCCCTCTATCACAACGGCCCGGCCGATATATGGACTTTTTTTTTTTTTAGCGCTTTAGAGTAGCCATTAAAGGAAAAAAGAAAGAACAGGAAAAACATTTATTCGGATGTATGAATATACTGTACAACAAAAAAAGTAATAATAATCATAATAATAGCATGTGCATGGGAGAGGTAGAAGCCAATAGGCTTACAAATAAAAAACTATATTATATTAGTGCCTGATCAAAGATCCTTATCCTATTCTATTCTTAATAGAATAAGGATTTTTGTTTTACTTGGTTGTGTACGGGTATATTTAAAGTTCAATAGATGTTAAGAGTTCTATTGGTGTATTTAATTTAATTTATAATATATACATTTATATCATATGAGTGTTTCAATTGTCTTTCATAATCAATGTGCTTTAAAAAAAAAATATATTGGCTTCCAAAAGCGGCTTTAGATATCGGCCATCGGCTGAAAAAAAAAAAAAAGTGTCTGCATCGGCCTTTGAAAATCCCATATGGGTCAACCGCTACCTGAAATGCACAAAAATTGCACTTAAAACATGCAAAATGACAGAACTTTAATGTTGATAATGTGAAACGTGAAAAGATCACGCAAAGTTTTAAGTCGGATACATTTTAATTAAGTAAATAAAATGATTTTTTGTCTTATTTGTCTATTATTATTTTTTTCAAAAAATGTTATCGTATCGATCTTGTGTGTATGGATTCGTATTATGAACCCAGTGTATCGTCCCACTGCTACTAAATAAATGAATGTCTTTAATGAACACTGGACATGTTGAGGATGATTGAAGTCCACATGCTCTTGTGATGCTGATGTATCAAATATCTTTATGTTAGACTGAACTCGGCTTGACTCTGACCATAAAAGCAACACCTCTTCCTGCTGCTGTGCTGATTAGACTTTCAGCTTCATTTCTTCGTGGTCTGGGAGTTATTTTTTATTTATTTATTTTGTCTAGAGGGAGAAGGCATATAGCTAATATAGCCAGGGAGTGAGCTATCTGTGGAGTTCTCCTCAGTGCATAATAATGCACCCGTATCTGCCCGAGTGTCACACAGTCTGTCTGCTTTTTGGTGGAGATGAGAATTTACCTGACTCGGGATAAATCCATGCTCATTTAGCAGATACGAGTTCCTGTGTAGATATTACAGCTTTGTTGTTATTGACGGGTGAGGACGGATAAAAGACAAAGGATCCTCTGCCAAAGGCATCATCATGAGTCACTGCTTTCTACTCCATGAGGTTTGCACACCATGAAACTTTAAAAAAAAAAAACAGTCTTGGCTTTAAAGAGAAAGTAAACCACTGCTTTCTATTGACCTGCTACTAGGAGGGAGATTCAAAAAATGCCTTTATTGTGGACGGGGCTCCTGGAGCAGTTATAGTATTATGCTATTTTTCACTCATCTCATTTGATCTAAAAACCCCCAAAACTCTGGTATTTGAGGTTTCTATTCTCAAACTCACCTGTTTCCCAGAGTTATAGACCTCTGAAAAGTCAGTTTAATGACGCTTCTAAAAACAGGCTGTTTTAGGGCCTCCATGCATATACACGAGTAGGCACAACAGCTAAATACTATGGTTGGAAGAAACAATCGATTCATATAATATTCGCGATTCTAATCAACAATTTTGAATCGATTCATAAACTTCAAAAATGTATTTTTAAAATTTGACATATCAGCGGAAAGCGTTATAAATGTATTTTAGTCCATTTTTGGAAATAGTTTTTTCACCAAGGCAGACGTCACTAACCTTCGCGGCCGTCAGATAGTTGAAGTGTGTCTGATTGTCAAAACAAACGTGATGGCCTTTACATAACTCCTATCCTAACACCTTTCCTTAACCTCGTGACATCATCCATGGGGTTGTGGAAAAGTGGATAGGAAAGGAGATAGGAGGGACTATTCGGACGCAGCCTTTGACTAAAATGTTGAGCGTTGAACCAGGATCAAGCAACATCACTACTTCATACCCAAATAGTTTTGTATTCAGCACAAAAAAAGTAGTTTTGGGGTTTAGTTACTCTTTAAATCCTCCTCTGCTAATAATTTGTCTCCTTTCTTCATTACCGTGGCTTCATTGACTCGTTCATTGACTTTGTTGAATGGTTACAGATAAATTACTTTTGCTGCCAGGACTCACACGTTATAGGATAAGATAGAGCTGTTGCTAGCAAAATAAGTAGCCACCGCCTCATTCGTATTGTTATTATTAAGGTCCTGAATTTTTAATCTCCACATGTGCCATTAATTACCAGATGACAACAATTTCCTTGCACATTTTGTGCTGCTGCCAGAAAGCCTGATTGTGTCTCTAAACCACGTTTTCCCGAGATTAAACCCTTCTGATAATTAGAATTGTATAAATCAAGACTACTATTTTGTCTCTTTTTTACAATCCAGTCACTGGGAATCCAGACAGAGACACGAGATAAGAAAGGAATAAGTCATCCAAAGGACGTCCATTTTGTTGGTGTAGGCTGCACTGAGTCACCTGTACCGCTGCGGCAGCTGCGGCTGTCGCTCCATGGATGGATTAATGTCTGCTAATCATACTTAATTATTATCCCCACCTGCTCGCCTGAGACTGTGGGACCTTGTAAAATGAGGAGCCGGGAGCCATGCCACCACCTCCAGGGAGCAGCTTGAATGTCACCAAGTAAACCCGGCCGGCCAAGGAACGTTCAAGGCTTGTCAGGTTGGCCCGGTGCTTTTGGAAGACATATAAAAACAGAAAGGTCACCAGCTCCAAACACACTTCTCCAGTGTAGCCTCAATAAGTCTGAGTGTTGTCGCAAAAGGAGCCATAAATGTGTGAGAAGGTCCAAGTACTGACCCAGGAGAATTATCTATTTAAAGCGTTTCAGTGCAGATGCTGCCATTTTCTCTAAAAGAGAGAGAATCATGTACTGAAGTTTGATGACTGAGTAATGAGCAAATATGAAGTAATTGTTGACATTACAGAGACTAGGTACTGACCTGCTAATGAAAGCCACAGCATCTCATTTGTCATTATCATGAGTGACGCCATCAGGGCTGGTAGACCGTCTTCAAAGTCTAGCTACTTATCAGGAGAATTCCCCTTTTTGCCTACAATGAGCAAAACAAACATTATTGCTAATGTTAGCACAAAGGTTTCCCAAAATAACAAAAGCCTGAGGCTAGCAGCAAATGTCTAATGCAGTGTTAGCAGCTAACGGTTTAGCTAGCACTCAGAACAACAAAGGTTCGTTTCAGGTGTTATTCACAGTTTTAACACCTGACTCTGAACAAAGCATTAAAGACAGAATGACAAAGCTCTCATGAAAGGTGCTAGGCTAGGACTAGACTCCTAGCTTAGCCAGCTAATGATGAAAACAGTGATTTTTAAATTTTCACCAAAAAACTGTTAAAGACCCACACAAATGGCCCCCAAACCACCAGTTTATGTTCACTATTAGGGCTATACCCACCCAGGGGTTTTTTTGGCTCCAACGTTTTAAAGTGCATAGAAATAATATCACATACTACCCAACAGATTTGTAAGAAATTGAGCAGTTCATTAACTTAATATTTTTGTTCGCATTTTACCAAGATTGCTTTTTTTTTTTTTTTCCATGTATTGTTCTAAATAAATGAGTGTGTTTTGTAGTCATTTTGTGTATTATTGTTTTTGTCTTTGCAGTCAATTTGTGTGTTTTTGTTCTGGATACTTTTGTTAGTTTCGGGTGTAACTTGAATTTCTGTTTTGGAGTCATTTTGTGTGTTTTTGTAGCAGTTTGCATGTTTTTGGTGACACTGTGTATTGTTGTTTGGTTTTCTTGTTTTTTCTTGCTGTTGTTTTTAGGGGTGTTTTTGGAGTAAGTTTGTGAGTTTTTGTTGCTTTTTGTGCATCATTATGCTGTTGTATTGTGCATTTTTTTTTTGTCAATACAGTGTAGATATATACTTCATGACAAGTATTTTAAAATACATGATTTCTACAACAGTAGAATAAAAGCTCCTACAATTTTTTTTTTTCTTCATAGCACTGTGCAAATATATAAAGATGCACAATCATTATGTACTTTGTGTTGAAGCTTGGTGCAGAAAAGCCACGGGCCGTTAACGTACTGGGATAATTAGCTTTGCATCACAAAGAATCATTCTTGACTTGGGATTTGCAGACGCGGAAAAGGTGAATTTGCATCCATTTCCAGCGATCAAAGATATATGAGTTTTTGTCCGCCCGTCTGCCAATTCATGTGGTGTCTCATTATAAGTTGTTTTGTTTATCTTATACAGTAACTTAATTACTGCCTGTGGAAACAGATGTCTCGACACCTTTCATAATGAAAGGGTATAGCCGGCGAGATCCAAAGAATCCGGCTCCACAGGCAACCAGAACTGAGCATGAATTCTAATTTGCACAAGATGGAGAAAGTGGTTCCATTAGATTAGCGCGAGAAACGCTGGAAAAAAAAAATAAAGTGGAACATAAATAGCATCTTCATTTAGTTTTTCAGCTTGGTCAACAATTGAAAAATCCTGAAGTGGCTTAATCAGAGATTTCTCTTTTATGTTTTCCAAAGGGTACAGCTTGATTTTATATAGTCACTGTGGGAGACGCCGACTCTGTAAAAAGCATTTGATTCACCGTGTGTGTTTGTGTGTTATAAAACACTCATGCTGAGTGTGTTGTATAAGGAAGCTGCACAATTATGAAACAAAGGGAATATGAGACAAACAGCTTGTGTATCACAGGAGTTTCATCCTAAGTATTGATAAACTTTTCTCCACATCGTCATCGTGGGTGAGGAATCATTTACTTTACATCACTTGTCTGTTCGTAGCCTAGTAACAAAGCTCCTTATTCTTCTTCTGTGTCCATTTGAGGAACATCTTATTATAGCCTACATATTCCCGCCCTTTAGATGGGCAGCTTTTATCACAGCGGGGCCACAGACGCTGTTTTATCTGATCCGAGCATCACATTTAGAATAATGAGCAATTTGAGCATCAGCACAGGAAAGAATAAAGTGTTTGATGTGTTCTGTTTGTATGTTTGTTGAAATTTGTTATGTTCTTGGGTTCATTTGTTGGTCATTTTTATCGTACTTTTTTCATATTTTCCCTAATTTTGTGTATTTGTGTTGGAATTGTTTATATGTATTTCTCAATGTAGGTATTTTTGGATATGTTTCACTCATTTTTGCCCTCACTTCCTCAGTGAGTCTCATCAAAGTACAGGGAGTTTTTATAGCGCAAAAGCAGAAATGGCAATTTTTCACTAATTTTGTATATTTGTGTTGTAATTTTGTGTATTAATTTCTCATTTTATGTATTTTTGTTGTAATTTTCTTCATTATTGTAGTTTTACTTTAGTAAATCCTTCCATCATCTTGTGTGTTTTTTGAGTATTTTTTTGTGTTTTTGTTGTTTTGTGTTTTCATTCTTATTTGAAATATTTTTCTGTAATTTGTGTTTTATTTTATTGTTTTGTATATGTTTCAATTAATTATGTAGTCATCTTGTGTGTTTATGGATACATTTTGTGTTGTTTACTTTTACCTTTTTCTTTTTTTTTGTCTTTTTGTGTATTTTCTTGTAACAAAGTATCTTCTTGTAATTTTGTGGATTTATTTGGTGGATTATTATTATTTTTATTTATTTTTTTTGTCATTTTATGTGCTTTTTAGAGTCATTTGACATGTTTCCTTTGGAAAGGGCACCTCCTTACTGAGTCTAATCAAAGGAGTTAAATAAAAGTAACGGAACGTATACATGAAAACAAAATACATTTCTTTTTTTTAAAACTTATAGAATGAAATAGAATAGAATATACAGTACATTATTGTCATATATGTAGGGGAGCAGTTAGGGTTAAGGGACTTGCAAAATTGTCCCCAGACTGGTATCGTTTCATTGCCTTATGATACAGGACCCAACCTCGCAATGCAATTTCTCCTCATTCTGCTCTGTTTTGTTACTTCCCGTCTCTTTTATCAAGTTAAGGAAAGTAATGAGGCAGTTTTTTTTTTTTACCATTTAAAAAGGAGAAAGTAGAGTTGTGTCTAAAAACAAATATTAAGTATACATAAACAAAAGCTTTGGAAAGGAAAATACTAAGTTAAGTACAAATATATGTTAAAGATTTTGTTTATTCAGACAAGGTTTTTCAGGAAATTTTATCTCCTGACATGTTTCGACTATCAACTGGCATTTGTCACATCAAGGCATACCACCTCTGAGGAAGACTGGCAGTTGACAGTCGAAACATGTCAGGAGATAAAATTTATTGATCAACCTCTTCTGAATAAATTAAACTTTAACGTACGGTATATTTTTTAAAAAAAAAGAACATGGACAACATGAACTAATTAGAATTAAAGGTGCAGTCCGCAACTCTCAGCTCGCTCTCTCCCCCTCCCTCCCCGCTGCTCTCTTGCCCCGCCTCCAAACTTTCCAAAGCCCCTCCGTCAGAGGAGCTAACAATCTAACGTTAGCCCAACAGCAACATCACAGTAATATAACATGCTCTGTTAAAAGCATATTACTGCAGTGCTTCTCACTCTCAATGTGCACACACCTCAGCAGCAGCAGAAACACAGTGTCACTTACAGCAGCCCACACGGAGGCTGTTGCGCGCACATGAACAAAACATGCACTACAGAGTTCTAGTGCTACAATTACAAATCAAACATAATGCAAATCAATTCCATCTTCTACTCCTCCACACCATGCACTGTAAAAAAGACGGTGCTCTAGCTCCAGGAAAGGGGCGGGGCCTGTGAGCAACAGCTGTCAGACCGCCCATCAAACACAATTCTGGTTTTGATTGGTTCTTTTTGCGCAGTCGTGGTGCATTCTGGCAATCTGCCAAAGGCTGCAGGAGCAGAAGGGGGGGGACTCGATGAGTCTGTTTTTTTCACAGTACTAGTTTGATGTAAAGCTGTCCTTACATAGTGACAGCTTTAGCAAATTAGACAAAAAGTCACTTTTATAAGAGTTGCAGACTGCACCTTTAAGTACAAATACCTGAAAAAACCTACTTGAGTACAGGAACATAGTATCTGTACTCAAGTAGGTTATTATTTAAAGTAAGCAATGTTAACAAAATTATAACCAGAACTATTATTAACTTATTCAAGATGAAAAATAATGTATCTTAAATTAAATTCAGACAAAGCGTTAGCTTAGTAAGTTTGGTGCTAACTCATGCTAATTTTAAGAGCATCAGATTCATGTTAACTCAAAGGTAACAAACCAAATGTTTTAATGTGAGGTTGTAGAAATCCAAAGTGACTTTTTTATTTTTTTATACAATATTTTCTTGTGCTTGACCATCTTAAAAGACTGAACAAAAAAAAGCTATTCTAGTGCACATATTCCTTTTGGTTGTTCTGTTTAGTTTTGACAAATATTGTTTCAGCAGGTTCTCAAATGAAGCAAAAACAACAAACCGCTCAGTCTTCATCAATTCTGACACTCGGAGCCATTCCCGTTTCCCAGAGTGCACCAAATGTAAAGCAGTGTTGAGTAATTGTCTGTCAGTCTAATTTGAAAATGCAAAAAGGCTCATAAACTTCTGTTTATCCACTCCCTGCATTACTTCCACGACTCTTTCGCTGCTGTTTTACATTTTGCAGGTCATCGCCAGTTCCTGATTAAAATATCTTCTCCTCTTTTGCATAACGCTGCAAACACACTTCTCCCTCCTTTTTTGCCAGTTTGCTGTGGAAACAAGTCATCTGGGTTAGCGCCTTTATCTGCGACCCACTCAGCAGTGCTCCAGATAAATCCCTCTGACTCTTTCTCCATGCTGCTTATCACTTACTGTGCCATGATGTGGTCACAGCACACGCAGCAGAAAGAAGAAGAATCTGCTCATCGGCACAAGTCCCTGCCGCAGATACGTCTGAATTATAAATGTACCTCAGAAATAAGCCTTAAAGCAATTAAAGTTTCAATGCTATAACTCTTTTTTCCTTACAAGCACAATTTGGAGTTTGCATTAATATAGAAGGGAATCCGGCAATGAGAAAGTTTCCAGTGGAGTTTGGAATAATCTAAAATCAGTGTAAATCAGCCCTTGGTTTCGTCCAGCTTCCCTAAATCTAACACACAGAAGTATTGTCCCACCACAGATTTTCTTCCAAAACAGAAATCTCACGTAATCAAACAAGATCTAACAAAGTGACCTAATGCTGCGTTCCAAGGAACTCGCATAGTTCCAACCTCCTACTTGGAAAAAGTGACTTTGAAAGTATGCAGAGTTTGCAGGGGGCAGAGGGGGGCATTGCCCCCCCAGTGGTAAAAACTTTCCGTTGCAGTTTTCTTAAAATGTCTTTGAAAAACTACAATTCTTAAAATATTTGTGTAACATGTACATTATATTAAGTGCCATCAAACCAGGTGACTGCAAAAAATACATATGAATTAATTTGTTGTTTTTTAAAAAATACAAATTTTTTTTGTTTTGTTTGGGGGCAGAAAGCGGCCGCCGGCCTGATTTTATCATGAATTTACAACATTAAACAAAGCTTTGATGCACATTTTTGTCGTCAAAATTATCAATTATGATACTAATAATTTGTGCATTATTTTATACGTATGTTACACATTTATTGTGTTTTGGTGCGAATCTCAATACAGTCTATATATTCAAAGGTATAGAGAACGATTTTCCCAAAACGCCCTCTGCACATGCGCAAACACTCTACCTGCTCAAGAGGGAACGCTTAAATGTGCAAGAGAGCGTGCACGAGCCCAGTTTTCCTCGTGTACCGCTCTGCTTACGAGTTGGAGTCGGCATCGCTCATACAGGCTTACCTTCCAAACGGAGATTTGCACTTTTCCCACTATGTCAGACTCGTTAAGTGAAAAGGACCCGATGCGCACCGAGCACGTACAACGGCCTTACGTAAACATGTCATCAGAATGATTGACAGTTAGGAGGACCAATAGTTAAGATGATCCACCTGGAAATTGAAGCCAAAATAACATCGTCCACAATACCTTTAATTCAATTTTTCTTTTAAAGTAATTTGTTACCATTTCTTCACCAAACCATTTCTGAGTAAATTATTTTTTTTAATGATTTTTTTTTACATGTTCTAAATTGAACATTGAACATAATCCCTATTTGCCATTTCTCCCAACCACTTTCTTCAGTTCAGGATGTGGTTTCTACCTATTATGTTGTTTGGTTGGCTGAATTCTCAAAAAAAAAAAAAAAAGATGTGGCTCATGATTTAATGACAGTGACAAAATGTGGGTCCCAGGGTGAGACCAGTTGAGAACCCCTTGTTTTAGAGTTCATTAATGTAGCTATGCTTAGAGCCCTTTTTTATGGAAAATAAATTAAATTCCAATTGTGCAAGATTTGGTCTCTTTTTTTAACTTTATAAATGAGATGTTTACTGTATGCACGGGAACCGTACCAAAATGTTACCAACAATAGACAAGGTTAGTGAAAGTAACTAGTACCTTTTACTTTTTATTGAATTAAGCTACTTCATACTTGTACTTGAGTACAATTTCAATCAATCAACAGTACTTCTGCTTGAGTAGGATATACCAGTACTCTGTACATCTGTGAGTTTGATTATTGAATATTTAAATATAAGTATTCCATTCCCTATCTATCTAATCTTTCACAGCATAGGGGAATCGCGTGATGCGCGAGAGAGCGCCATTGACTCGGAAAATTTTGCAATTTATGAGGACAAAATTTAGTGACGTAAAGTTTTTTATTTTTTATTTTTTCTTTATATCTTTGTCCCAGCCTTACTCTAAAGCTAAAAGTTATTTGTTGAATTAGTGAAGGGTCATGATGAAAGTAGTTATAGAGTTACTCATGCTTGGTTTAGGTCCTCCATTAATAAATACTCACAAACACTGTAGAGACAACACGTAACATTTTATTTCAAATTTAAATGAGGTTGTGGGACCTGCAAACTGGTGGAAGCACTGTTTATATTGGACGGTGCATACAGGCAGCATAGGGGACAGCTAAGTGGCAGCAGGGGTCCTCCGATAAATTGACGGTGCACTCCTGTAAGTCCATATTGTGTCCAAGTGTGCAACAACTATTATAAAGGTAAGGAAAAAAAACAACAGAAAATCCCCCCCATGTTGCAGAAAACGGAGCGTAGGAGGTACCTACGCTCAACGGCGTTGACGAGAACCCTGTCAAGAATAATAAAAACAGACTTCCTGGCTTGTTTTTGGGATCAAATCTAACATCCTTCCCCATCTGTTATCTTCCTGCAAGAAATTTGACTTGAAACTGCCTCATCTTCTCCCTTTTTTCCCCATGCTGCGCTCCTCATGCTTCAGAGACTTTATTTTCCATTTGTACGAGTTATCTAACCTTGTGACAATCTCGTTGCCACCTATGTATGAAATAGTTGTTTGGACATCATTATCAGAAAAAAGGAGTTAGCACTCAGGAAAAAAAAAAAAAACTGCTACGTCACCGCTGATGCAAAGTCAAGGATGTTGGCATGTGTTTCTGCAGCTATTGATGCAGATTTCACAATAAAAGCCCTTTTCAGATGGCTTTGCGTGACACATGGGATGATGCATGCGTGCGTGTCCTTAACAGAGCGATACAGTATGTTCGGATGATTGGGCGTTGTTCTCCTCGGCGTCTCCCTGACAACCAAGGCTGGGTTTCTGCGATGGGGTCAACTCTGGCAGCGAGAACAAAGTGAACTTGACAAGTGTGAAAGATTTAGTGCCGGCCATTTAGAGTGATCATCTTTTCCCCTTCGTCAGCAGGTAGAGAAATGTGTGCCCTCGCTGTGTCCTTGACTCAGGTTTGATGGCACTAAGGGACATCCTGTCACACTGCATGTCTCTCCACTCCTATGACGACGTGTCTGCTCCTCTACGTCCACCTTTTAATGACATTACCTCCTGAAATGAGGTGAACATTCTGTCTATTTCCTCCTTCACAACATAATGTGAAAAAATCAGAGATGGGGAAAGTTTTCTCACAAAATGTGTATCTAAACTAAGGTTCACATTCTCAACATTAATGGCGGTATTAGAATGATTTGAGCATTGAACCAACAAAAAAGGGATTGTTTGTTTGTTATATTAGTCTCATCTGTTTTTGTGGTTGTTTTGTATATTTTTCTGTTATTTTTTACATATTTTATAGTTGTCTGCTGTGTATTTAGAGTAATTTTGTATGTTTTTGTTTTCATTATGTATATTAAACTGTCATTCTACCTGTATTTTTGCAGTATTTTGTGTTTTTTTTATTATAGTTGTCTTTTGTGTTGTCAATTTGCACTTTTTGCATGTTGTGTTGCTGTTTTGTGTATTGTTGGCATAATTTTGTGAGTTTTTGTTGTCATTTTCTCTCATTTGGTGTTCTTTTGTTCCTTTTTTGCATGTCATGATTCCTTTTGTGTATTTTTATAGTTGTTTTGCATATTCTACATCATTTTACCTGCTTGTTGTTGTCTTGTATGTTTTTCCACTATTTTGCATATTTTGTAATCTTTTATTTGTGTTTTTGCAGTAACTTTGTTTCTGTTGTCATTTTGTATGACACACATTTTGTGTTTTTGTGGCTGCATTGTGTATTTTTGCAGTATTTGGTTTTCATTTTTGTATTGTGATTATGTATATTATTCACTATTTTTTGTTATTCAACAGTAGTTTGTGTATTTTATAGTCGTCTTTGGGAATTTACTTTTACTGTAACTCAAATTGTACATGGCAAGGCAAATTATTACTTATTTGTGTATTCATATGCTACATTACACCACAAGGTACAGAATACTGAGGACAACCCTGCTGTGTTTTAACAGTTATTGATTACTGATTGGTTATACTGACTCCGAGGTGTTTAGCTTATGCAATGTTTTCTGATTTCTTCCATAAATGCAGTTCATCTAGTTTTCTGCATTATCTGTTTAGTGTGAAGTTAATATGAAACGAGGATTAAAAAGGTGAAGTGGAGGGACGCTCACACTCCAACGTCCTCGCATCGCACATCAAGCACCAGTCCTGGCACCTAACTGTGCTTGTTTGGGCTTGTTTTTGTTTGTTCTCAGCGTCTGGGTGAAATCCCAAAGAAAAGCACTGATGCATCGTTTGAGTGCTGATAACAGCGTGATACGGATCTGCTGTATCATTCTAGCTGCTGGGGAGGATTATGAAGCATCATGTTTGCAATTACGGCCTAATCGTATAACAGTAGCAGGATTCCCCTCTCTATTCAGATATTAATCTAACTTTACGAACCCTGTTGCCATAGGAAAATAACCTTTAAATCCAAACAGAAGTTGTTGAAATTGGATTATTTCATTTAAGTAAATCTCCAAAGAACAATCCCTGGGATTTACGAGGCCTGAGACTTTCTTTGAACTGTAACGTTTGCTGCCCTTTAAGAAAATTAAGCCGCGTATTATGAAAGAAGTTTTGCAAACAGCCTCAAAATAGGTGTTCAGAGACCGATAATCTCCAAAATACGAACAGATAAACTGAACATTGAGGCAGTGTGTTTATCTTCACAACAATGAAACTTATGAAAGTTGGAGCACATAATGAAAAGCATTACAGGTATAGTTGGGACTATCACACATTAGTCTTTAAAGCTGCTGTGAACCATCATTATTTGTATGAGATAAAGACAAAGTGTCGGCCTCACAGATCAATAAATCAAAGATTTGCTCAAAAAAAAAAAAAAAACGTGTAAGAGGTTTGTTCTCAATTTAGTATGTTGACATTGTTAGAAAAGTTTGGTGCATTGCATTGTGGGATGTGGAGTCCCATAGACGGATGCATAGGGTTTTACTTCAATCTTACTGTGATCATTTTGTGTGTTTTTGTTGTTGATTTTTGCATGTCATGAGTACTTTTGTGTATTTTTATTGTTATTTTGCATATTCTATCATTTTGCTTGCTTTGTTATTGTTTGTATTTTTGGAGTAATTTTTTTGTACATTATTCACTTATTTTGGGGTGTTTTTAAGTTGTTGTTTTGCATATCAAGAGTAGTTTAGTGTATTTTGGTAGTCGTTTTTTAATATTTTAATTTTGTACATATATTTATAGTTTGCATATTTTATAGTCGTCTTGTGATTTGTGCGTTTACTTTGGGGATATACCTTTACTGTAACTCAAATTGTACGTGGCCAGGCAAATTACTTATTTGTGTACTTAAATACTACACATTTCATACACGAGTCAATCCATTGTGCTTTACATGATGAAAAAGATCATTTGCCACAAATAAGATGTAAAAGGTTTCAACTGGCGCTCAAAGGTTTGTGCTCATCTTGGTGTATTGACATTGTTAGAAAAATTTGGTGCAATGCATTGTGGGATGTGGAGTCCCATAGACGGATGCATCGAAGGGTTCTTACTGTGATTAGTTGTGTTTTCGCCCAAAAAACTCTGCCAAAGTTACTTCTCAACACATTTCCGCTGAAAGTTCCAAGAAAACGATGACTTGGAAAAAGAGATTCTTAATCTTAATGAGATTTTTCAGTTTGAAGAAAAAGTTCAGATAGTGGTCACGGTCCATTCTTTTTAGCGAAGGTCAACTTGCAAAATAACACAAATCCTGTAGGTGAAGGTCAAAGCCAACAGCTAGGCCACCATGTCTGAAAGTACCTTTGTATCATCATCAAAAGTCAAAGACATTTCTTCATCCCAAAGACATTTAAAGGAGGATGACCTGCAACAAGCCTGAAAAGCATTCAATTCTGCTTGTTTAATGTTCGTATCAGCTAAAGTGGAAATTATCAAAAGTTCTTGGTTGATTTACCTTCCAAACCTTAAGCAGCTTTGAACATTTTCAGACTTTGCCACTTCAAATATTGTGTCACTTTAAAAAGCCTTTTTGTGTCACTTCCTTCTGTTGCTGAACAGACAGATTTGGGCTAGATGACTCACTCAGAGATGTCTGGTGGCAGTGCTGTGTGCAAATGCTGAACTTTTGCTAACACTGATGATGTTCTGGTTCAAATGGTGGTCATGTTTTCTGGTGAACTTTACCTGGAACAGTCTGTGTTTCAACCCCTGGAACCACTTTAAAGATTTCTTCCCAAGTCAATTAAACACGGCCAAAGATCATTCCGGATTCAGTGAAGTATTCCGGGGGGGGCGGGTTTTACAAAACTGATGTCCCGATCTGATATCGATATCAGTCCGATATCAGCCTGAAAATAAATATTGGATTCAAATTTCCGAATTTTCGATTTATTTTTTTATCTATTCCCCCCCCTCCCCCCCAATTAATTATTTATTTATTTTGCCTTCATTTTGCCTTAGTGTTTACCATATTTCAAACAATTCTACTCCGTAAGTTTTGTATTTTTGATTTATCCCACAAACTATACCTTATTTGCTGTTGCCTATACAGTAATTGTTAAAATTGCGGCATACCTCACATTAAAGGACACAAGCTGGTGTCATGGCAACGGGAAAGATTAAAAAAAAAAAAAAAGCTTCTCCTGATTTGTGTGCCGAGGAGACCCTGTGACATCAGCTTCAAAGGCCAACGGGAGAGTTTCTTCATTGCCGTGACGACAACGGGTCTCCTTTGTGTTCGACAACATCAGTGTTTTCCTAGTAAATTTGTCTAGTTTTCTTTGATCTTGATAAAGGATACAAGATTATCCAGGAATGGTCTAGTAAAAATACAATTTATAGAAGTGGGGTGATGACTGTTTCCTGCGTCCTATGGGAACCACTGCTTTAGGCCAGCGTTGCCATCTTTGTGACTTTCTCGCTATATTTAGCTTCTTTTCACACACTATTCGATAAGAACCGCTATCTGTTCTTGACTTGATAACAAACTTCTACACTCAGTGAAAACACACGAGAAGTCATTATTGTGTCTTCTGTGGCTGTGCCGATGCAATGGTTGGTCACTGTCGCGGAAGACCTTTGAGAAAAGTGCTGAGTCATGCCGTAGAGAGGCCGCTCAGTGGCTCCCAGAGGCACATAATGCATAATTATCGAAATAAATTATCAGCGCTTGGAAAGATGAGACCTAGATTTATAATATCATCACTCTGCACTTTCCAGAATAGTTTATTTGAGGCCATCTGCAGCTTTATACAATAGTTCAGAGGGAAATATTGATATCTTTACACCGACTGTTCCTCGGACGTGGTGGAAAAATCCTTTTTGCGTGCAGAGATAAAGATGAGAGAGCACCCGTAATGATCCTTTTCCAGCTTGTGGGGCGAACTAAGAAAGTAATAGACACTAACTTCTGTTCGTGTCGCTTTTCAAAGGGAGGAAGATGCTTTAAAGTCAACGAAATCCGTGAGCCACTCCAAAAAACTAAGTACAACAAAGTGTTGTACGTGTAGGCTCATTGTTAGCACTCGGGAAATATTAGTAGAGATATTTTCTTTCAGGAATTGATGAAGAAAGTCCAAGTTTGGGACGGCAGCCGAGCATGAATAACACTTAAATTCAGATACTTCAAACCGCATTTGAAATGTGGGTTTAAAACAGCAGAAAAAAAGATGCTCATTATAAATATAGGGAAACTCTATAAACCATGCTCAAAAGGAATTTTTATGAGTCTGGGATTTCTAATAAAAATCAGTTTGAGATTCAAAAATTAGGCATTTCAGCGGTTTGCTTTGAATCCCTATAGCGGAGCATTGTGGTCGTGTTTCAAACAGACGGCGCATGAAATGAAAGAGTGAGCACGCAGTAAAAGACTCGCTCTTCATTCATAACGCTTGCAGAGCCACAGGAAGCATCCGGATATGTCTCATTTGGGCCTCGTTGGAATCAAATAGACAATGGGCCATTAAACGGTGACATGTTTACAGCTTCTTGTCATTAGCAGAGTGATGTAAAGCGTGTGGCGGGACGTCTCAAGGAAAAACGATAACTGCAACGTTACACGGCGGGAAGCTGCGGATTAAGCAGAAAACGGGAACGTTGGAGATTGGAGAAGGGCTTCGGCAAATAGATTCATAAGTCTCACTGTATGTGTTCTCCCACGTGATCCATCATCCTAGTGATAGTGGACAGGGTCAGCACTAAGCAATTTGGCACCCCCGGCAAGATTATAGTGGGTTTGCACCACACTGATTCCCTTGTTTTGTTTTAGAAAAAAAAAAGAAAAAAAAAAACTAAATAATTGTCAAAAAAAGTACAAAACACATAAAATACTGAGAAAATCAAAATAAATAAACATTATTTGAATATTTAAAAAGAATCAACTACTATGACTGTAAAGCAATGACATAAAAAACTGTTTTAGAAAACAAAAGCAATCATAGTTAACTAAAAAATACTAAGTATTCTTTAAAAAATAAAAGAATAAAACTACTTGAAACAAACAGTTTAAAAAAATAACACTATAACTAAGTGACAAAAAATGAAACCAATTAAAATAGTAACCTAAAAAAATAATACAAATATAATGATGAATAAAAATGAATAAACAATACACATTATTAGATAAATATATTAAATTAAAAATGGCCTTCTCAAAATCTGGCATTAAATACTTTATATATATATTTATATCAAATAAATATGGCCCTGCACATTAAATATATTATAGAAAAACAGCAAATTAAGATAACTGCACAAAATATATATACTTATTATTATTATTAATATATATCTCGTTGTGCATTCTGAGATCATGTAAAAAAAAAAAAAAAAAAAAACTCGCTCAGGTGGTGAGGGGGTGGGGTGTTAATGTTTTATATTATTTTGTAAGCGCTAGAATGTAGTGTAGTTAAATTAATCTGGTCTTGTTTTTCATGTTAAAGCTGCTGGAGATGATCATTATTTAGTTAAATATATACTGTAGGCTTCATTAATCATAAATCAAAGATCATTTGCTTGAAAAAAAGGTTAAAATTGGCGTTTTGTTTTTCATCTCAGCTGAACATGTGTGCATTGCATTGTGGGATGTGGAGTCCTCTAGACAGATGCGTAGTGTTTTTACTTCATTTGTATTGTGATTTCTGGTGTTTCTTCTCCAGACAATGATTAGTATCACCTCAGCCCGTCACGCAATTTTGACCAGATTCTGAATTTTCCGGGTAAACCCAAAAATAAACATCTGCCATTGTTTTCCTGTAACTTTCAATGAAAACACCAGAAGTGTATTGGGAAGTCACTTTGGTTGAGTTTTTAGGTAAAACACAGGAAATCACAGTAAGAATGAAGCAAAAACACTTCTATGCATTCGTCTACAGGACTCCACATCCCACAATGCAATGCTCCAAACATCTCCAACAATACGGAGCGGAAAACAAAGTTTTGAGCATCAATTTCTACCTTTTACGTTTTTCTTTCTTCGATTTAGTGATCAATGAGGCCTTAACTATGTGAAAGTATTGTCTCAAGTAGCTTTAACTAAGAGAACCAAATACTTTATATATATATATATATATATATATATAAATATATAAATGTTATTAAATCGTTCGATGTCCTTAGCGTTTTCCGCCTCTATCTCTGACTGTGTCTCAGATTGAATCAACAGCCCGCCCCTTAAAACAGAGGATGGTCAGCCTGCTTAAAGGTGATGTAAACAGACTGTGATGGATGAAGTACTTGCATCCATCCATCATCCTTCCATCCTGAACCTTAATCTTCTACAAACACGATCCTCCCGCCGCATAGCGCCGCTTATCCTGTCCGCCTCGTCTCTGGCGTCCCTAATAACATCCCTTGGTTTGCAGACTCTCTGCAAGCTGGACAGACGGGGCCGACACCGTCTGGAGGTTAAAAGCCTTGGAAAACTCAGGGGAAGTTCTCCCGTGTACCCCGGGCTCACTGCTTATTGTCCTCTGACATGAAAAATGCACAATGAAACAATTGTTGACATGTCATTAATTGGCAGAAGCCCTCGCTGCTGGTCTTTGAAGTAGCTTTGATTCTCTTTTTGGATCGATGTGTGTGGGTCCAGGTTCAGTGGAGACAAATAAATGTGGTCAAGGATAAGAAGAAAAAAAAGCACAAAACATCCTGTTTTATGTTATGTTGAAGTTTTGTGTTTTTAGAAAAGGTTTTTCAGGACTTTTTTTTTTATCTTCCTAATCTCTATCTATGGAATCTCGCTGGAACTATTACATGAAAGTCAAGTGAAATTTCAAAGGAAACATCAAAGGCGATCAACAGAACACCTCTGACGAAGACTGGCAGTTGACAGTCGAAACATGTCAGGAGATAAAAAGTTTCTAAAAAAACCTCGTCTGAATAAAAAAAAAAAACTCAACATACTGTTTAAAAGAAGACAAAATAAATCTCGCTGGAACCATTGTGTTTTACATTCAGTTGTCCTGATGACACCAAAACACATTGGGCAATGGTTGAAAGTTGTTCGACACCCCCTTTGTTTTATTTCTATTTTATGCATGGACATTCATACAAGTGTCGTTAAGTGTAATTTAATATCAGAGATTATAGAAGGAAGTGTTAATTTAGCATTATTTAGAGTTATCTGAGTAGATCGTTAAAGATCCTGAGCAGTAAACCTTGAGCTGTAAGATAAGAGATGAGATAAGATGGATCTTTATTCATCGCTCGGTGGGAAAATGTTGGTCGTCACAGCAGCGAGGAGAATGGAAAATGGCAACTCACATAATGGACAAAGTAAAGAAATAAAAACAGTAAAACAAATAATTGTAATGATGATTATAGTTGCCAAAAAAAGTAGTTAGTGTTTAAAGGCAGATTTTAAACAGCTGTGAAATATTCAGTGTTTCAGACAAAAATACACAAATTACACCAAGACATCATGAATATGTTGGTAATTTGTTTTTAATAAATATTCATTGGCTTCATAAGTGAAAAACTGATGGTTAAAAAGTGACATGTTTGCATTGACTCTAATAGTTAGCGTGAGAGCTAAACTCAAAATGTTGTAAAATATTCAGTTTTTCAGATCAAATCCTGATATTTTTGTAACGTCATCTACATAATGTTGGGAAGTGATAAAACAGAGTGATGGGCTTTGTAATTTGCAATAAGTTTAAATCAGGGCTGGAACTTTAACGTGTTAATTGCGAATAATTAATTACAGAAAAATAGTGTTTTTTTTTTTTTTTTTTTTTTTTTTTTTCGCACTCTAAACAGAGTGGAACCTTTTCATTTCATGAGTTCCCTGTATACCCATAATACAGATGCACAGTCCACAACGCAAGAAATGGGAGAACCCGAGGAGAAGTTGTTGCTGTGTTCCATAGGCGTTGATTTTAGTTTATAATAACGCGGATAGAAAACAAAAGCCTATAGTTGTATACCAAAATCCATTTAATTGGAAAAGTATTACTCCTCGTGTCAAATACTGTTATGCAATTATTAATTCAGATTAGTCGAGAGTAATTAATCACAAAGTCTCTCATTAATTTTATTTATATGTTCCAACACTTGTTTAAATATTTATTTTTTTCAGGTTTGGGCTTCATTTTGGACGAAGTTGCAAATCTGTTGAATTTGATGAATATTAGAGGCATGCTGTAGCACCATCTTTAGGATATTTGACCTGTTTTTACAACTGAGAGGCTGTGTCTGAATAGTTCCTCCTATTTCCTTCCCTATCCACTTTTCCTTAACCCCATGGATAGCGTCACGGGGTTAAGGAAAGGTGTTAGGAGAGGAGTTAGGGAAAGGCCATCACTATTGTTTTGACAATCAGACTCACTTCAACTAGGTGACGTAATAATCTGGCGGTAAAAAAAAACTGTTGTAAAAAAACTACACATTTCCGAAAATGGACTAAAACACATTGAAAACACTTTCCGATGATATAATCTCAAAAATCACACGGTTTGAATTTAAATTAAAGGAAATGAGGCTACCAGGCAACCAAGAACAAAAGTGAAAATAAAAGAACGTCACGTTGAAAATTGTTCACCTTCCACTCAGAAATATGAATTATGTTGAATAAATGTGGCTAAAATAAGTCTCTAATTCCTTTTTCTTGAACCACACAGTGTCTGTTTCATGTCAGTTATAATCTGATAATATGTCTTGCATATAATAAGATATGGGTTTTAGATTATTTAGTTAAAGTTCTTCGTCATATTATTGCTTTGATCGTGAGTTTCCATGAGCGTGTTTTGAATTGTTTTGCGCGTTTCAACCTTTTTAATTGTACACAAACTGCCGTAAAACAGGCCTACTGGATGGAGACGCGTCTCGCGTGTGTGCGCGCCGGACCCCGGACACATTTAGTACTTACATCAGCACTGTGAAGGCTGATGTGCTCTGATAAGCGCCGTAGCAGCTATATGAAGGATTAATATAGACGCACTGGTGAGCGTACAGGAACGCTGAAAGTACGTTCTTGGCGCTTGGAGAAGTGCCTCAACGCTCATTTGACATTTTTAGAAGTCCCGGAACTCTGTACCGGTGCGTTCCGGCCCACTTAAACCACTGCTTGTAATTTATTACTTTCCCCTCTGGTGATTGGTTATTTAATGGTTAATTGTTTTTGAGTTTCAGGTTTTCGATGATTACAGAAAGTTATTTAAACATGGAATTTCCTTCCTGAGACACAGCTATCACATGCAACATGTAATCACTAACAAGTTGTGGGTACTGAGCATGAAGCTGATGAGTAAAGTAACTCCCTGATAGGTCAGAGCTGCTCTTTCTTTGTGTTTGGCTTCCTTTTAGCTCCTCTTAGCTTTTCCTGTTAGCACTGCTGTTGCCAACCTGCTGACTCAGCTAAACCCTGTGACACTCTCAGGCTCTGATCAGAAGATTTATTCAACGTGCGCCCGGCCGGCCAACAGACATCATTAAACTTCGGTTGCCAGATTTGATAGAGCGTTTGATTTATCTTGATAAGTTTCCCTGTGATTGATAATCGTTGCTGATGCGTACAGGCCCATATTTCAGCGCCAGCCAGTGCCGTAATAAATACTGATTGTAGGCATTCATTACAACATCGATGTCTTGTTCTCTTACAACTAATAAAGACGTGTTAGCTTGACTCTATCATACACAACACTCGACTAATCCAAGTGTCTGTGTCGTCCATCCAGTGACACGCACATCAGCTTATATTTACTGTATGTTTTTACAAGTCTTGCACAGTAGACGTTTTCTACACATGGGTTTGTAGCTTTTAAGTTGTTTCTAACATCCTTCTTTATTGGATCAGTAGCTTCAGCCACAACATTGCCTCCTATTGGTCTGGAGGCAAACATAAAAATGAAAAATGAAAGGACGTCTCCTTAAGTGCTTTGCATATGTTGATCGAGAAAGAACTGCCGATCCTGGAGGCAACGAAGGTTTTACGTGTTTTTTATGTAATATTGTGTTTTTTTGTTGTATTATTTTTTTATGTTTTGTTGTTGTGTCTTTTTGGAGTATAATTTTCTTTCATTTTTTGTCTTTTGTTGTACTTTTGTATGTTTTTGTTATTTCACATGTTGCGTGTCACTTTGCATTGTTGCTTTGTGTATCTTTCTTTCTTTTTCTGAATTTTGTTGTCCTTTTGTGTATTTTTCTTGTCGCTTCGTGTACATATTTTTTAGTTTTTTGTATTTTGTTGTCCTTTTGCATGTTTTTATTGTCAATTTGTGTCATTTTGTGCGGTTTTGTTGTCGCTTTATGATTTTTTCTTTTGTTTTTTTGTATTTTGTTGTCCTTTTGTGTGTTTTTTCATGTGTTTTTGTTGTTACTTTATGCATTTTTCTTTTGTTGTAATTTGTTGTCCTTTTGTGTGTTTTTTTCATCATGTCGTGTTTTTGTCGTTACTTTGTGTACTTTTCTTTCGTTTCTTGTATTTTGTTGTCCTTTTGTGTGTTTGTGTTTCCATTTCACATGTTTTTGATTGTCATTTTCTGTGTTTCTCTTGTCGCTTTGTGTATTTTTCTTTCTGTTTCTGTATTTTATTTTCCGTTTGTGTGATTTATTATTTCATGTATTTTTTTGTCACTTTGCATGTTTTTGTATTTTGCTGTCCTTTTGTGTTTTTGTCATTCCACTTGATTTTGCTGTCCTTTTGGGCATTTCTGTTGCTTCATATGTTTTTTTTTTTTAATTTCATGTCTTTTTTCGTTGTTTGTTTTTGTTTTCACTTTGTGTATTTCTCTTTCATTTCTCATTTTGTATATTTCTTTCAAGGCTATATAAAATTAGTCGGAGGGCCGTATGTACGAAGGCCCACCAGTTAATTCTTGCCAGTGGCGTATGTTTTTTTGTCGTCGCTCTTACGTCTTTATTGTTGTGTACTTTCTGTCCTGAAGCTTCCACTGACATGGAGTCTTGGTGTGAAAACCGCCTGTTATTGTCAAAAAGCCCAACAACTGATTTTGATGTTTTGAATGCTGCTGAGTGCCATTGTGTGTTTACCGGTCAATAGAAGACAAATCACTTTTTCCACCACTTTCGTCAGCGGCCTGCATTACACCAGCTTCTCAAAACAGCAAAACAAGCGTCACAAAGGCGGAAATAAAGTTGTTAGTGCTGAATAATGTTGAGAGAAAGTGAAGAAAGCTTTTCCAAAATGAAACAATTTTTCATTGCCGCTCTGAGACATCTCGATGTTCACAGAAATGAGATATTATTCTCAGCGAGATAGCATCAATACAAGACGACAACAAAGGTTCAGTGCTGCGATAAAGAATTACTGCTGAAAGCCATCAATCAATGAAAGAGACATTAGTTTCTTTCAGAGGCACTCAAACCAACACCAGACAAACACGCTACATAAAATGCATACAAATTAAAAGGGGAGGAGCATATTTATGATTGTGTCGATATCTAAAGTTTATTCACTTAACATTTGAGAAATAAGCAAAGAAAGGCAACTTAAGAATTCAAATCTGAGTGAGGATAAAGAGTGAACAAGAGAATATAGAACTGGAGCATATAGATATATAAGATAAAACTTTACTAATTTGTATAAAGTTTTATTTATTTATTTCAAAGGAACATTGCATATTAATGAATGTACTAGTACATAAATACCCCAAATTTATCACTTTAGTCCAACTGTATAAGAAAAGTTAGCACAAATATGGACGGTCATAATATATAACAATTAAAACAATCAAAAAGGTGCATACAGCAGCATTAAATGCAATGAAAAAAGTGATTAAAAAGCAGTCGGAAACAATAAAAAAATACTATCATATGATTTAGCATCAAACATACGTATTTTCTTTAATATTTGGGCATCGCCATTTTGCAGATTTCAACAAATCAGCCTCACGCAGAGTTTGCGGGGGGCAGGGGGAGCAATGCCCCACATAGTGGTCAAAAGTTTTCATTTCATGTTTCCCAAATTCATTTGAAAAAATGTAATTTTTAACATAATATCCAAATATTTTGAGTGTCATAAAACAGTATGTATTACGGTTTCATGTCACAGATGTTAGTTCTACCTCAGGTGTGTAGTGTAGGTTTTCAGACTTTAGGTTGGTTCTTCTTCTGTCGCGCAATTCTTTTTCACAATGTAAATGGTGAAGCAACAGTGCGCCCAGCATTTCATGATGCAGAAAGTGGCCGCCGACCTGATTTTACAAATACTTTTTGCATTATTTTATATGTTACAGTTGCACACATTGTGGTTGGCACAAAACACGAGATGGTCTTTACATTTAATTCTATTTTTTTCTTTCGCCCCAAGCGAGAATGTCAAACAGCCTATGCTGATGGGAAACTGGGTGGTTACTGCCATCTACAGGTTCTACTGTCCATATAAACTCTGTGAGGTATCAGCAGATTGACTCTACACTTGTGTATTAATTTCCATTTGTGGCTGTTAATTGCAGGCTTGAATTCTGAGAGGAAAGGGACCGTGTGGCTTAAGTGCCACCTGCTCGCCTCTTTAAACCCTTCACCTATCTCACACCTCGGCAAACAGTCGGTCCCTTAGCATGGACAGCCGTTAATCATCCCTTAATCTTTGTCTCAGCTCAGTCCCCTCTGATTGGCTGATATCTGGCCCTGAATTGTACCCACATGGTGGTTTTTATGGTGACTCCTAGCTAGTGTCATTTTATTTTGCTGTTAGCTTGTACAGCCAAGTGTAGCATAACAGCACATTTCTGCTGTTTTTGTGTCTCATTGACTTTCCAACTCAGATAAAGATTTAACCCCCGCCTCTGGAGCAGCTGAACCCTTCACACCAGAGTTTGTCTTTATTCACTCACAAGTCAATACTATACTACTGTAGAAACTACCGACTGGCTTCTCCTGTCAAGGGTCTCACTGCGGTGCTTCAGCCGTTCTTGCCTCCAGAGCTCGAGCTCTTCAGAGGACTGTTGAAGGTCAGATGTCCATCAGTCCTGAAAGTAGTAACAGGTGAAACTCTACGACCCAGAAAACAAGTATTCAAAAAGAATCGCACCAAGCAAACAACAGAGTAGCACACTGACCAGTGTGTGAAATACCAACAACTTTCACTCAACTATGTTGCTTTTATTATTATAACAGTAAGTCTGTCATTTATCTGTCCGTGCAACAATGAAAGAAGTGACAGCAGAGGTTGTTTAAGGTCTGCAGAAAGCCTTTTTAGTACGAGTTAAATTGAAGTGTACAAGCCTAGTGTGAGGAAATGCCAAAACAAAAAAAAACAGAACAATCGATACCGGGCCGTTGTAAACAGTTTCTACGACGTGTTCACCCATCAAAGGCCTTTCTGTGTCTTTCATGGGAGAAAAATAAGGCTGTAACTAATCTACAATAAGATGTTGCAGGTAGAAACTGAACGGTTGTCAGTAAATATCATTCTCAAAGGTATAGTTTACCTGCTGCCGTCCACTGAAGTTAGCAGGTAGACACAAACCTGCTGCCTGGACTTTAAGGAAACCACACTGTTATTCCCACGCAATGTGTGCTCCTACATCTTTTCCGGTTCATTTCCATGCTGCTTCGTCTCCCTCCTCCTGCACGACAATGGCATTACAGGTCAGAGGGAAGGAGGTTGTGCAGACCTGAGGTAGGAGGAGGAGCTCAAAGTACAGCCCCTCTACATTATTGCAGTAATTTATAATTGCAATATCTTTCAAATTAATCCACAAAATTGGCAATTATTGGAAAGATCGATTGCAAAAATCAATGAATTATAAAATTCAAGATCTGTGGATTGTTTATATATTTCAATGTTTCTAAACACATCATCAATATGTTGCATAATAATGAGAAGTTTGTTTTTTTTATTTAAAGTAAATAAAAAATAGGAGTTTTATTATTCGCACCCCTGGAGTTCATCTTTGACCCCAGAGCCAAAATGAGTTATAGGGTGCGTTCACACCGATGAATACTAGAGCAGTTAAAACACACTAGTATACATTTCATCGCACAGTCGGGTGTTTTCATATTTCAAGCTTTTGACGTGCGTCCGGTGCCTCCAACACGGCCGACGCTAGAGATGGGATTGTTTAACTTCTGGGGCATATTGTGGCGCGTCGACCAATCAGGAGCTTTCCCCAACTGCTGGAATAGAGCGCCTGTAGATAGTGTCCTTATAGGAGATGCGAGCACCAATGCGAGTCAGCAGGTTGTCAAACGGGGCAACTCTCTGGTGAATCCAGAAACGGCGCCGGCTTAAACGTGCTCTACGCGCTCTCTTCGCAACTTCTTTGGACGCGCATTCAGAGCGTCTTCGACCCTGGTGACTAGCGTACTGATTCAATGAGCACAAGCATCCAACTAGGTGCGTGAGGTACGATTTTGACGCCCGAAACGTGTTTGGTGTGAACGCAGCATTAAGTGCCTTTGCACTATCTATCTATCTATCTATCTATCTATCTATCTATCTATCTATCTATCTATCTATCTATCTATCTATCTATCTATCTATCTATCTATCTATCTATCTATCTATCTAATCAGATCCTCTTCATCCGGTTATTGTTTCTCTGCCTAGAGAAGTTTCTTCTCCAGTAGCGGCGCCCTCAAAAGGTTAGCTTATACAACTGCACCGGAGACTGTTTGGAGCAGATCAAAAGTTGTGCTCTGAACGCAAACTGAGCCAAATCAAGGTGATAAATGTATCACCTGTCGAGTCCGGGACTCTAGTGGTGTGAATGCATCGTAACAGTTCTGCCCTAAAGAAATGAACCAAAAACTTCTAATAACGCTCATAAACATTAGGCAAGATTTCATATTTTATGAATTTATCAATATACAGTACTTTGTCTATCATCAGGAAAAATAAATCTTGAATATTTCCTGCCGCACTGGATTTCCAAGCCCCAACTTCCACCTGGACTTGAAGCATTCACAGCACTGTCACAACCTGAACCCTGATCTGCTCCAGATGGTTTGGATGAGATGAAATGAGCTTTTGATGATGAGAATGAGGAAGTATTCCGGGGCGCAGAGGAGTGTGAAGAGTGAGTGGAGAGTTGCTTGTTTCACTCTGTTGCCAACAACAGCCTCTCTGACGGCTTAGCAGGATTCTCTCCGTGTCTTATTTGAATATACACCTTATCACCCAGATATGAGCAGCAGTGATAAATGTGCTGTTTCCAGCTGCATTGAGCTGATAAGCACTCAAATTATATTCTCCCTACATGCGTGCTCTAATTAAAAAAGAGTCTCAGGTTTTCGCTAGGCACCATTTCAGATATTTAATCTTTATTCCAGATGATCAACTTTTCTAAATAAGACAAATATTGCTCCCATGCGTGGCCACTTTCTACACGACCACCTGCTGCTTTCTGCACTTTGGCGCTGACATCATCAGTATGCAGCCAGCACCTCCCCCTCCCGTCGCTCGTCACAAAGCAGCCCCCAGGGCATTAGCGGTGAACCTCTATCCACATGGGACCTGTTGGTCCCACTGACACCTGTCTTCCTCAGGTTGACCCAGTCATGCTACGGATCATGCTACCATGCCTTCCAGTGGAAACCTGTCGGCGTTGTCAGGCACTGACAGCTCGCCACGAGCCAACCGGCGCTCGGCGAGGCTTTTGGAAACAAAGGCAGGAGAATGTCGAGAGAGAGATAGAATCGAAAGTATCATATTTATTCCAACGAGTCTGGTCACTTTCACGGTCTGGTTCACTATTGATTGTCAGAGCCTCGGGCTGAGAGACACACTTAATGGAATTAGAAAGTTTTCCTCAATCGACTTGGAAAAGGCCGAACGAAAAGTCACGAGGAAAACAGAAATGGAAATCTTCGCCAAATAAATCAATAACTATCAACATCAACAGTTGCTTTTTTGATGTGGAAATCTTTATTACAATGTGTATCTTTTTTAAAATGCATTGGAAATACTTTCTTTGCATTTTTAAAGATATTGAGTTGGTTTGTAGCTCATGTTTTAATCTTATAATGTTCAATTCATAAATAAACAGTTTGATTGACAGACTGAAAACTAAACAGTCACTGTTGTAGTCAATATCAACTTAAACTGCACAGAAGTGGATAACTTAACTCTTATTTTGACGAGCTTATCACATCTAGCTACTTCTTGGGACTTATCAGGAACTTGATTCTCATATTATGTTGTTTTCTTTCGCACCTTTGTCCATAAAGTAAGAATCCTTTCAAACTCCCTTTCTTCTCCGCTCTCACTTCATGCTCAGCCTGTTCTCAATGCTGTCAGACTTAGATTAAATCATTTGGAATTAAAGTATTCTGCTTCGCGTTTACATGGAAATAGCTATTCCGAATTGAGGTTTACATGGAAAATTCTGATTTGTCTGCATGTTTATGCTTCTGTCCATCCTCTCCATTATATCATATCTTCTCAGGCTCTTATTAAATAAATAGCCTCGACTAAAATGTATCGCTTGCTTCGGGCAACCATCTTGGACTATGTGCTCACCATCGTGGCATATGTGCGTCATCACAACAAGAAAACAGATTTTAAAGTGGAATGAATGTATACAAGATCAAGAAATTATTCAATTCAGAATTTAAATTAGAATAAAGAATTAAGTGTTTATAAGGTCATTTTTAATCTTTCTAAAAAGGATTTAATTTGTATTCTGAATTCTAAAGCTCTCTTGTAAACAAAGGCCATTAACCATGGCCCCGCCCCCTAACTCTAATTCCGGTAAAAGCTTCAGTCAGTTATTATTTGAGTTCAGCACTTGGGGGTCTATTCTCCCATCCCAGTTACGCACTCTGGGTGGAGTGGCCCTGAAATGTGGGTGTTCCCATTCAAATCTGGCTTTACGCGTATTCTCCCATCTGCCGAAGTTCTTTTCCTCTTACGAGCTACTGAACCTGGAATAAGTGCAGCGCCCCGATAATGTGAAACCTTATATTGCACTAGAAGTTTGGACTTAGGAACAATTTAATAGGACCCAAAAAAAGGACATCATGGCCCAGTCAGCGCCCTTTGGTTTAGACCTCCTTCATTCATTGGCTTTTGGTTGATCTATGCGTGGTTTGTGTGTCAGGAGCCTGGACCAGGGAATACGCGCAGGAGAGAAGCACGTAACTGCAGGCGCGTAAAAAAGCACTGAAGTCCAGGCGAGAGAACAGGGCCTTTGATGAATAGCAGAAAATATTTTATTTGTATTTCTAGGAAGACGCAACACAAAATTATGACACTATTTAAGAACTACCTTTTGTGAAGTTAAATTACAAGCTCCATCAAAAGACCTTGCATAACGGCACTTATCCAGTGCAGAACTTACTATAATAATAGTAAATTTACTAGAGTGGGAGAGTAAAAAAATAAAAAAATAAGACCCTGTAAACGGTTGTGTTATAATGGTAATAAGTTGTAAGTTTGAAGAAAAATGATTGCTAAGAGTTCAATCTTAAGCACAAAGTCATCTACAGGAAATAATTGGTTTTAAAATTGTTGTTTAATAGAAGACATCCACAGGCACACCAAATTATAAGTTGAGATATTATTAAAATGTCAAAACACTGTGTGAGTCAGGCCACAAAAAGATAAGAAATAAAAATGGAATCTCCTTGATAATTAAAAATACGAGAGAAACTAATCAGTAAATAGAATATTTGCATTTCTTGAAGAAAAGTGCAAGTGAGGCTGCAGGTGCTGCCCCGCGTCATTGAACACTGCATTAGCATTAGCCTAATATTAGCATTAGCTAGCATTAATATTAGCCTAGCATTAGCCTAACATTAAACTAACATTAGCATTAGCACTATCTAGCATTAGCTAACATTAGCAATAGCCTAACATTAACATTTGCTAGCATTAGACTAGCTTTAGCATTGTACTAGCATTAGTTAGTATTGGCATTAAACTAGCATTAACCTAGCAATACCATTAGCTAACATTAGCTTCGCATTAGCAGTAGCATTAGCCATCAAACAGCTAAATGTTTTCAAAGTTTAAATCCAATGAAGAATGGTTGAACATCTGAAGTTCAAAGTTGAAGCCGTTAAATCTTAAAACGCTAAAATTACTAATTGAAATGAATGTGGACATTTTTTAACAAAAAAATATAACTTTTTTCAATAAAAGCTGAAGGAGTTGAAATGTGTTAAAATTCTGGGTCTACTAATAACCAATCTCTGAGTTCCTTAATGTTAGCGCTGCACAGAGACTCCAGCATGTTTTTACTAGCGCTACTAGCAACACTTTAGCAGAGGAGAGCGCTAACAGCAGTGAAACAGTTACTCAGTGTTTGTTAGAGGCCCAACAGGAGCATCAATAGAAAATAAGTTTTCTCAAATCCTCTCGGAATAAAAATGCACATCTTTTACATTCTCCAATGTGTGAAAACAAACTTTCCCCTTTTTTGAAGTTCACGCCACACGTGTGTCATGTCACGGAGATGTCGTACACACCGCCTGATGATTCCTGCACCGCGGAGCCACTAAATCTGCAAAGTTTCAGCAGTCAGCACTTTTTCTGCTGATAAAGCAGGGTGTTCTCTAGCTCTACAAAGTGAGCCATGAAAGTAACTGTTCTACACCTCAAACTTACACCAGAGCAGCTGCGGGAAACACTTATACACAATGTTTAGCTGATGTGAATCAAACTCTGAGCTCTGACAGGAAGTGATGCTTGTTTGCCTCCGTGAATGTGTGACCTGAGGATTATTGTGCTTTTGAGGAGCACGCGTCAGGATAACAATAAATCTGAACAGCCTCTAATTGGCTGCTTTTTTACAATATTTATGATTTAGGTGGAAAAGTATCACTAAAAGGCTCTGATATGATCAAAAATACAGATCAATGAAGTTGGAAACTGTACCAATATATTGATTAAAATCCCTTGATTTTTTACTCTTTAGTTCCTTCTGTTGATAAAACACTAAAACCCAAAAGGCCAAAGCATTTCCTGGATGATCTCACTTCATTAGTTCTTTTGATTTGTCACTTCATTTGTTGGAATTATTTCCTTTGTACTTTGAGTTTCATCAAATTCAGTGTTTTTTTTTTTTTATTATTATTATTATTATTATTATTATTATTATTATTATTATTATTATTATTATTATTATTATTATTTAAAAAATCGTTTTTTTCAGACCCAGGGTGATCAATGTCACAATAACAAAACTGTAATTAGGAAAAAAAAAAAAAAAAAAAAAAAAAAAAAACCAAGACAACAAAAATACAGAAAAGTAAAATAAAAATACCAAAAAAAAAAATGACAAAAAATATGTACGAAAAAAATCAGCAACAGAAAAATATACAAATTCACAATAATAAAAAAAAAAATACACGGAACAACAATAGAAATACACAACACGAATACACAAAACAACAACATATCGCAAAAATAACAGAAAAATATACAACAAAAATACACTGAACAACAACAAAAATTACTCCAACTTCAAAAAAAACAAACAAAAAAAAAGAATCTCAGAATGACAGAAAAAAAAACACACAAAATGAATGCTCTGATTGGTCATTAATGCTGACGTGAATGTTGATCATGATAAATGACATTTTTGTGGCCTCGCTGTGAGGCCACAAAAGTTTAAAACAAATATCTGATTAAAAAAAGTCATCATCGGGGGTTTTTAAGTATTTTCCAGACAATGTGATTGGTTACAAACATCTAAACTTGTGCATGGCTGATGTTACACCTTGGACTACTGATCCCAAACCTGTTGGCTGATGCTGTCACTTAATTGCATCGATGAATCAAGTCACTAATTGCGTTGGTAATAAGAGGAAACGATGCCTGCAGGTGCAGTGACGGCCCCCTGACGGCTGCAGGTAGAAGATACAATGCTTTTCAATCATGTGCTTATGAGACGTCGGGGCGTTGTTGACCTGATTTATTTTTATTAGCATTATGTTCATTATGATCCAATTAAACACAAATATTGGCCAACGAGCAGCTGATGGTGTGCATTAATGTGGCACGCACACACATTGTGTAGTTTAACTACGCATAACCCTTTGGTTCCTGGACAACATGACGCACATAAACTTTTATCGTCTGCCAATAAAAAACACTTATGGTGTGATTGAGCGAATTCAATTTGAAGTATTTAGTTTCCTCTTTGCATGAGATACAGTAAGTTCATGATCTAAAGCATGGCCACAAATCTGTGATTGTATCTGACCTGTGGGTCACATGACCCTCAGATCACATGACCCCATAACAGGATTAACATTAGAAAAAATTAGAATAATGACCAATCTGAGCATTAACCCAGGAAACAACAAAGAGTTTAGTCTCTGAGTTTAAGTCATTTTTTTCAAATCAATTTGAACATTCTTACCTGTATTGTTGTTTTGTATGTTTTTGTAGTCATTTTGTGCATTTTTTAAATCTTTTTGCTTGTTTTTATTTTTCTTTGCGTACCTTTGTTAAATTTTGGGGGCATATATAAATTTGTGTGTGTTTGTTATTATTATTCATGCATTTTTTTTTGTTTTTCTGTTTTTGTTTTCTAAAGAATAGTTGCCCATGTATTGTATTTTTGTTTGTGTATTTTTTTGTCATTTTGTGTAATTTTGTTTGCCCTTTGTGTGTCTATAGTCATTTTGTGTGTTTCATGAGACTTTTTGTGTAGTTTTGGAATTTTTTTTGTTTTATTTTTGTGGGGTTTTATCAGAACTCTATGCATTTTACTGGCCTTTTGTGCTATTTTGCAGTCATTTTGTGTGTTTTTGCGATATTTCTTGTTGTTTTACTTAGTGCACTTGCTTCCCTTTTGTGTCTTCTTTGAAGTTATTTTGTGTATTATATTGGCTTCATACTCTTTCCAACTTCTTCAATTACTATTTTTGGGGGATTTGTTGTGGGGGCCAGCCCGTGTCTGATCTACAGGAAATCATGTCCCCTTGGTAGATCCTTTTCTGTTAAAACATCTTCAACTCTCATAGAAATGTTTTATTACTATTTATTTAATACAAGTTAACATATTTTTCAGGTTCCCAACACTATCTGTGATATTTTCAGTCATTTTTCACGTTTTGTGCCTCCCTCCCTCGTCTTTTCTTTCCCGTCTTTTAAAAACTAAAGACGAATCCAGGCCACTGTGAGGCAACGCTCTGCTTGTCTTACAAAGTTGATGCTCAATTTGTTTCCCATCATGCTACCTGGCTCGTCACGTATGATTAACGCACCCCTGCCCAGTGACCCGTGACGTGTTTTCCCCGAGCCGTCAAAGCCTCACCAAGCGTGTGGTGGACTTGTTGATTTGGCCTCTTTTTTTTTTTTTTTTTTTTTGACGTTGGCCCTGAGGCTTTCACATCTGTCTGTACATGCACTTTGAATATGTAACACAGCAGTGTACGTTTGTACCTCAAAGGAAGAAACTAAAAATAAAGAGAACAGAGTGGATGTGCAATGGCTTCTAGAGCGCAGCGGTCCCTGTTGGCAGAACTTTAGCTTTACAAGCTTTTCCTTCTCTAAATCAGATATAAACAACTTTTAGCACAGCAGGGGCTGTTTGTGTGATCTGAGTCACATGATCCACTTTAATGTCAGTAGATAGAATAATCATGAGATTTGTTGTTTTCTGTCATTTTGTTGTTACTTTGTTCGTTTTTGTTGTTGATCTGTTATGAATCATTTTGGATTTTTGTTTTTCATTTTTCTCTTTTTGGAATCATCTTGGTGTATTTTTTGTGGTTTTATTTTTTGTTTTGGAGTCATTTTTTGTATTTTTTGTTTTTGTTTCATTCTATGTTTTTGGATTTTGTTTGTGTATTTGTGCTTGTTTTGGTTTATTTAGTGGTTTAAGAGTAGTTTTTATTTTTTATGTTTTAATTGGTATTTTTGTTTTTGGTTTGTGTATTTTTGTTGTTTTATTTTGTGTGTGTGGATTCAATTTGTGTATTTTTGTTGTTTTATTTTGTGTTAGGATTAATTTTGTGCATTTTTGTTTTAATTATTGTTTTTGTTGTCATTTTGTGTATTTTTGTTGTTTAATGTTTTGGGAGTCAAATTTGTGAATTTTTGTTGTTGGTTTGTGTATTTTTGTTGTTTTATTTCGTGTGTGTGGATTCAATTTGTGTATTTTTGTTGTTAATTTGTGTACTTTTGTTTTGTTTAATGTTTTTGTAGTCATTTTCTGCATTTTTGTGGTTTTACTTAGTGTGTTTGGATTCATTTTGGGTATTTTTGTTATTATTTTGTGTATTTCTGAGTAACTACACACCAGAGAAAGTTGTTATATACATCCCTTTAAAAAAAAAAAAGGTCACTTGGGCTGTCTGAAAAGTCTAAAAGTTGGAAATGCATTACCATAAAAATAAGTCCAGCATCCCACACTTTACAGGGTTCAAACATATTTGATCAAAGACGTGGTGCACGAAGAGAGAGTTGGTAAACTGTACATGACCTCACTGATCTGTAGCTGCTGCACACTTTAGATCTCAAACACATTATTTGTGCTCACTGACGGAACAAACAAGGTGACACGAATAGTAGAAAAGTCCCTTTGTCTTTGATGGCTAATAAATAAAAAAAAAGGGCTTGTCAAAGATAGTAAATTCCCACTAAGAACATCCTGCCCTGGCGCTCTCACAGACGTGAAATGCTTCTTTAGGGAGGAAAACTAGAACGAGTGGACGTCAGTTTGGGACCACGTCGAGGGAACGAGGAGATCTGTCTTCCTCAGAGACCTTTTCTGCAAAGAAAAGATATGGAAGGGACGAGCTCGCAGATTCACACGCAACAAGGCAAGCGCACACACACACACACACACACACTGGACCTAAAACATCCCAAAAATACAACTTGAAAGAAGACCCAAATACTTCACAGAGCTGGAGGAAGGCAAAGAAAAAATAATACTTGATAGAGTGAACAGCAGGAAGTTGCAAATAGCAGAGAGTGTGTCACATGCTAAAACCAACATCTCTCATTTGTCTGCTCCTAAAATAAAAGCGCCACACAGTACTGTCAAAAATGCCTTTTTTAAAAACTTTTCTCTTTGTAAACACGTTTGAGTGAACTTTTAATGCCACCTTTTGACATTTAACTTGTAATATTGTCAAATGTTTTCTCAAAGTTTGGCTAAGATGAAGTCTTTCTATGTAGAGAGCTTTTTTTTGCGTGTTTGTCTCATTGTGTGCTTGTGTTTGTTTTAGTTTATTTCGTGTTTTTGCAGTTGTTTTGTTTATTTTTTGTTCTAAATTGTATTTTTGGAGTAAGTTTGTGTATTTGTGTTGTTTTATTTAGTGTGTTTGGAGTTATTTTGTGTATATTTGTCATTTTATTTTGTGTTTTGGGAGTCTTTTTGTGTATTTTTGTTTTATTTAGTGTGTTTAGATTCATTTTGGTCCCGTACTACGAAGTAAACTTTTAATGCCACCTTTTGACATCTAACTTCAGATGAATCATGGATTTTAATATTATAGACAAATGTTTTGCTCAGATAAAGTCTCTCTATGTGGAGCAAAATGTGTTTTTTAGTGTGTTTGGAGTCATTTGTGTATTTTTGTTGCTTAATTTAGTGTGTTTGGAGTCATTTTGGGCTTCTACTATAAAGCTTGATGCAGTATATCCTGGATATATCTTCGTTAGTGGGCTTCACCTAACCGTACATTGTTCCTTTACAACGAGATATGAGCTAAGTTGATTTTACTAATATAAACAAATGTTTCTCAAGTTTGGCTAAGATGAAGTCTATCAGCAGTGTAACTTTTCTCTCTTCGTGGAGCAAAATGTGATTTTTATCTCAAATAGGAGTATTTTCTTTGCAATATATACAGTATATATATATATTTATTTTTTTGCTGTGGTGCAAGCCCTGAAAAACCAACTTGTGTGCACGACCCCTATCAACACCGCCTGTGGAAAACTGCTGGAAAACACTCCGGCACAAAAAAACCAGCCACAGAGAAAAGTTAGCGGCGCTCGAGGAGTTCAAAGGGCTGAGATTAGAGTTTGCGAAAGAAGATTAGAAAGGGAAAACAAGCTGGAGGTAGAAGCGTGGAATATTCTCTGATCTACAAACTGTAGCGGCGTTGGAGAAGGAGGGGCAGGACACATGAGAGACTAAGAAAAAAGCTCATTTAAATTGCACTTTATTTTCGGGGTGCAAGGGAAACAGACCACGTGGATTCACTCATCAAACAAGCCAGGAACGTCTCGGAGGGAAGGAAGGAAAAGAGGAAACGGATAATAATTGTGTATATTCTCAAGGTCTACGGTTTGTCGTTATAGAAGTGCAGAACAGAGAGAAAAATAATAGGCAGGGGATTACTTTCTCACTTTATTTAAAGAAGTTCTAGTCATTACTCGGCTGTGTGTGACCAAGGACCCCTACTGGGAGGGAACATGATTAAACAAGGATGGAGGTGACGTAGGGTTAAAGGACGTATGACCGAGAAGCGTTGGTTTCACCTCGTGATGAAATAAAGATGCATTCTTTGTTCAAAGGTAATGAAAGACTTTTGAAAGCTGAGAAACAGGAAGAGGAGAATTGGTCTCACGGTGCAGAGAATGTGCAGCCGGATCGAGCCAAAGCTTCAAAACTGAATCCAAAGCTCACCATGTGGTACAAGGTGTGAATCAGCTGCTACTCCCCAGATGTCCCAGCGTTTGCCAACACACGGCTCTGCCCGTTTATATCAAGCAACCTGTTTCCTCATTCCCCATCCAGGAAGCCACATGTCTCATGATGTTTGCTCATTACTAAACCCAACTACAGCCTTACTAAACCATAAAAAAAACCAGCTATCCATTCACAGTATTCTCCTGTAAGTCACATCACTGGTATTTGGTGCTTATTTACCCATAAGCTTGTTCTCCAACAATTTTAAAACACAAGCCAGTGTGTTGGCTCAATGTGTTTGCTTTGTTGTTTCTTGTAAATGATGTCAAGTCGTCCAACAATTGTTCATTCTGAGCAGGGGAGGACTGGGACAAAAAAAATCATTCCTGGCATTTTTTTGTCCAGACCAGCCCACTACATTATCAGTGGACACCATGTAGAAGTCTTTATTAAGTCAGTGATGCTAAACGTGTGGCTTTTTATGTCTTCATTTTATTATCATCAACATGAAAAGGGGGATACTATTTAACTTCCTTTTACTTATTTCCTTTGTCCAATTTTTGCCCCTTTTCAAAAAGTCCTGTTTTCTTCAGATTTCAGCTCCCCTTTGCCAATAAATAGCATTTTTTTGTCCATTTTTGCAAGTTCATTGTGACACTTTTATCCAATTTTTGTCCTTTTTTTACATTTTTTTGTCCACTTTTCATCCAAACAACCTAACTTTTGCCCAATAAATAGCACTTGTTTCTTTTTGTTATGCATTTTTGCCTTTTTTCACAATTTTTTGCCACGTTTTGCTCATTTAAGAATAAAATACCCTTTTCCATTTCATACCACCTGGTTCATCTTTATTTGCCAATTTTTTGCCCACTCTTGACTGCTTTTGCCGTATTTTAGTCACTTTACACTCTTTTCCTATCCCGTTTTTGCCACTTTTGGATCATTTTTGGCCACCCTTTACCATGTCTGCCTCTACTCACAAAAAATTTAAAAAAAACGTGTAACGGACTGAACTCGTCCACTTTGAGTCGACGTTCCACTGGGACGATGCCCGGAATGCCAGATGGCATGTCCACACTTGATTCCGACCGTCAGTTCTCCAATAAAGGAGGCGAGTCCCCTATTATTAAAAATAAAATAACTACAGTGATAACCTGAAGTATTTCAGCATTCCTATTTTCTCCTAATTTTACAGTGATGTTTGTGTTAATTCAAAAGGTGAAACATATGACACATTCACTTGCAACGTCAACCTTACCAGAGATGGATTATTAGCCCACCTTAGCCTACATCCTTGATAAATTATGAGGCCACAATCACTAAATGATCTTACCATGGTAGGTGCCAACACGATCATATTTTTGATTGTTAATTAATCAAGCAAGAAACCTCCATAATGAATACAATCGCAATATGACTTGACTTGTGAATTTCTACTTCTACTGTCGTTCTAAAAGTAAAAATAATTAAACATTGATCAAATAAATAAATAAATAAGAGAGAATCACGAAAATGTATGTGGTAACAAAGGCTTTTAAGTGATTTACAAAAAAAAAACCAATGAAACATTTTCTGAAAAACCTTGTTTAAACAAACAAAACCTCAACTTAACATGCTGTTCATAAAGAAGACAAACTGAATCTCGCTGCAACTTAGCCATTTATTGTTTAAACACTGGTTTGTAATAATGTAAATAAAGCAACAAGCGCTAACAAGCTATTGTAGATGTTTCATAACCAAAGTTTTAGAGAAATACCAACTTAAATAAACTCAAGAACAAAGCAAACCTGTGTGTGTGGGAGACTGTTTATATAGCGTTAGCCATTAGCCTACCTACTTAACTCTATGCAAACTGAATAAGAAAAACATTTGGCCTTTTTGTTTTTACCCAGTTTATACTGTAGGCTAAAGGAGGTAGCTAGTGCTAGCGAACTAATGTTGATGTTATTATTTCCACGTGACAGCTATTCACACCTATGTTCAGTACGTATTTGTAGCACACAGATTGTGATTTGTTTACATAGAAGCTAGCTTTAGCCATTAGTACGGTGACACAATACAACACAAAACGCCCTGAGAGCTCACAACACAGAATGACGAACGCCACAACGCAACACAAAACGAAAACGCGCACTAATACAAACCTTACAACAAAACTGACCATTTATTATTAACCAATTGGTTACACACATTTTAATTTTCAACACAATATCTACATTATTCTACAATTAATTAAATACAATATATACATCGGCGATTTTAAATGTAGTCCGATAAAATCCGATAATCGTCTTCTGCCTGATGTCGGACTAATATCCGGGCGTCAGTGGCTCAGTCCGTACGGGCACCTCTCGAACACCGCTGAGGTGCCCTTGAGCAAGACACCAAACTCCAACACTGCTCCCTTCATTGTAAAGCGACTTTGAGTATCCAGAAAAGCGCTATATAAAATTGATGTATTATAATAATAATATCCGATATCAATATCAGATCGGGACACCCCTAGCTTACAACACAACACGAACACTCACAACACAACGTGAAAGCAGTCTGGTACAAATCCACGAAGAAGAGTGTAGAAAGTGTCACGGCAAATTTGCGGTTGACCTCATTTGGAGACATGATTTATTGCTCTGGTTGACTGATGGAGTCCAGTCGAAGCATTGATGATTTTATAAAAAAGATTTATTATAAAATTAAATAAAAAAGGAGTAAAAAAGAAGCTTCCATCCTGAAAGAATGAAAAACAGGCCCCAACAAGGATGGTCAAAAGGCTCCTGACAGAGAAAAAAGGCAAGACCCACTCAAACTAACAGTTTCACAGCTTAAGCTTTTAGACAGAAAAAGTTCCACCCTGAGGTGAAGAGAAGGGGGGGGTCAGATGCCCAATAGTGGAAAACGTTTGAGGATGATGAAGACGTGTACATTATGAGGAAGGTTGGGCGCCACTCTTATCTATCCTTGATAGTGTGTGTGTGCGTGTGAGTTTGAGTTTGGCCTTCAGCAGAGACTCTGTGTTGCACTGAGTACAATACGATCTGTACTGTTTAATCTAACATGACTCAGCTGTTCAAAAGTGCAAAGAGTAATGGAGTCATCATGTATTAAAACATGACAAATTGTACACATGAACATACATTTGACGATATGATGATGAATATAATAATTGCCATAACAAAAGGATCAGGCCCGTGAAAGGATCGGGCGCTGACACCAATGTTACCGTCATTCTTCTTTGTGGATTTTCAACTGGGCTGCTTTTGTGTTGTGTTCCGGGGGTTTATATTTTCGTGCGCTTTCTTTTTTGTGTTGCGTTGTGGCGTTTGCCATTCTGTGTTGTGTTGTGAGCTTTTAAGGCCACCGTACATTAGCCACTCAAGATTGATTGATTGATTGATTGATTGCAGGAACACATTTACCAAATTACATAGTGTTTGTATTGTAGTCTGTTTCTTGACATTGAAGTCCAGTTAATGTTTGCAAATGATCTGAAAAACCACAAGCCAAAGATGTTACGTTTACCACAAGCTATTCAGTGTATGACCACCTCTTGGTTTGTAAAAATATGAGGGAAGCAGCTAGTGCTAACGAGCTAATGTTGATGGCTCATAACCGCAGTATTACCATGTGACAGATTTATCGACTCATAACTCGCCTGAGGGAACATAACCTGCTCATTAGTTGGACACTGTTAGTACAGGATAGGCTGAATGTAACATGGTGAAGCCTTGCTATTATTACCATCTATATTTGCCCTGTGCTGCTAACAAGATATAAAAGGGAATCATGTGCTCTGTCTTCATAATTGCATTTTTGGTTATTTCTGTTAAGAGTGTGCTAAAGACTGCCAGATTGTCATTGATAGAAGAAACAATCATATGAGCCAGCGGTGATAGAACTTTATCTGCTCGCTGCTGGCAGTTAATATAAAACAATAGTACTCACAGAATTTGTATGAGCACTTTAAATATCATATTGATTCTGCAATATATCCAAGTGCTATCCTTTTTTATTGGTTGCCGTGCAACTGCTCTTATCACACAGATTAGAAAGGATTGCATTTAATATTACCTTTAATAACGAGTCTTTGTTTCAAACGGCCGTTTTAGTTCATTGCATGAAAAGTCAACTTCAATTTGACAAGACATTTAAAAAAGGCTTATGAGGCACAAACTGTGCGTAATGGTTTACAATTGAACTTTGGAGGGAAATTTCAGGATAATTGTTGCAGCTCTCAGAAAAACTGCAGTCTCATGATGATCATGAGCATTTCTTCTCCCTCTGAAACAGTAAGTGGAACGTTACACTTCCCTCACTGCCATTAGCCGTAATGGGCTAATTTCAAGTCAGGACACTGTTTGGATTCCTCTGATGAATGGGTCTGATAAGAGCAGCAGGTAATGGGATGTTTACATTCAGCCAGAGTACAAACGTGATGCTCTTTCTCTCACTGGATGCGTTGACACTTAAATCTGACAAGTGATATCATATCTGTGTCAACAAATCTAAAACCTGACAATAAAGGCTTCTAGCTTTCTACTTTAGAACCAAACTTTGATAACACTTTGCCCTTCATTTCCATTTATTTAGATTACACTAATACAAGATCCTCTGTAGACTTTATCTTATGATCCATCATTGCAACCATATCATCACTTTAATCATGTGGCTGTTAATTATCCATATTCTACGTAATGCTAAAGTTTAGTGTTGGAAAAAGTGTTGAAAGTCTTTGTTATTAAGTTATTCAATGTACAAAATCCACTTTCAATGATTTTCATTGTCACTCTTGCTCATGTGAGCCCTTAAATAAATATGTAAATGAAATAGAAATGCACACGTATACAATTTAGCTATGACAAGGCTTCATATTTTTAATTTGGCCCCACTTTTCATCATAAAGTGCTATTAGGGCTTCATACACATGTCCATAAATGTTTTTTTCATTGATTCCCTCAATCGTTAGTTAGAGGGTGATTTGATCCTTTCTTACTGCAGGGTGAGCCCAAACACCTCGCTCCCATTTGATGACACGTTCCCACTTTGATGACAAATTTGATGCGGCACTGAGCTGGAGAAGCCGCGCCTCCAGGAAGCTCTCTGCTGTAATTGACATGTAAACAGACACGCCCACAAAGGTGAGCATGTCAGCGTCCTTCGCGCACTGCTATGTATGTATTTTCTACAGTCTATGTATGTACCAGTGAACGCCCCGCCCCCGCGTTCTGTCTCGTGTTTATAAAGCAGCAGGAGCTCTGCTACGGAGTGGGTGGGAGGAGGGCGGGCCCTCCTCTGGCCCTACGTCACCGTGCGAGGCGGAGGACGTCAGTGTCCCGTCTATAAACACGCCCACTCATGAATATGCATAAGTAGACCTCAAATCAGCCTGTTTGTGTAGAGTTGCTCAGAAAGTGACTTTTCAGAGGCTAAAACTCTGGAAAACAGGCAAGTTTAGGAAAATAAACCACAAATACTTTGTTTTTGGGGTTCTTAGAACAAATGGAGATGAGTGAAAAATAGCATGATATGGGACCTTTAAAATGTTGCAAATTGACCTATTTAATCTATTTAATTCTACCTAAGATCTAAGCGTCCTAAATTCATTCCAAAGACTTTTAACACTGATTAATTATGATAAATCTCATGAACAGTTGTATTATTTCAGTGCTTCAGAGATTGAATCAGTCGACTTAAACCATGCCACATTTGCATGGAATCACGTTTCTCGCGACATTGCATAGTGCAAGATATTTAGACCACTTGCTACACAGTTAGCAATGTGTAATGGTGATAAAATAGCATTACATTATCCCATAACATGTAGGTATGCTCATCCATTCTATTTGTCTGTTTGTCCTACCTAAGTTATTATACGGATCTTGCAACCTTATTGGCCGATACAAATATTGAACTGATACAATATGGGATATACATTTATTAATTAATCTCATAGTGTGGAATGTTAGAAAAGGTCTTAACAAGTACTCAGAGAACAATAGTCAGCAACAGTAGGTGTGAGAAGTGGTTGCGTAAAGGTTAACAAAGCGCGCTTGTAATCGGAGGGTCACTGGTTCTAATCCAACCTTGTCCATCACTGTGGAATGTTGAGCAAACCCTAAACCCTAAATGCCCATGTTCCACGTCGTTTTGGATAAAAACATCTGTTAAATGAAATTTGATACCAATATCAAATTGGGACACTCCCGATATTTGTCATAGATGCACTAAATGTTAAAACTATGAAATGTTTACACGTGTAATGTAATTATATTGCCTAGCTTCAGTACCTACAATTTGTAAGTATAACGTTTCGCTACTTTTGCTATACAACATGTTAACAATGCATTTTGTAATAATTTGTGTATTTTGAAGATCAATAATGTTATAAAAAAAATTAATAACTGCAAATTCCCTTTGTTGTTACAAAGGGTGTGGTTTATTTATGTTTTTCACAAAGTAAAATGTACAATTTTTTCCATTAATTGCTACACTTTGAAACAATTTATCACAACACAAAATTGCTTTTTATTGCAAATTTGTGCCCAGCTATTACCAAATGTGGGTGTGATTCCAAATTAAGTGAAAACAATAAGATTTTATATTTTGCCATGTCATTTCAAAACGCACTGTTATGTAATGTGGTAATTGTGGTTTATACGCCCTCTATTGGTCAGAATGTATATTTCTAAAATGCAATTGTAGGTAATTATTGTATCTGAATAGTCTTGCTTGGGTGTTGATGCTCTTAAGGGATGGACTAGTGACTTTATCATTCCCAAATTGGACATGTGCATCATAAATGTAACATTACGCCTCCTTTGGGTAAAAGACTCTCAGAAGCTGAAGAGGGGCTAAAGAAGATAGCGTAGTCCCCATAGAGCCTTGATCTCAGCTTCACAGAGTCCCTGTGGGATTAGATGAAAAGCCAAAAGAGTCGGAGCCAACACACACACACACACACACACACACACAGAGAGAGAGAAAAGACACTCATGGGGTTTGGCTCTCCAAGAAGTCTGGAGCAACCTCCCTGCTGGGCTCCTTCAAAAATCTCCATGCAGGTGTGGCCTGTAGATCTGACGACTTATTGAAGACAAGCATAAGTTGCAGCTTCTACAAGCATGACGTCGAAAGGCCGTTTGGATCTATTCCCGTAAACCGATCCATATAAAGTCAGTGCTTTTCAACCAACGGGACAAGGCCAGTTGAATGCTATTCTGGGTTTGTAATCTCACTTTGGTAATTATCACCTAATGACAGCGATCACAATGGTTTGCTGAACAGCTGCTTTGTAAATACTCATTCAGTTTCTGGGAGCCAAGCTGTGATATGTTGGCTTTGGCTTGGCCAGGACTTGGACATTATTGTGAGTTCATTTGGAGAAGAAAAAAAAAGCTTTTTCACCTTCATATCATTCATCCAAGTGGTTTTATGTACAACAGGATTCCTCTTTCTGTTCAATTAATGTCTGTCCTCTGTGGGGGACATCAGTATACACTCTGTAAGTCGAGCACTATTTATTTTATCAACTTCAATTTCACTGTACTGTCAAGAGGACACGCTGGCCTTTCCAATGAGGCCTCACTTGTGGGGGTGTGGCTAAATTAACACTTGGACTGTCCTTCCAAAATGGCTGCTATCTCAACTGCCTCAATGTATGACCCTAAGGGGGGTAAATGATCCATTTTTATGATGACATAATGTTAATTTTAATAATCAAATAGTTTTTTTTTAAATAAAAGATTCTTAACTATACGCTGTGTGTGTGTGTGTGTGTGTGTGTGTGTGTGTGTGTGTGTGTGTGTGTGTGTGTGTGTGTGTGTGTGTGTGTGTGTGTGTGTGTGTGTGTGTGTGTGTGTGTGTGTGTGTGTGTGTGTGTGTGTGTGTGTGGGGGGGTCAAAAGTTGTCATTTAAGTATTCCCAAATTCATTCAAAAAATTTAATTCTTAATATAATGTACTTAATATACAAATATTTTAAGTACCAAAAACACAGTGACGAGGAAATCATAAAAACAATGATATAAATCGAAGATTCACAAAATATCATGAAGTAACAAAGTTTTAAAGGACCAGCAGTGCAATGACATTTCACCCTCTTGCTTCCCGTAGCAGCTCAGACGCTGCAGTGTTTACGACATGGCGGACATCGTGGGTGCTCCGTAGACTCATGAGTCTGTTGTTTGTAGCGAGCGGTGCACCGAGAAAACGAGCGGCTGAAACAGAGAACGATCAAACACCGCTGTTGCATAATTGACCTACTTCTGGGTGTGGGCGGGGTTACGCACAGCTCATTTACAAAACGTGTAACAAGCAGGCCAAACAAATGTCCAGTGTGTCTCCACGTTTCCTCCGTGTTGGCGGCTATTTCCAGCTCTTAGACAAGGTATGGCTGCTTCAACAACCGCGCTCAGTGAGCGCTTCGTTGTCTGGATGTAAAGCGGTGTATTGAGTGGTGTTGTTCCAATGTCCTCCCCCCTAAGCCACAAAATTGGCATCCCCTGGCCGCCGGGACACCTTTAAATAAGAACTGATAAAAAGGGTATCCCTCCATGTTACATGTGTCATCCAGTGTTGTATCATATATCATGCAGAACGTCATAAATAATAACACTGCTTAATTTGACCAACTTTACTCTTTTCTTCTTGAAGTTATTGGAGGTGCTGAACATTTCAAGCTGCATTTTGGATTTATTTTAGCAGATCCATTACACAGCTTTCAAAACTCATGTTACAGGTTTTAACCCTTTCAAAACAAAACTTTTATTCTATGTTGTTTGCAATCGGCAGCAGGACTTGCTCAACATCCCACAGTGATGGACCAGATTGGATTGGAACCAATGACCCTCTGATTACAGCCTGCTTCATTCACCGTTACGCCACCACCGCAGGGCTTGAACCCATGACCTTTGTGAGATGATGTTTTACAAAAAAAGACTGTTTAATATGTAGATGTGTTTCTCTCATCTAACTTGTAATCTTCATGAAATGCAAAGAAATTCAGACAATAATCAACAAAAGCTAATACATTGTCAATGCATTTTAAAGTTATGTTTTCCATGAATATACTGTAGATTTATCCAGTGTACACTACTAAGGACAGATGATAAATACAAAAATACAAATATTTCGGAGAACATTTCTTGTTGCAAAAATGTTTTCTTTAACCTAAAGACTCAGTACGTAAACAAAATATGAATATCAAAACCTCGTTTCTTCTGGGTCTCAGGAGGATAATTCAGTCACCAGCAGTTCACGTCCTTTTGATACGACAGCATCTCGTTAGGTAAAGCTCACTTTCTCTATCCATCTGATGTTATTTTTCATATTATTATTATTATTTTTCTTCTCCCACCCCGGGAATTAAAATGTGTCACAACAGCTTCTGCAAAACATCACTAAGCTGTCAAGCAACACAAAACGAGCTTTGACTGAGAACGAAGGAAAATTGGCAGCGACCGACGAATGCGACAGAAATGTTATCTGTCGGAGAAGATTTGGAGCGCTCCCATGAAGTGGCGTGCAAATATATTGCACATGGCAGAACAGACGAGAAGATAAACAACACTCTTTCAATTTGTATTGAATTGAGCTGCGACATTGATTAGAAAGCGTGTTTCGTAAGCATAATTGCCTCTTTGATTCTGATTATTGATCTGAATCTTGGCGACCGTCTGTGTAAAGCAGGAGGGGGGGGGGGCAAAAATCACATTATCCTCTCCTGAAAAAGTATTTCATTAAGCTTGATTTCCGTGTCAATGTAGAATATCACATTGTTGATTGATTAGGATGGTGTAACCTGCTCATGGAGGAGAGTTATAGCTTCAGGAGGTTTGGTGTGAGAACAAGTAAAGCTGGATTCTTTAAACTGAGCTCTGTATAGAAGCAGCCAGCAGATGAAAAGCAGGGAAACTTTGCTTTTACCTTCATCTAGATCAGTGGCACCAGTACCCCCATTTTCTAACTTTTGAATCCAAGTAACCCTTTGTCTGACTCCCCCATTTTGCTCAGAATTCTGTGAAAAAACAACTATAGAGCATAATGATGGAATAAATGAGTGATACCACATTTTAAATAGTCTCATTTTGTGTATTTAGTGTCTTCTGAATTATTATGTACAATAAGTACAAGTATTATTCCTATAGTTTTGATAATTTTGGGTCAATTCCCTCCTGATGTGGAACCAAGACTGACTTTTGTATTTTCAATTCATGTTCTAATCAAAATAATTTCTATTATCATTTTGTGTGTGTGTTTTTTTTGTCATTTTGTGTGTTGATGGTATTATTTAAATTATTCCCGCTCAGTGTGTGTGTTTTTGGTGTCGTTTGGTTGTTTATTATGTCGTTTTTGTATTTTTCTCTGTTATTTTTGTGTATTTTGTCGTGATCTTATGTATCTTTCTCTCATTTATTGTGTTTTTGTTGTCGTTTTGTGTGTTGCTGGTAATAGTAAGTATTTTTTATTTTTTCTCTTTTAGAGCGTGTGTTTTTGCTGGCATTTTGTGTATTTTGTTGTTATCTTATTATTCAGTATATTTTTCTTTTACTTTGTGTGTTTTTATTGTCGTTTTGTGAGTTGTTGGTAATACATAGTATGATTATCATTTTTAACTGAAAATAAACATTTAAAAAACCCCGTATTTTTAATGCTTTCATATGTTGATTTTCCTCTCTCTCTCTCTCTCGTGCCCCCTGTAGTGCCATTGCGAACCCCTAGGGGTACAAGTACCCCACTGATCTAGATCTAATCCTAGCTTTATCTTGCAGGATGGTTTTAATACTCTTCCAGTCCATTGTTTTTATCAGATAAAGACACAGTGTCGACCTCATAGATCAATGAATGATTATTTAATATATTGATACATGCCGATACTGCTGTGTTTTAAAAAAAAAAATAGGAGCTGTTTTTTGCCAAAAATCAAGTCCTCGAAATCGTCGACATTTTCCTCATGTGTTGGGACGTTTGTTTTGTTTTTCAGCAACATGAAAACGAAGAGCGGCAGATCCGGGCCAGTAGCGATAGCTTGCCTCGTAACCATACGTGTTATTGTTTTGAAGAAATCAGCGTGTTAATAGTTGGTACTTCTACTAACGATGCCAGCCTTTTAGTGCCGGATCGGGGCCCCTCCCAATACTAGTGTCGGTATCGGCACAACATTAGTTAAAATTGATGCTTTGATGCTCGAAAGTTTGTTTTGATCTTAACTGTAAACACTCTCTTTTTGACATTGTCGGTAAAGTTTGGTGCATTGCATTGTGGGATGTGTAGTCCCGTAGACGGATGCAGTGTGTTTACTTCATTCTTTCTGTGATTTCTTGTGTTTCTTCTCCAGACGAGGCAGACAGTGATTGGCATGACTATTCCCGGTAATATGATCATGATAATTAGGATCGCCATTAGCATCGGCGTCGTACTGCTTCAGCTACACTTCCTGGTGTCATTTTATATCACAATCAAAAAGTCATATTCATTTTCAGATTCTTTACTGATACAAACAATCTTTCTCTTTTCAGTTAAAACGCACACATTTCAGAACATTGGGGAACAAGCAACTACTCGTGTGGATATTTACCGATGTATCGTTGTTGTTGCGTTTTTAAAGGTATGAACAGTGTTTTGTTGCCTTATATTCTGTGGTAGATTATTTCATTCATGCTTGGCTGGAAACATAACTGTACGTTGGCTTAGAGTATTTATTAATTTTCCTTCAGAGTCCCTTGTTAAGTAGTAATGTGTATTTCTACTGAACGGCAATGTTTGTCAAAACATAGATGGTAATTGCGTTGGGATAATAATAGTAATTGTGTATAACTACCTGTACAAAACCAGGAGAGTTGTTTATGCACTTGCTACACTCGTTCTGAACGTGCATTTTAGAGCCACACGTGCAGCTTTGTTGAATGAAAAGTTCGACCAGACAACTGAACAGTAATCCAAAAGAGACAGAACCAGACTCTGAATGACATACCGGATAATATGATTGGGTAAATAGTCTCTGCCAGACATTCAATTTTAGCCGGATCTTTCCATATGATCATCAAAATAAACATCCACCATTGTTTTGTGTGTTTGGAAGTCACTTTGGCCGAATTTTCTAGGTAAAAACAACAACAATCATCGCACAAAATGACTCCACAAACACACAATATGAAAAAAGACGCATCAAAATACATCAAAAATACACATAAATGATTTGAAAGAAACAACAAAAACAACAAAAATACTTATAATGGCTCCAAACACACACATGACAGAAAAAATTAACAAAAGGATAACAAAAATACAAATGAATGACTCGAAAAACCCAAAACAGCAATGACAGAAAAATACACAAAATAACAGAAAAATACACAAAAGCTAACGAAAATCCGAATTAATGACTCGAAAAACCAAAAACAACAACAAAAATACGTATTAATGGCTCCAAACACTCACAACATGACAGAAAAATACACAAAAGGGTAACAAAAATACACAAAATGACAGAAAGATACACAAAAAGGTAACAAAATACATATTAATGACTTGAAAAACACAAACAACAACAAATAAGCGCAAAATGGCTCCATCCACACAAAATAAATCAATAAACAAATACACAAAAGGACAAAAAAAAGACAAATTGCTCAAAACACCAAAACCCACAACAAAAACACTTAAGAATAGCTCCAAAATGACAAAACAAAACACAAAAAGACAACAAAAATACACAAACTGTTTTCTGTGTTAATGCTAAGATTGGTCATTATTCTAAATGCTGACATGAACGCTGATCATGTGACACAGTTTTTTAATTAAAAATCCCATTTCTGTAGGTTTGATACAATATGTTGTATGGTTTGAAATTACAAGTCATTTCAACACTTTCCCCATTGTTAACTTCATCTCCTCAGACGTGCACGCTCGCACTTTGACGAAACAGCTGTGTCTCCAACTGGCTTTCTCACTCAATAATTCTCAACACGAGGAGCCTTTCCAAGACTTCCCCATCGTGCCAACTCAATTTTCCTGCAGCTTGCCGTAAAGGTTCAAAGTCCTCAACCTTTTAAACGAATCCTGTAGGTAAAGGAGCAGCTGTGCTCCTGCAAAATGCCACGTTTAACCCACACCATATTCAATTTACTGCCAATTTACCACTTTGTAAATTCATTTAAGTGTGCTTGAGTCGTAAATACACGAGCTCTACGAGGGAATTAGGTTAATATTCATCCAATCTAACTGGCCTTTGGAAGGAAAACAACCCCTAACTTTCCCTCTGAGCTTAAAGATGCGTCACGGTGTGACTGAAACTCTGCAACAAGGATTGTTTTTCATCAGTTTTCTGTTGGTTTGATGGTAATGGCATTTGGTAACTCTACTGTAATCAATGGGAAGGTTGGGTCTTTCTCAGTGCTGGTGTATCTTTATTTTTATTTTTTTACCTTGTCTGTTCATGTTGTCGAAAGTCAACTCTACATGTAGTGCAGTATTTTTGCGACAACTATGCAATTAAATAAATACATGTATTTTATAGCATAATTGTGACCATCACCAGCTCTCCCTAAGGAAGGGTAAGAAACAACTTTATTAAAGGGAAAATATAAAAAAAAGAGGCCTGTGTTACACCTAGGTGAGGGGGAAAGGAACAGGGAAGAGGGAGTCAGGGCAGGACAATGGAAGTTATGGGGAAGGGTCGACTTCAATCTTGAATTTGTCAATGAAATGATCACCATTGACAACTCACTGAAGGCTTTCCTTCTTCCTCTGTCCCTCTTTTTTTGACTAATTAATACATGCTGACTCAGCACATTTGAGAAAGACAAAAGGAATGGTTTTAGTTGTCTGGACCAAGTCGTTTTCAACTGGAAATGCATGTGACAAAAACTTTTGTAAAAAAAAAAAAATAATAATCAATTCTGTGACAAATTTGTATGTAAATTTAAGAACTACTGACAACCAAAAATAAAATGAAATATGAATTCATGAACAACCAATAAGTTGCCTCAATACCTTGATTATTTTCCTGTTTAACCAATTAATAATCTGTGCGAGAAGTTAAACTCTGGCTGATTGTAATTCATTTGTTCAAATATACAGAAAATATAGAGAACTTGTGAAAGACAAGATTATGTATTATTACACTTTTTCTAACCGACCTGAGACATTTCTAAATTATTCAAGAGGAGATGATTCACGTTCTTAGTTTAAATAAAAAAAACACAAAGTTAAAGGGTGTGCTTACAATGGAGTGTTCATTACCATGTCAAACATCATTGCACAAAATGACTCCATGCACAAACACAGAAAATGACAAAAGAAAATACACAAAAGGACACTAAATGATTTAATAAACACAGAAAATGGCACAAAATAACTTGAAAATACACAGAAATTACTCCAAAAACCCAAAACAAAATCTAACAAAAACCCAACATGACAGAAAAATACACAAAAGGGTAACAAAAATACATATTAATGACTCGAAAAACCCAAATCAACAACAAAAATACGTTTAAATGGCTCCAAACACACACCAAAAGAAAAAGGACAAAGAAAAACACACATAAGAGCAGAAAAAAAACCCACAAAATACACATAAATGACTTGAAAAACACAAAACAATAACAAAAAAACACAACTCAGAAAATGACATAAAACTACACAAAATGACAAAAAAAAAAGACAGAAACAAAACAATAAAGCCAAAACAACTACAAAAACACTCAAGAATGGCTACAAATATACACAACATAAAAAGAGCAACAAACACACACATAAATGACTCAAAAAACACATATGAGATAAAATTACACAACAAACACAATTTTGCAAAATGCATATCAGTATAACAAAACTGTACAATTACCTTAAAAGGCTAAAGTGTAACTAAAAGTGATTGCTGATTGTTTCAAACATTTAAAAATATGACTTTAACTAAATCCAGTCTTTGGTGAAAGACTAAAATTAAATAAAAATAATTTGTCTGTCTCCCTGTTTACCAACCAACCACAGCGTGACTTCGGCTCTTTGTGTGTTTGTTTAATCATAACAAGTTATGCAAATACTATAAAGTTAGAATTAATTTTAATGAGTGTGTAACAAAAGGGCCAGAGCTAATTAACTCAATTCCCTCCCTTTGAAAAATGACTAGCACTGACCCCCCTGTTGCATATAAAACAAAGGCAAAATCATTAGAATATTCATTATAAAACATATTTATGTAGCTGTGAGGTTTGTGTGGCCGTGCGTCCCGTGGGAGGAGTCGGAAAAATATAAGGTATATTGAATTAATTCATTCCGCTGCCTGCGGGGACTAACGGAGGCATGTGTGCTATAGCTGTGATTCACTTTCTCTCCCCAGTCATTTCCATTTCCAAGTCGGTGTGGTGCCGTAAAAGTAGTTTCCTTTGATAAAACACAATTATTCATCACAGGAAGAAAAGAAAAGGCATTACGTTAAGAATCTCTGTTGCTTTTATCTTTGGCTTCCATAATAACAAGAGACAACAGCTTAAGAAGATCCATAGTTCTGGCAGAACACGATATACCATCAGGCACTCATTAAGGGACACGGCGGGATAGGATTTCTCATAATGAATGCAGCCACACGGACAAGAAGAAACCATTACCGCCAAGTAGGAGAATCTTATACCAAAGGTGAGTCCAGTGTCATGTTGTTAATGGCCACAATTATCCATCGGTGGCCAAATGAGCCATCAGCGTTTACTGCCAGCTCTCAATCACACAAATCAGGCCCGACTGCAGCGCCGCTGTGGAATAAGCTCCGTGCCACCTTTAGATGTTTCTCTAGTCCCCTCTACTGCCTGTCTCATAAATAGTTACAGGTGTGTTCAAGGAGACGCAAAGATGTGCTAATAGGTTTTTCTCATTTATAGTGCTCCGTAAAGTTAATTTCCTATAGAGTGTTAAATGAAAGTTTTAACTGTTTTTAATTATAAAAGTTGCAGAACAATACAACCGTGATTAAAAAGTGTGACGTGTTGTTGACTGCGTGCACGCGGAGCAATTTGTTCTAACGCAAAACTCTGACTTTGTCCTCGTCTTCTCATTAACGGCACAAGAAACTCAAAGAAAGATGTGATTTTTTTTTTTTTTTTTTACTTCAAAAGTAAACAAAAACACAAAGAAATGATAGAAAATTACACAAAAGGACAACAGAAATACACAAAATGACTTCAAAAACCCAAAACAACCCAAGAATGGCTGCAAAAACACACAAAATCAGTTGAACTTACATCATTCAAATGTCTTTTTTATTTAGTTCCCACACAAACATTACTAGTGACTACTTTCCTCTAAAGGGAAAAAATGTAAACAAAACAAGCAAAGCTAACTGTATGTAAGAAGTAACTAAAGCCTAAAAACACTTTTTTCTCCTGAAAGCAAATATATTTGATATGAACTGTTTTTGGTTGATTCTTGTCACATTTTAGTCAATTTGGTGTATTTTGTTGTAACAATGTAGGAGTAACTGTCCTCTATGGGTTGAAACCTGGCTATTACAATTGAATTTTGCTATTGGCTGAGACAAACCACCACTGTTGGCCCCGCCCCTTCTATAAAAACTAGCACCTGTGGACTCTGCAATCAGTAGTGAGTAGGAAGGGTTACTTTAAAAAAGTAATCTGGTTCAATTACAAGTTAAAAACTTACTCTTAAAGTAAACTGATTACTTTTGGATTACTTACACCAAACATGCAAATAAAGACACAAAAGGATAGAATATGTGTAACCTGCTCACTGTATTATTTTTGACAAACATAAACATAATCATCTTTTACAGTCACACTGCATTAAAGGAAATGTTTTAGTTTAACACAGACTGGGAGAACCCACAGTCATTTAAATAAATACGGTGTTGAAAGATTATCAATCAATTGACTCATTAATTATGGACAATTCAGTTGAATCATTAACCGAGACCACAGACCAGGGGCGGGGCTTCAGGGGGGGCTGGGAGGGCGGCACTCTCTGGGGCCCAGATAGGAAGTAGGCCTCTACCACAGCTCAGGCACTCAAAGTACAGGCCCACCCATCATTCAGATTTATACAGCGGTTATATAGACCCATTTCCTGTGACGTATGCATATTTAATTAGGTGCAATCGCACGAGGGCTCGGTGCAAAAAAACCGGAGGACTGCTGAGGTGATGGTGCACGGGATCGGACGGAATGGTATCTCAGTCTGGATCCAGTAAAACGTGACCATGAAAAGCTGTAAATGGACTGATATGCAGACGTGGGACAGTGAGGAGGAGACTTAATGTAGAGATGGAAACTAATCCGTTGAAACTGATTAGAATACACGGTTATACAAGGAAACCGGAGTACAGCAGCCATCCTACCTGCCCATTCATAACAGTTATAACCATCTAGAGACTTAATGCTTCTAGGTTTTCTTTTGTTTATACACTGGGTTTTTCTATCAGATATGTATAAATATCTGGCCATTGAACATCGGGCAAGGAGAGCACATCAGATGACCACTCGTTTTCAGGAATGCTGCATGGGTCCCGCAATGGTTCACCTGTACTTAAAGTGAGTTTCCTTAAATAAGCGGCCGCGTCCTCAGGTGACAAGCTTTCTACATACTACCAACTATTTATAAGCCTTAACAGCGGTTCATTCATTGCCATTTTTCAATTTTTCAAGCATCAAATATGTAAACATGGTTTCTGCACCGAGTATACGCGCGCACGTCAGTCACGTATCTCATGTCTATAGGTTGCCCCGCTCATTCTCCAAGTTAAAACTCATTAAAAACCAGTTGAGGAGCACAGTGGGACAGGAGAGACTGAGTGGACTTGCCATGTTGTTCATAGAGAATGAGAGGGGAAAGGAAATAAACATACAGAGCATCGTGGACGAGTTCGTCGTATGCTCTTCAAATAGTGGTGAGTAGGTCTATAGTACTTCATAATGAAATAGTGTTTGTGAACATGTGGGCCGCTGTGTCAGTTTTACTAAACTTTATAGCTACTGATACAGACTCTGAGTTGAAATAGTTGGCGTGTCAAAATAAAGCGGTCGCTATCCATGGTGCTGAACTGCCTTGAAAGTGTGTTGTTTTATTATTAGTGACCATGTAGCCTAATGTTTTTGTTGTTCTCTTGTTTTGTGATACTTCATGTCCATTTGATGGACTTCAAAATGACAGTCGCTCTCCGTGGGGCCGAAGCTTGTAAGCCCCGCTGTTGTGGGCATGTTGTAAAATGATGTTATCGTGAGCTTTATTATTTGGGTTTAAAGGGCCCGGTCATTTGCCCCTCCCCCTGGCCCGGCTCTGATTTGTTTCCGCTAGTGAGGACAGTGCAGATAAAATAATACAGACTAGAAGCAAAAATATAAGACACAGCAAACACATATACAGCTGTTGTTAGTGCACTATGATCTAAGTTTGCTGTTACCAAAATAAGTGCATATTGTAACAGTTTTGCTGTTTGTTGGATGTGTTTATTGTAGATGTTATTAATTCCTACAGTTTTGGCAGTCAGTGAAGGCAACATGAGGGTGCAGAGGGGACGAAGGGGCAGAGGTGGTTAGTGTTGAAAGTTTGTCGCAGCTCAAAAGTTATGCATCGGAGCAATAAATTGCGAAGTTGTATTTGTTGTGGTCACGGTCGACAATGACTAGATAATAGTTGCGTTTACAAATCGGCCCAGTGTCTTTACAACGTCCATACAGATGTTACAATATAAACTGGATGATTACGTTTTTTGAGGACTAACTTCAGCACCTACAGTCCAATCCCCCTGATACTAGTTACATTGTACTGTTTTAGTTGTAAGTGGAAGTACTGACGGGTTAGCAAGCTAACAAAGCTGCACTTTTTCTGACTGTATTTCTGTGTGTTTCGGCAAATTTTACCTGCAGAGGTTTCTTCAGGTTAGACGTCAAAACCCTGGATGACGTTAACTATTTAACAGCAGGCAGTCATCGTTCACGTACTGTGATATTGTTTCCTTTTCGGATATAAATGAAAAATGGAGTTGGAGTTTCCATGCAGTGAAAGCTCTGGATTCATGTTGGTTTTGCGTGTTCATTTTTTATGATGAAGTGTCACAATGTGTGTGTGTCTATTGGACGGATGTATATTTTGTTTGCTTTTAAACTGTAATCCATCTAAGAAATCCCAGTTTTTTTTTTAAATACCTGTAATCAGATTTTAGAATAGACTGGGGGTGTGTCTTTAGTGTTGCAGGAGTTTAGTTGCTCTTTAAAGCTAGTTTCACACAGTTTGGACATTGAAAGTGAGAGACATCGTCCCCCGATACAGAAGACAGGACGAGAACTCTCTCACTCATCAAGTGTGAGAGTTGATGAGTGTGGATGCAGAAAAGTGGATTGACGAAGACGAGCAGTCGGAGCGACATGGATGATTAAGGCCCGATTGAGAGAGGAATGGGTTAGTAGGGAGGTTAAGCCTAAAAAATAGGTCTTTGACTTCAACTCATGATGCAGTGGACTGCATTTTTCAGAAAACAAAAATAAGGGAGACCCACGGGACCGTGAACACAATCCTCAAAAATAGAAACATTTTGACATAGAACAGTGTTTCCCAAACGTTATTGCCCCATGGACCCCTGAGCTCATGTTACACATTATTTATTAGTGTCTGCAGGCTCGTCTATACTCTTCTCTGTGTCCCGTTCAACATTAACCTTGAATTTAGGCCTCTTTATTCATTTATTTCTGATATTTTAGAATTTGAACTTCACCTTTTGGTGTATTTTAAAGAGTTTTGTAGCAAATTAAAGCAACAAAAAAGTCTATCAATGTTGAAAATTAAACTGAAATATATCTGTCTACCTCCTAAAAGGTGTTCAAGTACCCCTAAACCCTGCAACCATTATTCTCAAAGGAGCCATTTTGCTTCCTCTCACCTGGATTAAAATTATTTCCGGAGCCGAAAGAAATACCTTCTCAATGAAGACAATAATGTGTATAAAATGCTATACATATTTTTTTAGTTGATGTATTTATAGTGCTACAAAAAATATCTTGATTATGATAACACATGATCATGTCGGTCAACACGTACTAATTGTTAATTTCTTGCAACATATCAAGTATGCATATTAATCTGGCACATTGGCAGTTAATTAAATATTTCCCCACACAAATAAAATCTTTATTTTCTTCCAGAATAGTCTTTTAGTTGGTTTAGTTATCTTACTAGGGATTTAAAACGTAAAGTTAACCACAGGTGCAGAGAAAGTTTATGGTTGATGATAGTTATTGCACAATGCAATTTGTTTTTAGGTTGACAAATGATTTTATCATGATTTTATTTGGTGTCAATGTCATTTATCATTAATACCCTCTGTAAGGAATAACAATTCATTATTTTAACGTTTTCATATAGCTATAGGGAGCCATTGCAAATTATTCTGTATTTTAAGGGATGGGTGGCAATATTAGCTATATAAGTACCCTAGGGTCATAAAAAAAACATTTATCCTAAGACACAAGTGAGATCACACTTTGTATCACAAACAGACACATTTTTTTCAAAACTGGACACCAGTTGGCCGAAAATACTCTGGAGCCCATATTTTTGCTTCCGTTAGAGCTATAATGACAAATCTGGTCAAAGAATGCAATGAAATAGGTTTCAAACAAAAAAACAAAAAAATTAAGGGTAAAAATGCACATTCCCTTTGCAACAAAAAAAAAGGTAAAAGAAGTGACCTTTTTTGAAAAGAGTACAAATTTTGACTTTTCTTCAAATCTCATAGAAAAGCTGTAAAATGTACAGTCACTAACAGTAATAAAGCTCTTTACGAATAAAGTGCCCCCTCTGTCATGACACCATGTCCCTCAATTTGGAAAACACTGCGCTACGTCCATCCAAACTATATATTGTTATTAAGTTGTGAATGGAAAGTGTTTTGACATGCATTTTTTCTTTAAATAAATTGCATATTTTACCTCCAAAGTGTGATCTCTCTTGTGTCTTAGGGTCCATTTATTTCTATAGTTCTAAAGTACTTCCATTGCTAAAAGTACACTTGTATCATGACTTGAACTCAAAGGTCACTCAACCTCCTTACTACAGTAGGTGGCCAAAATACAGATACTTAAGTTCTAGACGACTTCCAAAAATATGAGGAAATCTGCTTTTAGTGAGATGTTCCTTTTTGCGATCATGAATGCAACAGTGAGTCAAAGTGACGTACAGACAGATGAACTAGAAAGACTCTCTTTGTAAGGAAAGGTGGTTGGTAGAGGCCACTTCCTCAATCAGCCAAAGGAAGATTTCCTCCTCATGAAACATGAGAGACTCCATATGTAGCAGTGGACGACCTTTACAAGCAGCAGAGGCAGAGATGAGTGGACTTTGACATCTAGTATTCTGTTAGCGGCGTTCACGCTTTCAATACACGAAGGAGAACGCATTTCCCAGTACTTCCCTCACCATCTGTCCGCCCTCTGACTCGCTGGGCGAGGAGAACGGCAGATATTCTTCCCAGTTTCATGGTGGAGCAGTTCATGTCCCTGTTGCCAGAGATTTTTTCCATTTGCATTTGCTATCAAAGTACACATCACTCGCTTGTTGGTGAGCCAGTGTTGTACATCAAAACAACGGCAAGATCTGTGGAGCGTACTTAAAAATTGCAGCTCGGGGTAATTACTAGAGGGCCGGCATTGAATTGAACTTTAATATGAGTTGGATCCAGACTAATTAAATTTCCCAGGGAACAGGTGTGAACTTTTGCTAACAGGAGCCTCAGGAGTGTTGGTGCTCAGTGGATGTATCTTGGATACAAAGTAGCAAACAACAGCGCCGATGCTAAGCAGAGAAAATGTCTCACAGCTAGCTAATAATTAGCACAAGGAACAGAGCAGGGGAATAGGATTAGTTCCAAGTGTTTGACGACTTAAAATGATGACCTTATGTTTGAAGAGCATCATCGTTCAGCGATTTGGACCTCAAATCAAAGACCCACAAATGATTTTACCTTGAACAAAATTTTTTTACATCTTACAGACATGAGCAACTGGCAACCCTCGCTTTAATTTGGTCTGGCCCCCGTAGTAAACGCACCAAACGAGTTCACAATGCACACCAAACAACTAGAAAAACACCGAAAATGAGAGAAAAATAGACAAAGAGACTCAGAAATGTACAAAACGACAACAAATACATTGAAATCTGACTCAAAAATCACAAAACGACTCCTAACAAACAAAACAACAACAAAAAAGCCCACAAAATGACAACAAAAAATATTGAAGGAAACAACAAAAGTGAACAACATGAAAGAAAAATACACAAAAGTGGCATTTAACCTGATAAAAACCATCGTCTCCAGCAGCTTTAAAAGGAGTTTTCGACCGGATTCGAATGAGATGTCTCGGTCTTTTCTTTTTTCTTTTTTGTCTGGAGATAATTTTGCAGGGGGGAAAGACTTGTCCTCACTCTGTCATATCTGATGGATCTGTGGCTGCGCTGAAACTTTCTGCCCCACTTTTTGAAGCGTGGAGGTCCGGGAAAGGTGAAGAGGAAAAAGGGTTGCCTCAGGCGGTTGCAGCTGTGTGATGGTCTGTTACTGGGAGTTTATTCACACCCACTGGGACAAAAACAAGCCTCTGGTCAGTTTCAATATCTGACCCACACCTGGGTGGAAGATCTGCTCTGAGCTACACTTTCAATTTGTAGCTGCAGACGGGAACTATAGCTCATTACTGAAGCCCTTCTTGCTCGATTGGCTCGAGTCCGTTTTTTTTTTTTTTTTTTTTATGTACAGACGCTTTGCAATAAATATCAGCTGCTCTCCGGCATGACTCACGGATGATATTTATTAGAAGATCGATGCTTGTTTTCTTCACTATTCCTTTCAATTTCCTTTAGAGTCACAGAGGCGTTGAAATGAAGGCAGAAAAGCACTGAAAGTCTTGTCTTTCCTCATCATGTTCAGCTTCGTGTGTGGAAGTAAAATAACCTGAGAGCAGGATTGGCTGTTTTATTGATAGAAAGAGAAAACCTCGACTTTCCCACAACAAATAAATGGTGTAACATGAGTTTTCTAATGGCATTCGCTTCCACCGTCAGATGAAAGGTCGACGGGTAGGGGTGGGGGGGTTGGGTGGTGGGGTGTTGGGGGGGAGGTTGTAAATCACCACATTGTGGTAAACACTTGAAAATGAGAAACGTTGCTCAGTGATTGACGGAAAAACAACGTGATCCATTTTGAAGTGCTCCCATATGGACGGTTTATTATTTAAAACTGAACGTCCTCTTAACACGGCGAGCGGCTTTTAAGTGCAGGTACTTGTCTCTCCTCAGAAACAGGTAGTGGGTGTATTGACACGCGTTTGTTTCACAAACACAAACAACTGAATGTTTCTACTATTTGAGCTACCGGTGTGGCAGAGATGAGCAAGTTCCATAACAGCGGGACCACAAAAATGTTGATTGTCAGACGCGAAGGCCAAGTTATAAACATTCATGTCAGCATTTAGAATAATGACCAATCTGAGCTTTAAAGGCACACCGTGGACTTTTTGACCTAAAGAGTTGACCCATATGAGTTATTTTAAATGATTCCTCAGGCCAATTTACAGCACTTGATAGTATCAATGCTCCGAGAAGGGCTTTCCTCTTGAAATACCGACTCTGTAAGTATGAAGGAGACGGACCGTCTTTCACCAGGTCATGTGACCTGGAGAATGTTTCACAGTTCCACAGGCTCGGCCACGTGACGTCACAACCCGGCACCATTCTTGTGGGCAGCTGAAACGAGTTAGCCTCTGTTTACAGCCAAAAGAGCACAATAAGGTAGTTTTGTGTTGGGTTAATGGTGCACTAACCACCGCCATAGTTCAGTTAAACGTGGAATCTTTAGTAAGGGAAGTCGGCAAGTCAGATCCGTAACTTCTGGATAAGGATTGGCTCTCAGGGCTGGGCTCGCGCCGCAGCTGCAGTCTACGGGCTGGAGGAAGAGCCGCCACCGCCCACTCTTCTCCCCGCCGCCAAAAACCCGGTGCTCAGCACGCGTCGGTGGCGCTCGGCCCCCTTCGCCGGGGGTCGGAGGGGACGAGCAACTTGGCGTGTGCGGGGATGTGCAGAAAAGTAGGCGGTGGCGGCTGCACCTCCAGCCCATAGACTGCAGTCGCAGCGCGAGCCCAGCCCAGAGCGCCAATCCTTATCCTTAAGTTACAGGTCAACTACTGTCTGCATACACAATCAAAAGACAAGGGAGGCTGGCCCGACTGTTTCTTGTTTTTTGCTACTGTGCTGCGGTGCTTGTGGCCACTATGGGTGCTTGCGTGAAAGCTGCTGGTCTAGCGCCCCTAGTGGCCAAAAGTTACACAGTATGCCTTTAATACAAGGATAAATGGGTTTGTGTGTCTTTGTGGTCGTTTTGTCATCTTCAGTGTTTTTGGAGACATTTTGAGTATTCTTTGTTGTTGTTGTTTTACATGTTTTTTTCTGTTATTTGTGTTACCTTGTGTGTTTTTTGAGTCCTTTTGTATTTCTTTGTTATTTGCTTCCGTTTTTGTTGTTGTTTTAGAAGTCAATTTGTGTATTTCTGTTGTCATTCGTGTGTTTTAGGAGTCATTGTATGTATTTTGTTGTAGTTTTGTATAGTTTTCTCCCATTCTGTCTACTTTCGTTGTCATTTTTATGCTTTTCTCTCAGTTTTATGTGTTTTTGGAATCAATTTGTGTAGGAATTTGTTTATTTTTGACATTTTCTAAACTTTTTCAGTTATTTTTCAGTATTTTTGAAGTCGTCTTCTGATTTATTTATTTTTAAATATTTTGCAAGTTTACTTTTAGGGGCTACACAAAATTAGACCAAGGGCCGCATTTGGCCCCCAGGCGGGCATTTGCCCATGTCTGCTGTATGGCATTGTTATTATTCCCATCCAAACAGGGAATTAATAGCTGTTACAGTGTTGAATATTCTCCACACATAAGGTCCCTTCAGTGAACTGACAGACATCATGGTTGCCCTTGTGAGGCGGCGTTAGTCCGACAGCAGCATGGGTGACACAGCGCTCTGCAGGCTGCCACATGGCATCTGCTGACTCATCAGAGGACACGTTGAACCATCTCTCTCCACTGGGACCTTTACCTTATATAGACATAACCTCACTTCTGATGCCTACTGTCGTAGTTGTCCCAGCTGCTCCAGCAACAACAAACTGAGTGACATGCACAACTTTAATCACAACAACGTGATCGTATCTGATCTGAGGCCAAATTATCCAACATGTCAGCAGTTAAAAAATTACACATCTGAGCATTAACACAGCAAACTATAAAATGTTAGTGTGTTTTTGTCGTTTTCTTGTTTTTAGCAAGAAATATAAAAAAAAAATATATATATATATATATATATATTATTTTGTGTATTTTTGTTGTTTGAAGTGTTTTAGGAGGGCTTTAGAGTTTTTTTACATTTTTTTTTTTGTGTGGTTTTGGAAACGAAGTTTATATTTTTCATTTTGTGTAGTTTTGTTGCTGTGTTGTGTATTGATTAGGTACATTTGTCCGTCCTCTTGTGTATTTTTGTTGTAATTTCATGTTTTTTTCTTAAACCATTTTTGTTTTTTTCAGTAATTTTAAGTAATTTTGTAGTAATTCTGTGTGTTTTAGGGAAAAATAATAATTTTCATTACAAATATTTGTGTAATTTTGTCTTTTTCATTAATTTTGTGTATTTTTGTTGTTGTTTTTTGGAGTGTTTTAGGAGCACTTTAGTGTATTTTTCAATATTTTTGTGTGGTTTTGGAAACAAAGTTTATATTTTTTATTTTGTGTAGTTTTGTTGCTGTGTTGTGTATTGATTAGGTCATTTTTGTCTGTCCTGTTGTGTATTTTAGTTGTAATTTCATGTTTTTTTCTGGAACCATTTTTGTTTTTTTCAGTAATTTCAAGTAATTTTGTAGTAATTCTGTCTTTCGGGGAAAAATAATAATCTTCATTACAAATATTTGTGTAATATTGTCTTTTTCATTATTTTTGGTATTTTTGTTGTTGTTTGGAGTGATTTAGGAGCACTTTAGTGTATTTTTCAATGTTTTTGTGTGTTGTTTTTTTTTTTTCTTCAGTCTTTTTGTTGTCATTGTGTGTTTTTTGTTATATTTTATGTAATTTACTTGTAATTTTGTGTAATTTACTTGTAATTTTGTGTAATTTACTTGTAATTTTGTGTAATTTACTTGTAATTTTGTGTGTTTTGAAAGCAATTTTGTTGCATTTTTGAGTATTTTTGTTTGTTCATGAAAATATTAATGTATCTTTCTTTAATTTTGTGTGTGTATGTTGTTCTAAATGTTTTTTTGAGTGTTATAGTTTATTTTTCATCAATTTACTATGGTGTTTTTTCACATTTATTTAATTTTTTGGAGTAATTAAGTCAAGCTTTCATTAATTTTATCTAATTTTGTTGACATTTGTTCATTTTTGTCGTGGTTTTGCACTTAATCAGATTGAATACTCGGCTCAGTATCTGCTGCTATAACATGATGATACAAAGAGCAAAAAAAAAAGATGTTCAGAAGGAAGTTAGTCACGATTTCATCTGTAAGTGTTTCTCATTCATTTCATCTATAACACATCTGAGTGATACTCAGCCTAATTAAATATTCCATTTGGTTTCTGGTTCTTTCTAAAGACACATCAAAGGTAATTAGTGTCCATGATCAAAGCGCAGAAAGCAGCCCATTCAAAAAGCTCTGATTGTAAATAATTCACTGTAACACTCACTTAGGTTATTGAATGGATGTCACCCCAGCACCATTTAGAGCTAAATGGAGAAAGCAGTTCATAGAAACATTGAATAAATGTGCAGCGCTGCTCGACTGTGGTAAAAACAAGTTAATGAAATAATTATTCCACAAATATAGACTTTCTGCAAAGAGATACTGAAGCTGAAGGAGATATCTGATCCTGATGAAAGTCCTCTACCTTTACAAACTGGACAAATGCTTCACAATTATATATATATATATATATATATATATAGGGATTTCCAAAATAAAGTTTCAAATAATAAGCCACGACCCAAACTAAGGAAAAACTTTAACTTCAATAAATCAAAATGTGGAGCAGTTTATGTTTATGAATAATACAGAATTCGGTGGAAGAAATTAAGAAAATGTGACATTGTTACAATAATGTTACTGAATCTATTTTAAAATGATTAAAATGAAGAAAAACTGCAACTTTTATCTCCATGTTTTAGATAAATTAACCAAAATGTTTAAACTAGAAAAGAGAAAGTGTCAGAAGTGTGACAAGAGAAGTCAGAAAAGTTTTTAGCTTTTTATTTAATTTAATAATTTGCCTGCAAGCCACTGAAAATAGGTCCCTGGCCCACAAATCAAAACTTCTGTTGCAATAGAAATAATACAGTAAATTAGGTTCGTAAGTAGTAGTTATTTGCTCTTTTTTCTTCAGTGTCGCATGTTTTTTCACGCGTGAAACACAAAAAAAAAACATTTCACATTCTTGCCAGGGGGAGCAAAAGAAAAAATATCATTAGATATATAGACCGTCTCAATATTTGTGCCCACCACAATGTGTGTGAAATATATTATAGTGCAAAAATGATCAGTAACATAACTGATAATGTTGAAATTTTGCGTTGACGCGTCAATAATGTTGTAAATTCATGATAAAATCAGGCCAGCGGCTGCTTTCTGCTTTATATGTGTTGCAGTACCGAACATGAACTGCTGGGTGCAGTGTTGCTTCACCGTTTTCATTGTGGAGATGAATTGTGCAACAGAAGAAGAACCAACCTAAAGTCTAAAAAGTTTAGGACCATTTTGCTGAAAACCTATACTAGTATTTTTGAAAAAACAACAAATGAATTTGTATATATTTTGTACAGTCACTGTGTTTTATGGCACTTAAAATAATTGTATGCCATGTACATTATATTAAGAATTTTTTAGTTTTTTTGTTTTCTTATTTTATTTGAATGAGTTACACCTTAAACATAGAGAGGGCAGAAACTTTCCACACTCAAGGCAACAAGTTGAGCCTCAGCTTTTTGAAATTGCGATTAACATGAAAAAGAAGAAGAAAGAAATCTGAAGTCAGCTTGATATGACGGTAGATGTGTGTTTTTATTATTCATTGATAATTCAATCTCAAAAGTTGCTTCAATCGGAAAATATTTGCAATGAAACAACTTCACTTCAATCAGAGAGAAACATTTCTTTGTAAATGATATTAATATTGAATCATTTCATCGAAAATATTTTGTTTCTTTTCATTTTGGCCGTATTATGGGTAGGAAAAAAATCTATTCATTTTTAATCAAAGGAAAAAATGTTTAAATGCAATTTTTCTCTATGTGAAATAGTTGTTCCTTTGACTGAACATGTTTTTTTTAATTGAAGTTAGTGTTTTTTTATTTACTGAAGCACCTTTTTTTTAAATTAAATAATGTAAATTTATCGTCATAACCTGACACCTGTAACACATGTATTTTATATAGAAGTAGTAGTTCTTTCTGCTCCGACTGTTGCTCCACTTTCTCTGAACAAGATCTATTAAATGAACAATCTAGGTTACGCTGAAACCAAGACTTTTTCTTTGACTTTCTGATTATATTGTCGTTGTCTCTTCCTCCGTGCCCTAATTCATCCGTTCTTCTGTAACTTTTTTAAATGTGCACCAGATAAGTCACTCCAGGCTTTGAATCGAGGAAACCTTTTCTGTTACAGCTCACTTTCCCCCGCCTCGCCGTTACGAATCCTCTGCACTTCAATGTTCCACTTCATCTCCGAACAAGTGAAGTCGCAGAGGTCGATCGCAAAACGGGCTGAAAATATCCACATTGAAGCAAGGTTTGTGTGAATTAGAATTATAATCGAGTTCAGATAATTCACTATGTCATTGTAATTGAGATGGAAATTATCTGAAAACTGTCAATTACAATTTAATCAAAACAAAAAACTGTGGAACTGTGTCAACAGTTATGGCTCACACATACGTCATTAATAGTTATTAAAATATGTTTCATATCAAGTTTTCCAACTACCCGTCAGTTCTCTTGAGGATCATTTTACCATTTTTACCACTTTTTTTTTTCTTTTTTACAGATGTTATTTATTTCTTCTGATTTATATTTCTTTGTTTTCATTTCTGTTTTTGCTATTGTTCTTTTAACTTGTAGAGTCTTTAAATTTCTTGAAAAGCACGTTTAAATAAAATGTATTATTATTATTATTATTATTATTATTATTGCCAAAAAAAAGAAAATCGACGGTTATACTGAGAGAAAAAGTGCTCAGACGCTCACACCAAAAATATTAAAACCTATATTTTTATGGATAAAGAAGCCTAACAAGGAAATCAAGAAATTTGAAAAATGTTGCAGGTGGAAATGCCACCAGAGAGCGTCTGAAGTACTTCATTTCCTGTAAAGTATCTCAGATGGAGGAAGGACGACTCTTTAAGAGCCTGTATTTCAAACCCAATGAAGAAATAATCACCTTCCTGTCACTCTTAATAAAACGTTGCTTTTTTCTCGCTAACGTTCTATTATAGATCTACAGAGAAATTGATTCCAGATTCCACGAGCAGATCTATTCATCACACACTCGTGGTTACATACAGTACATACTCTGAGAAAACGCAGGTTTCTACCTCAAACACAGTCGTTTTCAACATGAGGTCTTTGTTGTCTTCTGTAGAAATATAACCTTAACCTTTTTATACATAAGGCTGACATTAGGCTGTCATTATTATGACACGACACCTCTCTTTAGCATGAGTAAGGTGTCTGGATGGCTGTCATTAAGTGTCTTTCTTTACCCTAACATCTAATTCCTAACTTTAACCTTAACCCCTAACCCTATTCCTTAATCCCGAACCCCAAACCTGACCTAACCTTAACCCCATTCCTTAACTCCTAAACCCTAACCCTACCGAACCTTAACCCTATGCCTTAACCCCTAACTCCTAACTCTAAATCCTAACCACTAACCCATATCTAACCCCAACACCTAACCTAACCCTAAATCCTAACCCTAAATCCTAACCCTAAATCCTAGCCCTAAATCCTAACCCTAAATCCTAACCCTAAATCCTAACCCTAAATCCTAATCCCTAACCCTACCTAATCCTACCTAACCCTAACCCAAACCGTAACCCTAAATTCTAACCCCTAACCCTACTTAACCCTACTTAACCCTAACCCCAAACCCTAAATCCAAACCCTTAACCCTTAGCCCTTAACCCTTAGCCCTTAACCATTAGCCCTTAACCCTTAATCCCTAACCTTAACCTTAACCCCTAACCCTATCTAACCCTAGCCCTATGCCCTAACCCCTAACCCAAACCCTAAATCCTAATTCTTAACCCCTAACCTTAACCTTAACCTTAACCTTAATATTAACTTTAACACCTACCCCAACCCCTAACTCTAACCCCTAACCCTAACCCTCCCCAACCCCACTAGATCCCTCCACTTAATCCAAAAAATGCCAACATAGCTCCAAAGGTGTCATGATTTAGCAAACAACACCTTATTCATGCTAATGACAGATAATGACAGCATAGTGTCATACGCCTTACGTTTAAAATATAGTGTAATCGAAGGATGCTGGTGTCTAATTACATACATTTTAATTCAAGTAGTTTAGTTAACATCTACGTATCTTACAGTTGGAGACGTGCGATGACTGATTTTTGCCCGATATTGGATATGCTGATATTTATCCCCACACCTAATTGCAGAATTATTCTGCAGACTCTCAGACATTTAAAATCTATTTCTTGGTTTCTTTATAATGTGATTGTGTGAAGTATAATGTTTAGGTATTTTAGGAGACCGTAAGCCTCACATGTAGAGAGACATACTTTTTTTGTTACATTGTGTTGCTCTGTCTGTATTGCCTTTGTTAGTGCATTGCTCTGTCTTTACAAAGGTTTGGTGCTTTAGAAGAATGCCTGGTTCAACAATCACACTCTGTTTTTTTTTTCATGACCCTTAGAGACACAGGGTTTACGTTTGCGCCAGCCTCCGCATTCTTTTAACACACCTGTGTGTGAGCTGTGTTTCAGTAACGGCAGGCCTGATAAAACTTTACTTGTAGCTATAACGAGAATAAACCATATTGGAATAGAACAACTCCTGTCATCTGACCTCGAGCTGTTCAGCAACAGATCTGGGAAGAAGGTAGAAAAACCCATACACATCAGGCAAAGCTTAAAATGATAGGACATCAGTAATCATTCCTTCTGCAAAATAATATAAATACTTCATTCCACTTATTGTTTTTAAACCGAACTATGACTATACTTCTATCCTACTTAAAACAATTATTTGAGTGGAAAAAAAACTGCATTTTTTTTACAAGATCCAAGCATTCTTTGTGAAAATGACATGTTGTGTATTTATCTGTGACAAGACGACCCCTACGTTAACACAACTTTGGTCGTACAAATTAGACAGACCAAAATGTAAAATATGAAATTAAAGAAAGGCAAAATTAATCAAAGATAGATGAAAGGATGGACACACAGACGGTGACAAAACACTTATGAATGATGACCAAAAAAAAACCCAAATGACTTAAAAAAGACAAACATTTACGACATAGACTTCACAAATACCTAAAGTGACAAGAATAACCACAAAAATGACATTAAGAAAAAAACTTTAAATTACGACAAAAAATACAAAAACACACAAATTGACATAAAACTCACAAAATGACAACAAAATAACATTAAAAAACCTCACTTAAAATGACGTTTCAAAAATCACTAAAAATGAAATTAAAAAAACGCAAATTGCCATCAAAAACACAGAAAATCAGAACAGAAAAACAAAGAAAAATTACATCAAAAACACTTAGAATAAAAACAAAAAACACAAAATAACGCACAAGTACCTAAACTGACATCAAAAACACACACAATGACATCAAAAACAACTCAAATGAAAGGGAAAAACCCACAAAATGATAACCAAAAAACAAATATCACAGCTATATTTGAGGAAAAAACTAAAACCATTTTGGAAATTGGTAAATTCAGTGAATAAACTTACCTCCACTTATTTCCAAGCACTCCTGTAGTTTCTTACTTAACTTTAATCAGCAGATATCAATACATGTAGTTATAACCATTATAACTGTTCAGAGAGGGCAAAAAAAAAAACAAGTCACGGACTGAGAATACTTCAGATATTATACTATTGGTGATATTTTACCTTTTTTCACTCGTTCTGCGACTTAAGGAAAGTTGTTGTCATTTAAAGTGAGATTTATTGATTATTTACGGTTTATGAAGCACCACATTTGACTGGATGCAAAGTGTGTTTGTTTTTTAGCATGTTTTCTTGTGTGTTTAAGCCCAATCTGCTATTTATTATACATTTTTGAGCTTGTTGTTGCGGTTTCAAAATAAAAAAAAGTAAAATTCTTAGTTGTCTAAGACTTGTCTAACAACAGTTTTCAGTTCTGGAACAATCTCAAGAGATTTATTTGATTAACTTCTGTCATCCAAGCAAGGCGGATGGCTTTGTCCAGGCTGACTTTTCTTTTGTTGGACAAAAACAATAATTCAGGGCCAAAAAAATAATAGGCAGCTACCGTGTGTGTGCATTAGTGCAGCCGGGCTGATTGGACGCTTTAAAACAAAGCATTACAGTGACGTCACTTCATTGTCGCTCCCATTAAATGTTGAGCCGAGGTCGGACGTCAGCAGGAATGGAATGAGAGACTCATTGCCTCGTCTGAGGAGTGTTGAAGGAGCTGTCCATATTCTGATCCTCCATGTGCCTTTCTCATTCTTCAGGGCTTTGTTTTGCTGTCAACACTATATTGAGTGGCCGTCTAAATACTACCGTGCTCTTGGATTGGTCTAGTGTCTGTCGATGACGTTCCGTTTACTCGACGTGTTATTACAGCAGACGGCTATTGTTGGATTCTTTGTGAAAATGACATGTTTTTGTATTTATCTGTGAAAGGCCACATTACACAAGACGACACACCACATCGTACAAATTAGAGAGACCAAATAAGCAGAGATTATTCTAGGATGATTGGACAGACAGACAGAAAAAAAAAAAAAAAAACACTTAAAATGACAATAGAAAACACAAGATGACAAAAAAAAAAAACCACAACAAATAACACAATTATAAAAAATGACAATAGAAAACCCAAGATGACATCAACAAAACTTAAAATGACATAAACGAATGCAAAAGACAGAGAAACACATAAATTGATAACAAAATCACCTCATAAACATTTAAAATGACAACAGAAAATACAAAATGACAGCAAAAACACTTAAAATGGCGACAAAGAACACGAAATTAAATGAATTAAAAACACTTAAAATGACATTAAAAATACGCAAATAGACAGAAAATTTGGAAAAAAATTAATTTTATTAAATTACCACAAAATGATATTTAAAAAAACACTCAAAATGTCATTATGAAACTACTTAAAATGACGACAACAAAAAATACAAGATGACATAATAAAAACTTGCAAAAGACACAAAAACACAAATGGATAACAAAGAACACAAACTGATAACAAAGAACACAAATTTAAATTAAAAACACTTAAAATGACATTAAAAATACGCAAATAGACATAAAATTTGAACATTTAATTACATTAAAAAACCACAAAATTATCTTTCAAAAAATATTTAAAATGTCATCATAAAACTACTTAAAATGACGACAACAAAAAATACAAAAAGACAAATTGATAACAAAGAACACAAATTTAAATTAAAAACACTTAAAATGACATTAAAAAAAATATGCAAATAGACATCAAAAACTCTTAAATGACAAAAAAAAAAAAAAAAAAAAAAAAAAAGAGCTCAAAAAGACAGAATGACATTAAAAAAAAATCAAATTAAATAAAACTACAACAAAACCCCACTAATCAACACAATTACAAAAAACACTAAATGGTAACAAAATTACTCTGAAAACACACCAACAAACAAAAACACTTAAAATGCTGGTTAAAATGTTTGATTCAAAATGCAGTGCCAACACTTTGAAAGAGAAATCCATTCATTGACTTTAAAGCAACATAAGGCTGCACATAGAATCCATTAGTCTGGTCAATACTCAGAGCAGTTTTGGTGCCTTCTTGTGGGAACATCCAATCATGTCTATGACCTAAAAAAATAATATAACACATAAAACTAGGCCATCTTCTTTTATTGCTTTGGTTTCCACTTCCTTCACTCACACCTTTCCTGGAAATCACAATTCACTTTCTGGAGTTGAAAATTAGATGATTGATTTATTTAAACAATATTAGGCACAAATGACAGAAATAGGGATATAACACAAAACATATAACATGTTTTTACACAATATCATGCATGCACATGATATTTTCCTTTTTCTTTTTACATGATATTTTTCACTTTAAAAAAGTGGTTGAATGCGTTGCAAATTAGAAAAATGTTGCGATAATTTGTGAAACGCTTGAATTCACGTCCTGAAATGGGAATAGCTACACAACACAGATTAAAATCAACAAATATCATCAAAAACACACAAAATGGCAACAAAAAACAAATTTATATAAAAAATATATCTAATATGACAAACAAAAAATACACAATGACATCAAAAACACACAAAATTACATCAAAAACACTTAAAATAGCAACAAAGAACACAAAATGACGTAAAACAATGATTCCAAATAACATCAAAAACAATTAAAATGACATAAAAAACTTAAAATGACAACAAAAAACCCAAAATGACATAAAAAACACTTAAAATAGCAACAAACAACACAAAATGACATCAAAAACACCTAAAGTAGCAACGAAAAACACATAATGACGTCAAAAGGGGTTCAAATGACATCAAAAACGCTTAAAATAGCAACAAAGAATACAAAATGATATCAAAAACAATTTAAATAACATCAAAAACAATTGAAATAACATCAAAAACAATTTAAATAGCATCAAAAACAATTTAAATAACATCAAAAACATTTCAAACGGCAACAAAAAACAGAAAATGATATCAAAAACAAATAAAATGACATAAAAACATGTTTTTAGACAAAATCATTCATTTACACCATATTTTTTACAGTGAATGAGTGGTTGTTTGCGTGGCATTGTTTTCCTGTAAAACGAGTGGATGATTGTCAAACAAAATGACATCAAAAACACCTAAAATAGCAACAAAGAACACACAAGGACATCAAAAACACTTAAAATGACATCAAAGACACACTTAGCAACAAAGAACACAAAATTACATCAAAAACAATTCAAATAATGTCAAAAACAATTCAAATGACATCAAAAACACTTCAACTAGCAACAAAAAAAGAAAAATGACAAAAAAGCACTTAAAATGGCAACAAAAAACACAGAATGACGTAAAAAAAAAAAAAGCAACAACCTCAAGATCACAACAAAAAAGCACAAAATGATATCAAAAACACTTAAAATGACAACAAAAATGTTGCGCTGCGTATAATCTCGGGTGATTTCAGCGTGACGTTCTTTTGAACATCTGAAGCATGGAAATATCAAATTAATAAGAACAGATAACTCAATTAACCGTATTAACAATGTTTAGCACGGTCTTGTGAAGTTTAACACTCACTAATGACTTCTGATTAGGGAAAGACGATAAAACCAAATGAATTGGAAACTCATCCAGGGTTCAGTGTAAGTGTGTGCGACACCAGTGCACGTAATGAGTTTGTGCACGGCGCTACAACCTTGATCTCCGCATCACCCTGGCCTCCATGCCATCGCTGCGACACCTCAGCCCGTCTGGTGGCTTTGGCTGCTGAACACGGGGTTACGTCTCTGACGGAGTGTGCATAAAACGCAGTGGGAAGAACAGGTTGTTGGCTCTACGCTGCTGTAGAAGCATCATGTTCCTCCACCGTTGGCCAAAAACTCTGTGTGTGCAGATTTACATGAAATATCTCCTTTTACCAAAATGTCACGCTCCCATGGAGACGGAGATTAAAATGTGTCCGTATCAGGAAGCCATTGAAAATCCATTGGATGACCTGGAAAAACCCTGTGATGGAACTGCTGATAACAACGTTTACACTTCTTAGATGTTGGACCGACTCATCGGGAAAGTCATAGACAACAATCACATCACTACATACAGTAGTTATAATATCTATGTTTAATTACATACAGGTGGAATCATGCATTTACTGTGTTCTTATGTGCTATTTATGTAAATGTCTTGTAATCATGAAGCTGATGTTATAAGTTGAAATACTGTATATTGTGATTATGATGAAATGATGATGTCACGAGCCGTTACTCTATATATAGACAACATCACTCGAGCATAGGTGTAATGATGAACTGTGTGTTTGGCTAGAGAGCGAAATGTGAACAGAATTTGACTTTGATAAAGAAATTAAATAAAAAAATTTATGAAAATATGGTGCAGTTTATAGCTGAGAATAATACAAAATATTACAGTAGGGACAGAAAATAAGGAATACATGTTCGCAAAAAAAAACCAAAAACAATAAATTCAAGAAATAGTGCTGTTTTTTAGTGTGTGTGTGTGTGTGTGTGTGTGTGTGTGTGTGTGTGTGTGTGTGTGTGTTTGTGTGCGTGTGTGTGTGTGTGTGTGTGTGTGTGTATATATATATTTATATACTGTATATATATATATATATATATATATATATATTTTTTTTTTTTTTTTTTTTTTTTCAAATATGTGTTTGTTAGCTCTGGTAATATATGAAATGAATGGAAAGTCTGTATATACTGGGTGTGTGCGTGTGCGTGTGCGTGTGTATACATATGGAAGTTTGAATATTTATACTTATAAGAAAAGTTTAAATATATGTATACATATGGAAGTTTGAATTAGCGGATTCGGCATGCAAGGTCAGGACTACCCAGCTCCCGCCTAGCTTGTATCATAAAACGTAACCATGGCCGAGTCTGACAAAGATATTGAATATTTTGAGCGTTGTAAAGTGGATGTTTTAAAAGAATATTGTAAGAGACGTGGACACGTTGTTACTGGGAAGAGGAAGAAAGAACTGGTGGCCCTCGCTTGGGCATTGTCATTTCAAAAAGCGCCTATAGTTTTGACAAAACAGCAGGAACGAGAGGCTGTCAACCTTGATTATAAATCTCTGCTCGAGATCGATGTTGACAGTTGATCCTGGGGGGATCGGGCATATTGTGGCGAGAAAGAAAAGGACGCCAACAAACCCCCGAAACCTGCTGGGTGAGAGACACCTCTCTAACATGTACACCACAATATAATATTTATATACTAGTTTACTAGTTAGCTTTAATGTAGTACAGTATATGTCAAACTTACTGATTTAATCCATTCGGCACGACGTTCTGGATCTTTTCTTTCAGTAGGAAATGGGATGAGTACGTATGGCGGGTCGCATATACATCGTGAGGTTCCTTTATTGCACTCGTGAACGGGGCAAAACTCTTTCATCCACGTATTAAGCCCACGTGTACCGTTGGAACAGCCACGCACTGAACAATGGGACCCTGGCATATTGCCTTAAAACGACTTTAAGCAAAGTAAATGCCTAAAAGTCCGTGTAAGTAGCCGGTTATTCCGCTAGACAGGGGCTTTGTTGACACGCTGGGCAGTCGTGAACTCTGACCCGGATATATTGACCCGGGAATCGCGCATGCATACTGATAATGCTGATTTGGCTTATTATAAGCAAAGTTTGAATACAGCTATATAAGAAAAAGTTAGTATATATAATTAAATTATATAGTATGTAAAATTGTACTTTCATGTTGAATTTTAAAAACTAAACTTCAGCTTTCATTGGTGGTAAGAGAGAGAATTTGTTTCTTTTTGTCCCAATATTGGGTCCCGACCCAGACATTGATCACCTCTGTCTACACGGTACAGTTGGTAAGTCAGCAGCTCAAAACTCTGCTGTTATTTGCCTTCTTTTCTTCACTCAACTGTGTGTTTTTCCTCCGCTCTGTTCTGAATCTGCTCAAGCAAAGCGGCCGCTTTAAAGGCTTCTATTATATGTGTGGGTGAAATTACAGTAATCACATTACAGTGGCTCTAAAGTACAACATCTGAGCTTATGGAAACCAGTTGTTTTCTTTCAATCGGGCCAAAATCAACAGAGATACTGTCTTTTAAAAGTGCACGGACAAAACCTAGGTTTTAAATCCAGCGTCAATCATGGTGCGTTGAATATGAGTTCAATAAAGGACACATAGTTCTACGATCAACTATGATTATTTTACAGGACGGTCAAGATGCAACTACTGCGTTTTTGTGAGGATTGAGCGTTTTCTCCCTTTTGCACCTATAAATGAACTCCATATTCACAACGGTGGTAAAGTTATAACCTTTATTACTGTGTGTGTTTGCTCCGTTGCTCCAGCCATATTAAAAAACAACAATAATATGCTTCTTCTGCGACGGTGCAGGAAAGAAAAGTATGGATTTATGTAACAACAAAAGGAAAACATCATCACCATCCATCTGTACCAGAATACCGTTTGTTCAAAAACAAAAACATACGAGTCACCAACTAAAGAGTTGGAAAAAACACTGATATTATTGATTAGCCACATGCTACTATAACTGCTGCTTTGATGATCATGCTAGCAGGAGAGAAATACAAACAATATAACCTTTTATTTGATGAAAACTTCATAAAATCGAATAAAGCGAAAACAAAAATAAATAAGTAATCAATAAAAAAAATAGTAAAATAAAATATATATAATTAAATATAATAAATCTAAATACAATACAAAATATAACAAAAACCATGACACATTGTGCAGAAACATGGAAATGATTTTTTTTTTTTTTTTAAATACAAAATTTAATCTTGTAAACACAAGGTGCACGGAATGTATAATAAAATAATGAATAGAAAAGAATAAAATCTACAATTTAATTTACTTTTATTTATTTATTTTTATTGTTTTTGTTTATTTTAATTTATTTATTTAAATCTTAACATGATTTACTTTCATTTTGATGATCTCAGCCCAAGGATGTTTATGATAGAAATGTTGTGCTTTCGAGTGTGCAAAGTCAGCACTCTGACTTGTAAATAACTCAATTTCAAAATAAAAGCCGCATAGCTTTTTTTTTTTCTTTTTTTTTTTCAAGGGCCATTGAAAGCCGAGTCGCGACCCTCTCACATGTTGAGAAATATGCTGTAGTGAACTCCAAAATTTAATACCAAACTAGAAATTGTTCTTTAGTTCAAACCCAACCAAAGTATTTATCAATAATTATTTTATTTTTTTTTTTAATAAATGTGGATATTTTTGTTTTATTAGTGATAAATAAGACAGGATTGGTTGACTTAGAAGGAAAATCAGACTGATTCTCTTCACCTGATGAGGGGAGTGAGGGGGCGGGGCTTCGGGTGATCGGCACACCTGTACAATCAAACCAGGGACAACATGGAGAACAATCAGTGAAGGGAGTGTGGATGAGTATGACTTCACCTTCACCATGTTTAAATACTAATACAGGCTAAACAGCTGCATGTTAACACGAAAAAAAATAAAACAACAGCAACAACAACAACAACAAAACACCTTGAAGGCAAGTCCGTGTGAGGGACCCTTCAAAATAAGAGCATGGCTGTGGGAGAGTGAGCAGATGGATTCCTCTTCTTTCTGTTTGGAGCTGCTTCAGGTTCTCCTCCAGCCTGGAGGCTCCAGGTTCTTCAGCTGTTGGAAAGAAGACAACAGAAAGTAAGTTTGAATCTCCTCCTGCTGGTTCACACACACACACACACACACACACACACACACAGACACACAGACTCAGAAGCTTTGATCACAACTATCACAATATGTGATTGTCTGATCAATCAAACTGAATTATTTATTTATTTTTTTTAATTTTGTGTGCATGTTTTCCCCCCTCATTGTGTTGTTTTGTGTACTGTTGTTTTATCTTGTGTGTTGGAATGATTTTGTGTATTTTTTTGGTGTGTTTTTTATTTTTCTGTTTAGACTTTTTGTTGTCATTTTCTGTCATTTTCTTATTGGAGTGATGTTGGGCTGTTTTTTTTATTTATTTATTTATTTATTTATTTTTTTTGTTTTTTTTGCTGCAGTTTGTGTATTTAATTTAGTTTTTTGTTCTGTTTGTTTTATTTTGTGTTTTTGGAGTCATTTTGTGCACACATGCGCCTCGCCGATGTCGGCCTCAGATCGTGCGTCGGCATTCTACTCCTAATGCGTCATTTTGTGTTTTTATATATATTTTTTTCCTCCCCAAATTGGTGATACCAACTGTAAAATGTCACTTGGCTATGCTGCCGAAAATACATTCATGATCATGAACTCTTTCTTTTTTTTTGTCCACACATGATAAGCTATTTAGTAGTAGTATATTGTTTTTGTTGTTGTTGTGATTACCATATTCCTATCAGATTTAAGTAAATACTCGACGATGGACATGGAGATATTTATACTAATTGACTGATCTACGCTTTATAAAGGTTAATATAAGCTGTAGAGAGGCCGCGCTGAGTATTTTTAATACATCGGCCAAATGCCGATGTCTCCGTTGACGTCGGCCCAATGAGCAAACGCTCTCCATAACACGTCTCACCGATGCAACTTCATTCATTGTGCCGAGATATACAGTATGTGTGCTATCAGGGTTATTTTTGCATTTTTTGGAATAATTTGATTTTTCGTTTGACTTATTTTGTATATTGTTGTTGTTTTCTAAACTCATTTAGTGTACTTTAGTAGTAATTTTGTGTCTTTTTGACTTTAGTTAATTTCTGTCATTGTGTTCTGTGAATTTGTTGGTTTTGGGTGTTTTTGGAGTTATTCATATGTATTTTAGTTTTCTTTGTTATGAGCCAGTGTATTTTTGTGCAGTCATTTTGTGTTATTGGAGTCCAAGTTAACCTTTGACGTCCCTTCATAATCCTTGTGCCCATGCTGCATTAATGACTAAATATTAAAGACCACAAAAGTAGTTTGATCAGCGTAGAAAAACACTTATTTAAATGTACTGTATTTTCAAAGACTAAACAGAAAGGGTGAATGAGTTGGAACTGAGGCAGAGAAATGTGAATTAACAGAGCATAAAGGTGAGAGTGCAAAGCGTGAACGCTTGGCTGCCATCGCCACCACAAACAGAGCTGACCTCTGTGTGCTGGAAATCAGCTTTAAGAAGCTCCTCAGGGGATTAATACTGTTTGGGTGTTTGGGGCACTCTGTCTCTCTCTCTGTGTGTGTGTGTGTATATATATATATATATATATATATATGTGTGTGTGTGTGTGTGTGTGTGTGGTTTTCCTGTGCAGAGGGGAGAGTGGTGTAAAAGCAGAGCTGCAAAGCCTGATTGACATTATGGAGTTATATTAAGCTGGAGATGTAAGGGACACGGAAATAATTTCACCGGCTGAATCGAAACGTGTCCAGCCGTGGATGTGCAGCAGCCGCGTGTTTCCAGAGGTCACGTTAAACACGACCTCTGCAGAGTCGTGGGAACTCCAGAGCAAACATAAATAAATATGTCATGGCACGAGCATTATTTTTTTTTTTCTTCTCATTTCCTACATGTTTTCCGCTCTTATGTGCTGGACCAGTGGAGCACACACAGCTTGTAATTGCAATCTACCAGCTGGGGATTTCCAACTCGTGACTTTGAATTGAAAGCAGTCGTAACCCTGAAACACACCAACGCTGCTCGTCCATTTCATCCAAAGCAAAATAATATTTTACTGAGGTTAGCGTGAGGTTAAATTTTGATATCACATTTACCAAAATGTACAACTCTATCGTGCGGTGGAGGATTTTTGAAGTCACAAGGTGAAGTCTCATCCATTGGGCAATCTGTGACGAGTTCTAGAAATGTTGTCATGCTAAGTCAGGGATGGGCAACTGTAACTTTTAGTTTAATTTACACTATACAACCCCAGCAACAAATGCACCAAAGACTCCAAAAACACACAATAAAAGACAGGGAGACAGAAAAATATACAATACACCTAAAAACACACATCAAGACTACAGAAATGGACACAAGAAACCAATAAATTATACAATAAAAACACAAAACAGAATTATACACGACAACAAAAAGACAAAAGTGACAAAAATTACATGACAATATACAAAATGAATCAAGTACACATTGACAACCAAACTACAATAAATGACAGAAAGATACATAAAATGACAATGAAAACCTGAAAATTACCCAACAAAACCACACGAAAGCACATAATAACAGAAAATATATTAAAAAAACAAAAATAAACAAAATGACTAAAAACCCACAAATTAACAACAAAACTGTACAAAATTAATGGAAATACACAACGTATATACTCATTCAAAGCATAATTAAATCTTTCTGAGGGCGTTGGGTCCAATTCTAATATCACATTTACCAAAATTACAACTCTGTCGTGCGGTGGAGGATATTTGAAGGATTTGAAGTGACAAGGTGACGTCTCACCCCTTGGGTCATGTGAGAGGAACTCTAAGTTCTCTACATTCATCTAGAAACATTGTCATGCTAAGGCAGGGATGGGCAACTGTAACTTTTAGTTTCATTTTGTGCAACCCCAACAACAAATGACCCAAAGACTCCAAAAACACACAATAAAAGACAGATGGGGAAAAAATACACCTAAAACACACATCAAGAATATGACTATAGAAATAGACACAAAAACCAACAAATTACACAACAAAATGACACAAGACAGAATTATACATGACAACGGTGAACAGGGCCGGCCTTCCCAACGGGCAACACAGGCAACAACAAAGTGCTTTTTAAACTGCTAGCTCTTCGGACTATTCACTAGCTTTAAAGTAGCTTGTCTTTTCAGAAAGGTTGGTGACCCCTGGTTTACTACACTATGTATGATTAAGATAATGAGCGTTCTCACTGAATTATAGTTCCAAGTTTCCCAAGATGTATTTCGAACCTATGACAAAAACCTGAACCACACTGAGGCTAAATATTTGTTAATTTGCCACCTTTCAAAGTTGTAAAAGCCTTTTAAGAGAGAAAGTGACCAAGTAGACTATCAACACGTGGTCATTTGAATTCAAGGAAACTCATTCCAAGCCGACATTTCAGAGATTTTCGGAGACCTAGCATTGTGTTACTGATAAAACTTCCACTGAACTTCAAAAAGGGATGTTTGACTTGAAGCTGGTCCCAGGATGATTTTACATTCCGTTCTTAATGCATCATGGGGCGATTGAGTATGACTCGTATACTTAAAATGTCCCGATATAGTATATATCTGGGTATTTCTTGCGTAATCTTTTCATACTATCTAATGTGAATACACTACATACTCATTTTGACGTGAGATTTAGTCTGAGAAGTACGTTAGAATACGATTTCGAACTCGGCCAGTGTCAGGTTTTCTCGTTAGATCATTCACGACTACCTTATTGTGCTACATGTTGCTACTCATTGTCATTCTGGAGTAAATAGTTCTTGTGCTGAATAATATTAATGGTATCAATGATAATCTGCAGCTAAAGAATAGTAATGACAGCATTTTAAACAGCACTCCTGTTGGTCTCTGCTCACCTGTGGGAAAAAAGTAGAAAAGCTGCATTAGTCTGGTGCGGTTTGTCATTTTGGCCATTTCTGTTGCCAAAATGTATTACTTAGTTGAGGTTCAAATGTGCCACAAATATTAGGATTCAGTTTTTTCCCCACCCCTTGACTCCATTATATGCCAAACTTGTCTTGTTTACAATAATTGATGCATGGTATAGAAATGACTTTCAGCCATGTGGAAATTATATAATGGTAATTATGAATAATATATATATATTCATTACAACACTCGTTAATTTAAAAACGATGGAAAATTTCATATTTTCCAGCGGACTTATTGGATTTTCAAGATGGCAGCCACTCCATAATCATGTTAATGTATACCATGATTTTACTTATATTCAAAAGCATAGGTTTAGACAAAACATTTATGATTGTATGTAACTTAGAAGAATCATTATGTGGCATATTCAACCTGCATGCGGCCATTTTAAAAATGGTGTCCTGAAACAAAGTTGAGGGGCAGGAAAAATAGAAACTAGATATTTCAAGTTTATTTGACCCCTAAACAAGCCAAAAAACCAAAATAAAATCAATTTTGGCAAGAACTTTTAATTTTAGGTGTATTTCTGACAGTGCACCAGACTACATCTGAAACATTACTTTACATGTCTATGAAAGTCAATGCCTTCCTAGCTCTGACGTTTCTGCAGCTAAAGAGTTTCTATCGTGTTGGGGTTGCAACGTTTCTCAAACTCAGCAATAATTGATGATGACTCGGATCTTATCGGGACCGGTAAACAATGGTCAAACCTACAAAAACAAGATCAAAGTTGTAGTAACCCAGATTTAATTATTGTTCCACAAAAGGGCCCGTCAGTGTGGGGAGGAGACGGAGTGAAGAGGACCCGATAAAAGTGGAGAAAAACCTCCGTGTGTTATTCTTATCAGCCCTCCACTAATCATGGGACTGGGAGCAGACGCGGTCCAGTGGAAAGCTAATTATCGGCGACAACAAACGTCACATCAAACAGGTACGACGCTCAGCACATCCACACCAAATGTTTCCACAACTGTGGCTGCGAGATTACTGGTGACAGGAAACACACAAATAAAACATTAGCAGGGCTTTACGGGGAGAGCTCACACAGATACCCACCGACTCAATTATTCATACATTGACTCGCTGAAGGAATGAAAGCTTCTGTCTTCTCTCTAATCCCCAGAAAAGCTTTCGGTAATAGTGTAGCACTCAAGAGTTGCCTCTCACACGGCGCTATTCATCAAACTTTCCAATGTATGAAATCAGTGTCTGACAGGCTTTGGAAATCCTGCGGCTTCTGCATTATCATAGCGTTTACCCTCAAACAGCCTCTCCATCTAATGACTTCTCTGCGATGGTGATTGCTTTGATTTTAATTGGGATGTTCTCCGGATGGCGCTGCTCCTAATCCGGCTGTCTCCCACCAGTTAGACAAGGGCTGCTCACGGTGAGCCTTTCTTCTCGCACTGAAAACCATCACGGGGTAGCACAGATGTCCAGTCGAGTTTAGTCAATGTGCGGTAGGGTTTTTTTTTAATTTTTTATTTTATTTTATTTTTTTATAAAGATTGTTTGCCAAAAAAGTTTCATTTCCTCCTTCTGAAACACTCCTGGAACTCTGGGTAGAGCCTCAAACTGAACTGAACTGATGGAAAACACGGAATTCAACTCCTGAAACAAAAATCGCAATTTTTTTATTTTTATTTTTTTTTAAATGAAGTCATGCAAAACTACGATTGCTAAAAGAGCAGCGGAAATGTAAATTCTTGCATACAATCTGGCGTGATATGTTGCAATATTACAGAGGCTTATTGCTTGCTTGTTTTCTGTTTTCATAGGAAATGTTTTTCATTTTTTTCTGAATTGATGAGAATTTTTTTTTATAAGAAATGTATTTTGTTTTTTCTGCATCGATGAGATCATTTTACAAGGAGAAAAAAAACAAATATTTCCTAAAAAAAACTTCTCATCAACTCAGAAAAACTGAAAAATATTTCCTATAAAAATAGAAAAACTGGGCCAATTTTTTTATACAGTATTTACTAATTTGTATCTCAATTCAGAAAAAAAAAATATATATGTCAATGCAATAGGCTTCCATACAATATGACTGACTATGCCTTCTGAAATGGAAATATCTCTACGACACCTACATGTTTTTGGACAATATCACACATTTCCACCATATTTTTCACAATAAAAGAGGTGCTTTAATGTTAGCTTTAGCATGTGTAGCAAACGGCTGGACCTCAAACCTTGTGAATTTTCAGCATGTGCTTGTTTAAGTGAATTTTTGCTGTGGATCTAAATGAAATGAGTTAACTCTATTAACAGTGTTTAGAATTTTGGCACAATTTTGGGAAGTTAACTTGTCTAGAATTAAGTAAATTGTTTCAATAATGGCAATAATTATTATACATTTTAATTTATCTGTGTGTCAAGCACCAGAAGCATGGGTATACATTTTATCCTGGGTAGGTTTACACTGTGTAGAAGTTGCTACTCTGGCTATTACATTGTATTTGACTAATGTCTTAGTTGTCAAGTAAATTGACTAAATTTGGGTGAATTCTGTAATCAATTTTGTTGCGTAAAGACTGAAATACATTATCACGTTTTTCCCAGCATGCTTTGCAGTATTGTGATTTCAAACTGGATACATTTTTTCTAATTAAGATTTTGTTGTTTGTCACAAAATCAAATTAACTTTGTACTGCAGTATTCCATTTTTTGTACTAAAATATAAAAATAAATAAAATGTTAAAAAAAAAAAAAAAAAACGAGATCAAAATGTGGAAATACTTAAAGTTGAATTGAGATAAAATAGATTTTTTAACTAAATTTTTTGGGAAAAACTAGCTTTTACTTATAAGGTGCAAATTCCTCCCTCAATTTAATGAAATACATTCTACAGGTTGTATTTTACAGTGTACAGAACTGATGTTTGATTGAATGAAGCTATGTGTAAAGTCAACTGCTGAGCACCCATCATATAGTTTTAGTCAGTCTAGTTTTTCCCGCCAGTTACCCCCATGTCATAGCCGTAAGCGTATTCGCAGCAGGAAGTCAGGCTTCACATGTGTAAAAAAAAAAAAATAGATGAAAAATAGCACTGGACAAAGTCCAACCACGTGTAAATCTCTTCAGAGGATCCCAAGGGACCCAATCTAGATGAAAAACCTTGACCTGATTTTGAGGATAACTCACCTCACATTGGTAAGTTGTAGCTTTTAAGTTGATCATACAAAGTCATTGAGAAAGTGAGTGACACAAACATGCAGCAAAACACTCATCTTCACTAAGTTATGTTAATATAAACTATTTACCAAATACACAAACTCAGTTTTTAGCCTTTTGGGTGTCGGCTTTTCATTTGTTTTAATGATCAGAAGAAAAGTATCTTTAAATACGTTTCAATAAGGCTTTAGATTAAAGTGTTTATTCAACTGTGAAGAGAAATTGCTGTTGCTTAGCATCAGAATGCAGCAATGGCTAGGCCTGTTTTATTGTGATCTGTTGGTTTAGTGGTGTCATGTGTTGCCTTGAAGATAGACAAATACACATTATTGTTGAATCAAAGCAAACAAATGCTGATATAAGCAGGGGAAACACCACATGGATGGCTATTCGTGAGAAAGTCAAGGCTAGGGGGAAACAACAAAAACACCAGATATAGTCGAGAAACAATTACACTATTTTTGATTCATTCATTACGGAAATGCAGACACAGCAGAAAAGATCTTTTTTTTTTTTTTTTTTTATACATTTTAGACAAAAAATTGTAAAAAAAAACAAAAACAAAATGTGTAATACCGCTTTATAAATATCCATACATCAAATCTATTGTTTTTATGAGTTCACATATGTAAGATAAAAACAAAGTGGCATTTTCAGACTTTTTGGTTCCGTCTACGTCTCCTCCCACATTAGCTGCAGCCATCTGTGAGTAAAACTGTGGCAGATTGTACATTCAACAGAGGCAAAGCACAAGTATGGTATCACAGGATGGTAAATCTGCTTTTTTTTTCAACTCATATTGCTTATCACTAAATATATTTGTGTTTGTGTTACCTACGCTTCTCATCAAGTGATTTTAAAGAATAATGTCTGTATACTGCAGCACACGTGTCTAATAAATCCATTTAAATTTAGTTTTCTCCTCTTTTAGTTGGCGTTAGAATTGGGTGAAGCCACTGGCAGATGCTGGTTCTTGACCAGTTTCTGCTTCATGATTCGACAGCAGCAGCAGATACTTAACTTTCTTTTATTTGTCTCTGGAGACATGTCCCACATGACTAATAATGGAGACGTTTCCCCAGAGGCTGCAGGTGTTCATTAAGCTCTGAGAACAGGACATCCTTCACAAAGATTGAATGGCGTGTAATAAATTTATATTAGAATTATATTTCTTAAGAGCCTATCACTCACTCTGTCCAATTCATCAAGAACGTCTCCGCGTCGTTGCACTTTTTTTACTGCACTTTTCTGCTTCTTTTCTCCGAGACAAACGGGAATGATACACGTTCACAGCAAAGGACCAGAAACCCATGGCTACCAGTTTGCTCCACTCGCACATGCACGTGCACACCCTTCCACTCCCCCTTTTGATGATCTGCTCCCGCATGCACTTTAGTGTTGAATCAGTTGTGATTTCTGACTTATCCTCCCTCTTTTCCTTTTCCCACTCCACCTTTGTGTTGCCGGGCTTTGTGAATATTTTCCCTCTGAAGCTTTCCTTAACTTTCAACACGGGCCCCATTTCATCCCAGCTGCTTCCAAAGGAGGAATATGTCAAGTCCTCCATCCATTATTGAGCACCGTCACAACCTGGGGAGCCTCCACCTGACGAGTACATTACACGGCCTGTGTCAGCGCTCCTTTGGTAAGCATTCACAATCAAAGCAGGAGCGTGTTAGCGGCTTACGCTCACCTGTTTAAAGGAGGAACGTGTGTGCGTTTCAACCTCAGACGTTTATAAGCCTCCTGCTCTTCAGCTTTGCATGAGGTCGAATGCTATTAAAGTTCCTGTTCCTCGTGTACAACACACATCCAATCAGAGAGTCACACAATCAACAGTCATGTAAGCATTTAGAATAGTGACCAATGGTAGCATTTATCCACAATAATCTTTGGAGTTTTTTGTGTTTTTGGAGGGATTTTGTCTGTTTTTTGCAGTTGTTTTTGGTCATATTTTGTGTACACAATTCATTTTATGTACTTTGCAATAATTTGTGTAATTTTTCAATAATTTTGTGTTTATGGAGTCATTTTTTGACTCAGGACACACAATGCCTAGTGTAGTTTTGTATGTTTGTGTATTTTTGTAGTTGTATTTATTTTTCTTGTGTATTTCTGGACTCGTATTTTGTGTACTTTCCTTGTAATTTCTTGTTTTTAGAGTAATTTTGTGAGTCAACACACTGTTTTGTATTTTTGTTCCTGTTTTGTGTATTTTTGTTATCTATTTTTGGATTCTGTTTGTATCATTGCCTGTCCTTTTGTTCTCCTTGCGTGTATTTTTGGTGTCATTTTGTGTATTTCTGGCCTTTTTTTGTATTTTTGTTGTAATTGTGTTTTACTTTTTAGAGTCATTCTGGAACTGAAAACAAACTCCATTGTGTATCTTTGTAGTCATTTTGGGCTTTTTAGTCATTTTGTGACTCAAAACACTCAACCCACTGCAAATTGTGATTGTATATTTTTGTTGTCGTAACGTGCATTTTGTGTGGAGTTTTTCATGTAATTGTGCATGTTTATGGAGTCAGGTGGCGTATTCATGCTTTGTATGCTTTTGGGGGGCTGATGGTGAATCACAGAAAATGTTTCCTTTGTAAGAGGCGTGTTTTCTGCTGCTCAAGTTTCTCTGGCAGTATGTATTCATCCACTGAGGTGTCGAAATCTGGTGAGTTGGGAGCGGATCTGCCCGACTCGTGGATGTACAGAGGTTGAATGAGCTTAGTGGGTTTCAAAGTCACCCAGGCAGCTTAATAGCTTCCCTAAATGACTCAGCACATTATTTCCAGTCGTACAGTAGTCCATTACACGCTGCGTTACCATTCCCATACAGGCTCTTGCTCAGCCTCCCAGTTTGTCCTCCTGACTCCGACCTGGCACGTGTTCAACAAAGCACTCCAACCGCTGTATAAAATGAAGCTTTAAGGACACCTCTTTAGCATCAACCGGTGAAGCCCACAATCCTTTGCAACCCCGAGCCGAGGTGACGAGAGAGGTGCTGGCTAAAAGTGAATTGCGTTGGCCACGGGCGGAGACGTGGATGGAGCGAGACACAAAGAGAGGAGCGAGTGAGAGAGAGCAATTAGTGTTGCTCCGAGGCATAATCCCCAGGAGACAAGGCCCATCAATCATCTGCTAATCCTTTGTTTCTCCTTAAAGATAACCATGCTGCAGGGAGTTAACATTTTCTTAATAAGTCATCTCACTATAGTACTCCTGAAATGTCAGATTGGCCCTGAGTTATTCCCTGTGTGTGTGTGTGACATTGAATGGATAAGGGTTGCACAGACTGGAGGAAAAAGCACTTTATTGATGTTAACTACGCTCGCAAAGGTCAGAGCGAGGCCGCAGGAGGTGACGCGAGGCTTTGTAGAAAAAAAAGAAAGCACAGATGAGTCTGTCAAATAGCAACCAAAAAACGTCAAAATACAGTAAGAATTTAATTTTACAATCTAAAGAAATCTATCTGCTCAGTGTTTCCGACTCAGACGGAAGTTTAGTGGGTGCAAGACCCACAAAGTAAACGCACAAAGTGACTCCAAAAACAGAAGAAAAGCAGACAGAAAAATCTGAATTTGCGTTCTAAAGTAGGAAAAGCAATCTGGCCCCCTTTTTTTCCTCCTAGTTATTAAAGGGCCCATGTCAAGCTAAATCAACTTTTCTGTGCTTTAAACATCATAAAGTGCTATATGGGCTTCATACACATGCCCAAAGGGTTTTTTTTTCACGTTCCCACTTTGATGACGAATTTGACGTGGCACTGAGCTGGAGAAGCCACGCCTCCAGGAAGCTCTCTGCTCTGATTGACATGTAATCAGATGCCCACGAAGGTGAGCATTTCAGCGTCCTTCGCGCAGTGCTATGTATGTATTTTCTACAGTCTATGTATGTACCAGTGAACGCCCCGCCCCCACGCTCTCTCGTGTTTATAAAGCAGCATGAGCTCGGCTACAGAGTGGGTGGGAGGAGGGAGGGCCGTCATCTGGCCCTACGTCACCGTGCAGGGAGGAGGAAGTCAGTGTCCCGTCTGTAGACACGCCCACTCATGAATATGCATAAGTAGACCGCAAATCAGCCTGTTTGTGTAGAGTTGCTCAGAAAGTGACTTTTCAGAGGCTAAAACTCTGGAAAACAGGTGAGTTTGGGAAAATAAACCTCAAATACTTTGCTTAAAACAAATAGAGATGGGTGAAAAATAGCATGATATGGGACCTTTTACACAGAAATGCACGTTTTGGAACAAAATCACACATTTCCACGGAATTTTTTTGCAAACCCAACATAACATCTCAGCGTAACAGTAGTTGACTCCATTCACCCTATTTAGCACCTTTGGTTTAAGTTCAGGAAGTTTAATAGAGTATAGTAATCTAAACAAGGAAAGATGATGAAAATGTGATGAAAAGTCTAAAGTTGATGTGGAAATTGGTAAACCCTGAAACGGATTTAAAAAAAAATTGAAAAGTCTCTACAAAAACAAAAAATGGAATAATAAATAAATACACAAAACTCATCATATGAGGGATGTATTCAGTATCATATTATCATTTCTGCTAATAATAATAAATATTAATAAATTTATCTGAGTGTTTTCAGTCCTTTAATGCCTCTACTGCCTCCTAGTGTCAGGAAGAAATAGCTGTTTATTTCTCTCTTACAGATTCCACGCGTCTTTAAACTCTTTCTATTGGTACAATTTCCGTCCGATTTACATTTTGAAGTGACAGATTGAGGATCTGTAGCAGGTAGGCACTTACCATAGTGGCATAATGAATTATTAATATGAATGTCTTCTAGTCTGGATATAATTAATTGAACCATCGAAAGTTTACAGCATTGCCGTCTTTTGCGACTCAGCGAAGGTTATCTAAGTTAGAATCTGATGGTTTCTATATGAACTTTTTTCCACTTCTTACTGTTTGCATTGAAATTTAAAATGAACCAACTTCTCCACGGTAAGAACTCAAATGTTCCACTGATGATGGTAAATCGTTGTTCACCGCGCTCGAGTATCTAATCAGAGTAGATTTGATTGGAGATGTAAATCCGAGCTTAAAGGCATGTGCTCAGTGGTGAAGACAGTTTACTCTAATATTCCTGTCGACAGCCCAAAGGCAGCGCTTGGAGAAGCAGCTTTTTTTCCTGAGGAGCACAAAGGGAACGCCGGGAGGGAAATGTATCTTTTTAGTTGCTACGATTCCAAGAAAAAGTGTATGTGCACTGATGTCCATATGCTGGATGTCCTTCAGAGGTGACATTGAAGGTTTCCCTTTGTCCTGCTCATCCATCCATCATGTTTACTTGTTCACCTTTGTGTCAGGAACAACATTGGGCACCTTCCCATTCCTTCTCCGTCTTTTTTGTATCCGAGTCCCTCTCTATCATTTCAGCCCCGAGGATGGAATGATGTGAAGCTTCAAGGTCAAGGATGTTTAGCTGGATAATAAAGAGATCTGTGTGTGTGTGTGTAGAGGCCGGATGGGGAGGCAACACAATGCAATCATAACCTGTGCCCACACACACTCACAGAGGTGAAAGTAAAGAATTACAAGTACTCGCCTTACTATAATTGAGTTGCTTTTATGGACACTTGTACTTTTTTTAGTAAATTTCTAAATTAGTAATTTTACAAGTACATTTTAAAAGAAGTAATTTGTTACATTTCTACACCCACCTGTTACTGAGTATTCATTTTTTTTATACCTTGTCTGCACATCCTATCATAGGCCATATATATATATATATATATATATATATATATATATATATATATATATATATATATATATATTAGTCCAATCTTTTTTGCGACAGCAATGCATGTTTATAATTGCGATTGAATAAATATAATATTGCGCAATTATGACCATCACCAACCCCTAAGAAAGGGTAAGAACAATTTTATTATAGAGGGAGTACAAAAAGAGAGGTCAGTGCTGCACCTGGTTGAGGGGGAAGGAAACAAGGAAGAGGGAGTCGGGGTCGGACGATGGAAGGGGTGTGGAAGAGTCGATTATTTATACTGAGTAAATTATCTTTTGCTTTAAAATGATCAATGGACATTGTTGTTTCGTCATTTCATTTTTTGTAGTTTCACAATCAAATGCATCACATCATAGCCGACCAATCAGATTAAACATAATGCACCACGCCAAAACAGCATTGAGTGGAGGTTATTTTTTCAGTTTTAGAGTTTATAAATGTAACTATACTGAGAATTTGTTTTAATTTTGAATTTGATTCATTGGTAATATTTTATTAAAACAAATAATTGTACATTTTGACAAATCTTTTCTTTTTTATACAGATGCCTTTGTGGAAAATAAATTAAATTACAATTGTGCAAGATTTTATTTCTTCCTTTTTAAGTTTATACATGAGATGTTTACTGTATGCAAGGGAACCATGGCAAGATGTATTACCAAAAATAAACATTGGGGGGGAAATAACTTAACTTTTATGTAGAGTATTATTTAATTAAGCTACTTTTTATTTGTACTTAAGTATTTCATGTATGACATACTTGTATTTGAGTACAATTTCAATCAAGTAACAGTACTTGAGTAGGATATATAGTTAGGTCCAAATCTATTTGGACACAGAAGTTTTGTTACCTGTTTAATGAAACATTCCAATTATAGTGATATAATGGACATGGACATAAAGTGCAGCTTCTCAGCTTTCATATGAGGGTATCCACATTCAAACTGGATGAAGGGTTTAAGAGTTTCAGGTCCTTAACATGGGCCACCCTAGTTCAAAAGGGACTAATAGTAATTGGACATTTGACTCAAAAGCCATTTCATGGGCAGGTGTGGGCAATTGCTTCGTTATGTCATTACCAAGGAAACATATAAAAGGCCTGGAGTTGATTTGAGGTGTGGTGCTTGCATTTGGAAGATTTTGCTGTGAAAACATGTGGTCAAAGGAGCTCTCCATGAAGGTGAAACAAGCCATCCTTAAGCTACGAAAACAGAAAAAACCCATCCGTGAAATTGCTATAATATTAGGAGTGACAAAAATCTACAGTTTGGTACAGGAAGAAAGAAAGCACTGGTGAACTTGGCAACGCTAAAAGACCTGGATGTCCACGGAAGTCAACAGTAGTGGATGATCGTAGAATAATTTCCATGGTGAAGAGAAACCCCTTCACAACAGCCGACCAAGTTAAAAACACTCTCCAGAAGGTATGTGTGTCATTGTCCAAGTCTACCATTAAGAGAAGAGTAAATGCAGAGGGTTGCACTGTGCAAGCTACTCATAAGCCTCAAGAATAGAAAGGCTCGATTGGACTTTGCTAAAAAACATCTAAAAAAGCTAACACGGTTCTGGAACGACATTCTTCTGACAGATGAAACTAAGATCAACCTCTACCAGAATGATGGCAAGAAAAAAATATGGAGAAGACGTGGTACAGCTCTTGATCCAAAGCACACCATGTCATGTGTAAAACATGGCGGAGGCAGTGTGGAGGTTGGACATGCATGGCTGCTAGTGGCACTGGGTCACTGCTGTTTATTGATGATGTGACACAGGACAGAACCAGTCAGATGAATTCTGAGGTGTTCGGGGACATATTGTCTGCTGAAATCCAGCCAATTGAAGCTAAATTCATTGGGCGGTATTTCATAATACAGATGGACAATGACCCAAGCCAAAGCAACCCAGGACTTTATTAAAGCAAAGAAGTGGAATATTCTTGCATGGCCAAGTCAGTCACCTGGAGACTAAACTTCTGAATGAAAGGCCCACAAACAACTGAAAGCTACTGCAGTAAAGGGCAAGCAGAGCATTAAAAAGGAGGAAACCCAGTGTCTGGTGATGTTCATGAGTTCAAGACTTCAGGCAGTAATTGGCAACAAAGAGTTTTCAACCAAGTGTTAGAAAATAACTTTTTGTTTTCAGTTATTTCGTTTATCCAATTACTTTTGAGCCCCTTAAAAAAAGGGGATTGTGTTTAAAAATTGCTTTCGTTCCTCACACTTTTTCATCAACCCACTGAATTAGGGCTGAAAGTCTACACTTCAACTGCATCTGAGTTGTATATTAAAATAAATGTTGGTACTGTACAGAACCAAAATTTGGTCTCTGTCCAAATGTATATTGACCCAACTGTATTGGTACTCTTTACACCTCTGCACACACACACATACATGCACACCAACTGGGAAGGAAAGTGAGTGAGAAATAGAAAAGACATTGCAGCGCTCTCACAAACTCCATGGAGACAATCTAATGTCAGCATGAGAGCAAGTCCACAACACGCACTCTACAAACACAATCACACACACGCGTACACAAACGTGGCGTCGCCTTTGTCTGATAGGAATTGTAATGGCTCATTAGAGCCGGAGTGATCCTGCGGATGCTTCCAGGAGGAGGAAAGCAGAGTGAATGATTGATACAGTGATAGAGAGTGTGCATTATGGGTGATTTAGGAGGAGCATGGAGCTGGAAAAGAGAGAAGAGGATACTTTCCTCTGCTTTCTGTGATTCCACCACTGATGGAGAGAGTGGGAGAAATGTGTTTCCCTCACAAACTCAGAGTAATGGAATTCAGAAGGGAAGTGATTGCTTTGCTAACGCTAGAGTCCTGTGTGGTGCTAATCATGTACGGCTGTCGTTCAACATGCCTGCTTAATTGCAGAGCGCGGTGTAGAGTCACGATCAGTTTTGTAAAGACTCCAATTGTCAAGTCGTGTGAGTAAACGATCGATTCGGTTGTTGGGATTCAACGCTGAGATCTGCAGCCCAAATTAGCTTTGATACACCTGTGGAGAATTGATAGCATGGACGCGAGGGATTACTGTGCCAGGTGGAGCTTAGCAACAGCTCATGGCCTAAGGATGTGCATAATTCCCTCAAGATGACAATTCAACTGGCACTGCTCCACCTGGAACCCTTTGTTTGTTATCATGCTAAAGCCGCCGCATTGTGAAAATAGCTTTTATACTAATTGCTTTTGTTTGTCTTACTGAGCATCAAGTTTGGATTGATTCTGGCTGGAATTTGTTTATTTTTGTAGATGCTCTGAAATGAATCCGTGCACCTCGTATAACCGCTTATCCCAAACAGGGCTGGAGCTAAGGTGCAACCAGCAATGTGAATATCGCTATTTCACATCTAGGTTCCTACTCTAGAACTGCAGATAATAAAGGGTTAATATGTGAGCCAAGCAGTGGATTTACTGTTTACTTTTGAGAATGATAATGGTGTCATTAGATATGCCATGAAATATGTATGGTGCATGGGTTGTAAAGTTGCGCATGCTAAAATAAACAGCAACTTTTTGCAACATTTAGCAAATAACCATATTTAGAAAACGTGATTTTTTTGTGTAATGTTTACTTTTGACCAGATTTACAGCAATATTTGTAACTTTTGTGAAAATATGTCAATTTTAAATGTAAATGTTAAATTTAAATATAAGTGTTAAATCTACATGCTAAATCTAAATGTGAACTTGCATATATGCTTTGTATTTTGTTTCACCCGTGAGACAGATTTAACATTTAAAGGCACACTGCAGACTTTTTGGCCTAAAGACCCATATGAGTTATTTTAAATGATTCCTCAGGCCAATATACAGCGATTGACAATATCACTGCTCTGAGCGGGGCTTCCCTCGAGAAATACCGACCTTGTCAGTTTGGCGGTGAGAGGATGGGGGTGGCTTCTCCAGCCACAGCGCGAGCCCAGCTCCGCTCCGCACCCCATCCCGACCAACCCAGCCCTTAGAGCCAATCCTTATCCCAAAGTTACAGGTCAACTACTGTCTGCATACACAATCAAAGGACAAGGGAGGCTGGCCCGACTGACTGTTGATTTTTACGACAGTGCTGCGGTGCTTGTGGCCACTAGGGGCACTTGATGTGAAGGTTACAGGTCTAGCACCCCTAGTGGGCAAAAGTTAGTGTGCCGTTAATATTTAGATTTAACATTTAAGATTTACAGTTAACATTTTAGATGTGACATTTATCATTTAGATTTAACATTTATATTGAAATGTACATTTTTTTTTTTTAACATTGGTTCAAAGTAATAAGTTTTTTAAACATGGTTTGTTGCAGAAAGTTGCTGTTTTATTTTAGTATACACAACTTTACACTCAGCGACCCATAAACTTGAATTGGGTGAATAGTAATGCAACATGCGGTCCTTATCAAAGGTGGAGATGAGAATTGGATCTTTGGCAGCTGTCGAGACCCTAGCTGACTGCCATTGAATGCCTTATTGGTGGCCACGCCCATTTTGCTTGTTTGTGTGTGTGCTCTGTTCCACTGTTTACAGGTGCACCTGATTGAGCTGATTTTAAAAGGCCTGTGTTTCAGCAGAATGGCTTGGTTTGATACCTGGTTTTAGTCAGTAGCATTATTTGTTTTCTTCCTTTTAATCCTAGGGTTGGACAACATATTTATTGCAATTATTTAATCCAATACATATACTTATAATGTAAAGTTCTGTGTGTGGTCTCATTTATGTTGTGCTGCTGGAGCCTGCAGTGTAACCCAGTGTTTCCCAGTAATGCTCGTCAACGTAAGTGAAGCTTAACATTTATTTGTTTATTTATTTTGGAAGGACTGAGATATCTTAAACTGAAATATTTAGTAATTTTTTTACAATGATTAATTATTTCTCAGTCATTGTTCCTTTTCTCTACCGGCCACATTAGATGTTCTAAAGAGCCCGATTTGGCCCCTGGGCCTTGAGTTTGACACGTGGAATAGACTCATTGAATACCGAGTATGGCTCCTTTGATTCAACATTAAATAAACACTTTTGATCACATATTGAAAATTGTCAGGTATTTTAAATAACTGTATCACATCTAAACATAAATATCAGCATTCATGCAAAATACAATTTAAAAAACGTAACATGTTCAACTAGGAATGTGAGTTCCTGGAATTGATGGGACATTTTCAAAAAGCATCATGTAAAAAAATCTTCACTTATTTAAAATGACTTCCAATTTTTGGTTAACTCTATGAAATCATTCTTATGAAAAGTTTATATTTTTGAATACCCGTGGAAATCTACGAGTAAAGTCCCTCTGTCCCTTTAACGTCTGTCTTTCTACAATGAAGCTTAACGAACCTACCGACAGTAATGGTTGATTGTGCCGCTCACACACAGCTGATGCTAACGTTGGTATTTTATTCTTGATTACATGTTTGCTGTAATTGCCTTAGACAAAGTCACAGGACGAATCTTGGCCCTCTGAGGAGGTTTGATTGTTAAAAGCCACACGATGGCACGCTGACCCTCCGTCATGACTCACTTGTGATGATGGAGCCGTCGGTGGCTCCCAGTCCCACATGAGTCCACGTGATTGTGGATGAGAGGGAAGCAGTGGTGCTGGGAAATGGAGCCCAGCTCACGCTGAGCCAATCCAGACAGGAAATAGAGGTCAGTGCGGGGTCACGGCATCCAAACTCGGCAATCTGTGGATTTTCAACTTCCCTTCTTTACTTTTCTATTCACGCTGACTTGACAGCACCCGGGGTCCACACCCACCACGTAGGATGTGATCACTTTTAATGTGTTTTAACCGCCCTCGTATCCCCAAACGGTCTCAGCAGCACCAACACTGAACTTATGGAGACGACAAAACACGCTGAGACTCACTTGTTTAACACAGAAACACAAAATCAGCCCAAATCTGACTTTTTATTTTTTGCCCAAATGGGTCGAAGATATTTCATCAAAAATAGCATCATCAGACAGAAAAATAAATACTTCAGAATTTAATACAGGACTATACATCATCCCAAATAGGGCAGAAAATAAACATGTCATTTTAAAGGTCGAACAGTTGCACCACATGATATTTTGACATTTTAAGGCAGAGGTTCCCAAACTTTTTTGGGTCGTGACCCCATTTTGATATAACACATTTCTGGTGACCGCAACGACATTTTTGTTTTTGTTTTTAGAAATTGTTTTTCATCATGTTTGTGATATTTGCATTCCGTTTTGTTTTTATATTTGAGGAAGTGATAGTATAGAATGCAATTGTTTGAGATTGTGTGTGGTGTTTTAATTTTAAAAAAAAAAAAATATTTTCAAAATGACAAGAATATTATTTTTGGTTTTTGATTAATGAATTAAACATTTAATTATTACATTTTTATACTGTATTTATTTATTTGTTTTACTAGATTTCTGTTTGAGGAAGTGAAAGTATAGAATATAGTTCTTTGACTTAGTGTGATATGTTTTAATTTGAGAAAAAAATTATAATTAAAATAAAAAAATTACAAAAATATAATTTTACCCATAAAATGGGTCTAAGTTTTTGGCAAATACAGATCTGTCATGACTTTACCACGCTCAGTAGCACATTTATGCAGTTTTGTGTGCTGGAATTTTACTCAAAATGTAACTTTTTTTAAAAATGGAAGTGGGTGGATATCCATTTATAAATAATATCCGGCTATGTGTGTACAAGGCCTAAGGGTACTTTCACATATGTAGTCCGGTGTGGTTCAGATGGTGAATCGGCAAAATTGTTGCATTTTAATTTGGTTCACTGTCACACTACTCTTTGCCAAGCACACCAAACAGTCACAAGGAAAAACGGTCATTTGCCAATTACATAGAATACTACTTCTTCTTCTTCTTTGCCAGAGTGAAATACTGTCAACACTCAGAAGAAGAAGAAGAAGAAGAAGAAAACAACACTTCGGTCCGAAAAAATGAAGCAGCGCCAAATCTTTTCAGTCCTGATATTTATAATTTGTCAGTCCCTGTGTCAGTTTTACATTGACATTCCTGCACTTGGACAATTTCTTTGTTGTTTCCTTGTCCACATGATGTTTGACATATGTGAACGCACCCTTAATAACAGAACAAATTATACTTAAGTTGGTTTTTTTTTTGGTTTTTTTTAAGTCAAAGTGAGTTCTTCTTTAGACGACAAACAACATATTTGACATAATTTTTTAACTGAAAGAAATACAGTTGGACAGAAAGTTTCCCAGGTCACTTTCCAATGTGCTCTTAAATCTAATACGCATCTGATGTTTACAATGCGACTGCAGTCTGAAAGGCCAGGTCGCATTTATCCGACTTTTCACCATTGAAATGCGATAAACGTCAAAATTCTGCATCTCAGGAGGAGCGATTCAAGACTCTTTTTCAATTTTCTTAAATCTAGTCGACTGTTAGGACTTTATCAGTTATTTTTTTCCGTTAACATGGTCACTCAATACCTCAGGACCTCTTTTGCACTTGTGAATTACTTCATGGTCGCATTTGGTTCATCTCCTAAACTGATAGAAGTCACATTTAACTTGTAATATGAACCTAAGAGTCGGGACTTGGTTTTTTACTCCGCACACCGTGGTCCCGCCTCCCTGTCCTCATTCCCCATGCGAGAACCCACTGCATTGAAACATATTACAAAGAAAAAGTAACCAGCGAAAGTCACAAGATTTGTTGCAAGTTACTTTTTTCCGGAAAATCTCTGCCTCCCACTGGGCTTCTTTGCTGAGGATTTTGCCCCATTACATGGTGGATCAGGTGTGGCAAATAATTGTTTTTAATTATTACCTAATACTGTAGGCTAAGCTAAGTTTTAGCATGTATATAATATATATATATATATATATATAATGTATATTGCAGGCCTGTAAAAGCAAAAGCCGCATTTTTGAGTTTTCTGAAACTGATAGTAGGCATTTTCCTGCTTTTGTTCATAGAATAGGTTAGTAATAAGATATATGACAAAAATAGATACAAAGGGAATATTATTTAAGCATTTTAAATGTGTTACAGGCCTGTTGCATTTGTAAATTACAGTATGTGGTTGCAATCTAACGTCTTCACAATCTAAACAATTACTCACATCAACCTCAGTGTCAACATTTCCTTCCCTCCTTCCGCTGTGAATGGAGTTGAGGTGGGGGGGTGGGGGTGGAGTTAGTGGAGCACTTCAAACATTAGAGTCAGATGTGAGAGCGGTGGCACGTGGGCCGAAGATGTTAGGAAGGAGACCGCACCGCACTTCTATCACGGGAATAAAATGCATGGTGCAACAATGTGGCAACACATTTCATTGCCTCACCCTTGATGCTCTTTACACTCAATCTGCTTTTGTATGAGGGAAAAAAAGTGACATTTTGACTGAATTTAACTTGTTGAGAGTTTTAAGGTTCTTGGAAGGAAAAGGCGGGAGGATGAGGGATTACTCGTCACTATCTGTTCAAAAATAAGGAACAGTTTTCTGTAATTTCAGATCATCCACAAAAGTGTCATTTGTTCTGTTATCAATGAGCAAGAACTCAATGACACATCTGATCGACTGTAGATATTAACTGATAGAAAAGTGTGTGTGCAGCTCGCAGGAGTAATTGGCATTAGAATTTTTCACAATAAAACTAGACTTTCTTTGCGGCCTGTTATCAAATCAACTATGTAATGATCTACAGCAACAAAAAGGAACTATATATATATATATATATATATATATATATATATATATATATATATATATATATATAAAAATAAAAATGTAGGGCTCTGAATATCATCAAAAGCACATTTAGCATTTTCTTTTTACACATTTGTAAATTAAATTCTTTGTTTTTAATACATTAAAAAATGTACTGTAAATATTATCATATGAACTTTTCGCATTTTTTTCACTATAGTTAGAGAGAGAATTCTTAAATTGTCGGAACAAATATATATCTATATATATATTGTATTTTATTTATTTTATTTTTTTTGATTGGCAGAGCATAAAAACATGTAAAATAAACCCAAAAGCAGAATAAGGAACAACAATAATGAGTCAGTTTAGTTTTTTAGCTATTCAAATTACCAAAAACTTAACTAAATTCTAAATCAACAACGTAGACACTTTGTTTTGATGGACTATCTTGGTTAGTTTTCCAAAGAAAGAATAAGTAACATTTTGGTTATAAGAGGCCCAAAGTCTGTATGGTTTGAAGCGTTAATTTTGTTTGTGAAAACTAATGCACTTATTACATATTTCACTTTGATGAATGTAACTTTTTACTGAACAAACACAAGTCCTCTGCAATAAGTTAATGACTCAGTGCCCTATACAAATTCACACGACGTGAGTAGTCATGATTAATATGTCAGATATGCAACTAATGTCACATTTTTAATTGGTGCTGGAAAAAATATGCATTGAGGCATTTACACTAATATATATATATATATATATATATAGTGTTAAACTAGTGATATAATGGTATGATAACTGTAAATTGAACAGGAAACAGTTAAGCTAACAATTAGAGCTAATAGGGAAGGTGATAATTGAAAGTTGCGTTATTTACGGTTTGACGTGACCGTCAACCTGCGGCTCAGAGATGCCAATTGCATAAGCTTTGTAATGATTGGTAAGTCATGGTTTCCGGTGTACAATGAATATGGAAAAGATGCGTATCTACCGGTGGAGTCAAGGTCACCACTGATCCCCTGTCCCCGGGGTGCTTACCGTGAACATTTTTCCACATGCTGCAAACGATAGCTGCACGTCAGCTCTGTTTAGCATAGGCAGCATGGAGGGACAGTGACACGGCTCCTATCATCTATCATCATTTCCAAGGTGTAATGAGGGATAAATGAGGAAATATAGTCCTCACTCAATATTATTACTTCCACATGTGCGTTACAGTAGAAACATTTGCAGACGCTAAAAGAAATCACGTTACGTGTCGTCAATTGGAAACATGTGAAGGCAAATGTCACCTTGGAAACAAGGAGTTTAATGCTGTGTTTATATTGAGTTTTATTCACTTTCTCGGTTTCCTGGTGACCGAGTAATTTCATTAGTTGTTCCCGATGCAGCTCCGTGTACATTCGTCAAACTGAAACTATGTGCTAAATGTTTAGAAACACTTTTACACAACGGAACTAAATCCATCCTCAGAAGAAACATCGATAAGTCACAAGAACAGCAAAAGTAAGAAAGAAGAATTCTAAGGAATTTACTTTTTAAAAAAAGATTAAAATACAATTAAAATTCACAGATAAGTTCTTCTGAATAATAGGTTGCAAACCTGCTTTTTTAATCTAATGGTGTAACTCTTTTCCTGCGAGACAATCAATGAGTTGAAGATTTCATTCACTAATCGACCAATCAGAACATACGTGGGTGGAGTCCTAGTTTGGGTTACATACCGTCACAAAATTGTGCCCAAAAATACCTAAAAGGGTTTAATACAGATCACAAAACCAACAAAACCTTTGGTTGTTACTTTTCTCTTTACACCACTGTTCAGTTTTACTAACTCACAAGTAAGTTTGATTTTTAAAGGCTTCTTTTATCCTGATGTCTTTTCAAAATGCCACCGACACGCAGCAGTCTTAATTTTTTGCGGGTTTTTGTCATAAATTAGTGTGTTTATCCCCTTTTTTCTGCGTCCCCTGCTGTGATACTTTGTATTTATTTTTTACTTTTGATACTTAAGTAATGTTTTTTTCATGAAATACTCTTAATATTGAAATATCTTTACTTTTAGTTAAGTTATTCTGTTATGGTACTTCTACTTTTACTTAGTTATTACTTCATACACATGCTTCAGCCCTTTTCACAAGAACACCCACCACTATAGAGTTTTAATATAAATGTGAACTCAATGTCTTTTTAGAATGGTGATAAACAATATGAATCTTGATATTTTTAACTCAAAGTCTTTGAATATTCTGGGTTAAATTTGCAGACGCAAAATCCCACACAGGCACCTTTTTACGCCCCTTTTGGCTTTTTCTCTTCTAAGGGACAGTACGTGTGAGTGAGTTCTGTAGTGTGGCTTGTTTAGGGAAAGGTCTGGGTTAGAACGCATTCCGTAATCCATCTAACTTTGGTTTCATGCTGGTCTGAGAGCTAGTGAAAGCGACTCCTAAAATGAATATTTTAATACAAAATAAGATTTAAAAAATTACAATAATTATTTTAAATCACCAAAATAGAAATATTGGTAGGATTACTATTGCAACACATCATCAGTAGGGTAAAACTAACCTGTCTCACGACAGCCTTGTATCTCGATTTATTGCCCAGGTCTAGTAAGTATGTCAGATGGTTTTATGTGATGATGGGATGGCTCTAAATGGGGTCGTGAGAAATATGGGACCCCCTGATGACGGGGTCACGGAGAAGGAAAAGGTTGAGGAAAGTCTTGCTAACTTATCCCAGGTGGGCGACCATGCAGTCACTTCACTTTTCATTATTCTTGTTTTTGCCCGCAACTGAAGGATTCTATCAGGTGTAAACTTCTATATATCTTAGCTAATTATACTTTTTGAGGTGTGTGCACGTAGTTGGGCCCCACACGTATTGCTTTGGTCCTTCAAAGCGTGTGATTAATCTCTGCAGTGGAACAATGAGATCTGCTCTTCCCACTGACTGCAGGGATTGACTGATGTCACCGGCGTCTTGATGAACATGTCACGACGCTGACTGACAGGCGACGCCTCCGCCTCATGCTGACGCCATCCGTGAGTGGCTCACCTGATTTACCGCCGCCATCTCTCCGCTTGTCCCCATCAGTTTTTTAAAAGCTCCAGAAGTGTCATTTCCTGCGCCATGCTTGACTGGAATCTGAGGAAATGAAGCCTGAGAGAGGTGAATTATCACCTACGGTGACTTTCAGACTAATTGAGACCATTACGCTTAGCGGCACAGCTAGGAGAGAGAGAGAGACCATGTGTACGTGTGCTTGTGTGTGGCCGATTGTGTCCCTAAAAGAAAAAAACCCTGCATCCTAATTTGTGTTAACCTTAAATGTCAAGGTGGTTCTCCAAAGGTCGAATGTAAATTAGAGGCATAAGAAAACATGTTCCCGTGACCTGGGTCGGCACTGTTGATGGTGTGTGTTTTTAAAGGGGCTCTGGGTAATTATGAGCAGCCTGGAGGCGGACGTGCTTACTTAGTTCCTTGTGTTAACACTGCAGCATGCAAGGACAGTGGACTAATCAAATGTCACAGATCACTCCACATTACAGTGACCTGCATCGTGATGTGAACCGTGATGTATGGCTGAGGTTCAAGGCTCATGATTAGAAATGTATGAACACAACAGTATAGCTTTTTCACTATTTGGTTCAATAGTGACCATGTTTTGATTTGCAAAAAAAAGGACACTTGGGCCCACCTCAACATACTCAAATGACTTGACATTTTTTAATCTACCTTGTAACGGCAAAATACAATCTAGTAGATAAATAAGTTATTGTCCATTTGGTTTAAAAATTAATTTCTCTCCTTATAATATAAAAAAATGACTGAAGTCAATCATTTTTAATATGCATTATAACAATCTGTCCTTGAAAAATCTCATGTATATTTTCTTAACATCTCTCAATCACTGAAACAATGAGAAACACCTCCTCCTAGAAATGAAGACATTAAAAAAATAATTAGAAAAGACTTGAGGCTTACAGAAGAGTAAATCGTTAAATATACTGTGAAAGTTTACGTCCCATGCTGACTCTGAGCTTTATTCTGTCTGTTGTCTGTGGAGACGGGAGGTGATGAGTTCTAGACCAGATGATGGAAAATGTACCTTAACTTCCTTTAGGCTAAGTTTCTCTCACTGGCTCCTTCATTTTCAAATTCCTCTCTGAAACTCCATGAAGGTTTTATCATCAGTGTTTGGAATGACGGCGTTAAAAATAATGGGGTAATCTAACTAGTTACTTTTTACGCCGTTAATGTTACTGAACGTTAAATGCGGCGCGTTACATGCATTCATTGAATAAACTGTTATCCGAAAGCACCCCGGCTTCATACTCAGCTGTAGCGAGGAGGTGGGTTTAAAACAAGGTGAGCGATTATGATTGGCTAAGGCGGCGTCATATTTCATGGTAGCCAATCGGAGCCAGTGTTTTTACACATGTGCCAGCACACGCACACAACCGCTACAGATTTGATGAAGCAGCAGAGATGGCGAGCGTGGAGCAGTCCGATTAAAAAATTTGGCATTTTTAAGGTGGCGATACAAACACTACTCAAAGGCAAGAACGTGCATGTGAAGTGTACATTATATCCAGGAGTGAAGACTTTGTCGACATCCGTTGTAAGCAACTCAAATTTAATGACACACCTCAGAACGACACACACATCTAGAAATCTGAATTGTTTGACATATATACATTAACAGTAACGCAAATAGTTACTTTCCTTGGTAATGAGTTACTTTTATTATAGAGTAATTCAGTTACAAACTCAGTTACTTTTTGGATCTAATAGTGAGTAACTATAACTAATTACTTTTTTAAAGTAATGTTCCCAACACTGGTGACAATTTAGTCAAAACAAAGCAGTATCTTTAATAATTCTGTCACGTGTGAGTAGGGCTGACCAGTATACCCGGTTCATACCGAATACCAGGAAAAATCTTCGTTATGATATGAATTTTTAATATCCCGTCGTACCGGTGTATTTGATTACACAACTTTCGGAATGCTATGCTACGCTGCGCCGCGTTTCAGACCGGACCCTTTTCAACATTGCACTTCTGATTCTGATTGGAATCGAAATGAGGTATCGGAATCTTTCAAATTCAAGTGATGCCCAACCCTAGATATGAATACATTCTTTTTCAATAATATTAGCATGGCTACTTTTTCTGGCAGCAGTTGAGACCTTTGGAGATTGACTGTCTCCTGTTGTTGAAAAGATGTAGCATTTGTTAACATTTAGTTAAATTCATCCACTTTTTAAACTTTCTGCCTCTGTTCTGTGTTCTTTGAACATGCGTCACTGCAGCGCATGGCCTAGATAATGGGATCAACGCAGCCCCACCAGCAGATAATACACAGAAGGCTGTAAAGACGACTTCAGCCTCTTAAGTCCAGTGAAAGAGTAGAGAGCAAAACACAGCCCGAATCCCCGGAGAGTAATATGGAGATCTGCCTAACATAAGATCCTTGTGGTAATGCAATTTAAGATAGGAGGGAAAAAAATGTCAGGGTAATCTCATCAGTCCGTCTGAGAGACGGATGTCAGACGTAGCCTGTGGCGAGCCTCCAGCAGGGTCGCTCCCTTCACCCATCCTTACTCTCTTCTCCGTCTCAGGGCCTCGCCATCGCCACTTCCCTCTGTCAGCACTCGGATTTCAAAACTCCAGATGAATCCAGAGGCTTTAACCTGAAATGACAATTTGCATAAGATGGTGTCAGGAAGGGCGTGATGACGCCTCAGGCACCGTATGCTGAAAGTCACTAAGACCATTCTAGGTGGAATGCAATATTGTCTACTTACAAAATGTCACCCAAGACGAAGGTCACGTCTGTTAGAAGTTCCTCAAAGGCTTGGCTGAGTAGAGATCTAATCTGTAACGCACTGATCCTCGGACGCTTTGGGGGGGTATGTGACCTCCCAGTAGAGGAGCGGCGCTACTGGGTGCCCCCAGACCGCTTTGTTCCCAAAGCCTTGGGCGATGCTCTCTGCAGGGTCACCGTCCTGCTGCGAGAGCAACACAACAGGGGCCAAGGCCCAGCAGGAGCCTGATGACGCAGCCCTCTGTATTTAAACCAACCGCAGTGAATGTTTAATGTCAGACGGAGATGATTGGATTCATATAGTGCTTTTTTCAAGGAGACTCAAAGCGCTTCACAGAAATCATTATTCATTCACACCGGTGGTGGTAAGCTACATTGTAGCCACAGCTGCTCTGGGGCATTCTGACAGAAGCGTGGCTGCTATTTAGCGCCTATGGCCCCTCTGACCACCGCCAACATTCATGCACAATTCATACCCATTTATACGAGGCGGTGTGGGTAAAGAGTCTTGCCCAAGGGTATGACGACAATTACTTGGATGGAGTGGGATTCGAACCCCCAACCCTTTGGTTACTGGGTGACCCATGGTCGCCCACGTGAGAGCTTTAATTCTCCTTTAATTAGAAAAAAAAGTTAAATCCTTCTTAAACTGACCTTGTAAACACCTTATTCCGAAGGAAAATGGCCATTCCGAAATGAAACTTAAATCTGAATTAAATGGTTGGTTTATTAAGATTTTAATTCCGAATTGAATAATTCCTCGATTTTGTAAACATTTAATTCCGCTTCAAATTATTGCTGTTTTTTCTGTGCATGCTCGTCCTGTCGCGATGACACACTGGTGGGCGAAGTAATTCAAGATGGCCGCCCCGGCTCCAGCTGAGACTATTTATTAAATAAGAGCCTTAGAAGACATGGATATAATGAAAAGAGAGGATAGCCGGAAGCATAAATGTGCGGACATTCACACAGACACAGACTTATTACACACACACAGACATCGGCAAACAAAACGAGCTTCATCGAGCCACGTACAGTAGCTTCACAAATGATCATCATGAAGTTCTCCTTTCACTCAACATCCTGTAAAGTGGAGGGAGAGCAGCCGTTGCGCTAACTGCTGGCTACTGACCAAAATACAGTGGTCTGCGGTACTGTATCTCCTTCTCCTCAGCAGATGGAAATCTGTTGTTGTCGACCTGCTGCTTCAAAGCTACACTCAAAATAAAAGTGAAAATAGTTATTTTTTTGTTGTCAAAAAAACCCCCTGTCCAATCAGAACCTTTTCCAACCCAGAATAAACCAGTTTTCCATGGGAATTACTGTTTCTATGTAAACACAAAGCAGAACACTTTAAGAATAATTTTATTTGGAATAATGAATTCTGAAATTATAAAAACATCATGTTACCGCCGTGGCCAGGGCATCACAAAGGGCATCAGTAGAACATCTACATATTTCACCTTCCCAGTTTATAAAGCTTCTTTTTTTTATTTCTCATTATTCCTCTATGAGCATGTGTGTGTGTGTATATATATATATATACATTTTTACACCATTGCATGAGAAGATAAATGTATAGACTGATTGAGAGTGACTGTTTCAGAATCAACAATCTTCTATTCTTCGCACTGAAAAATCATTTTCTCAAAGGCGAGTTCAACCACAACAGTGTAATTGAAATAATGCGTATCTTCAAACTAATTATCCAGAAGTTAGCAAAAAATAATTGTTTAATGTTAGCATCAGATAAACTTTAACCTTAAAACTTTAGAGCAATTTAACTACAGAAAAGATGTTCAGCTGAAGTGACATTTCTGCTGTTTTCACAGATTACATTATTTTAATAACAATGGCGGATGTTCCATGGAAACACCCAAATACGGCGATAAAATAATGGGGAACATTGTAAACAGGCCAGAACAAAAATGACAACAAATGAAACTCATTCTTCTACAGGACTCCAATTCCCACAATGCAACACATAACATTTTTCCAAAGTTTAACTTGCATGATCATATAACAATATCGTGGAAATGACGACAATATTTCGACACTTGTTTGAGTAAATCCCAATTAGAGGATTTATGAGAACAGGACATACAGGTTCAGGTTTAAAAATTGTGAATTTTGTGGTGAAGCAGCGTTAAATTAACAAGAACTTCCAGGAAAATTCAAAAAAAAATTGGAAGGAATGTTTCCTAACATAAAAAAAGTATTTTGTTCAACCCACGTGGGTCTTAGTCGCGATAATTATTTAAAGCAAGAACGCTGTAATATACTATAATACTTTTGAGAACCTTTTATTATTTTTATCCCATATTCAAGTTTGTTGAGAATAACTCGTCTGACGCTTTTATATGTTTAATTTATTTATGTTTTTTATATTGCTGAACATTTTGCACAGTCCCTCTAGTGCCCCCTGGTGTGAAGGAGGCTCTACATTTATTTACTTATTTGATCTGTTTTTACTTTTGTTTTCTTCTCATATAAATATTTATTTCTACACTTTCATTTAATTTGATTTCACTGTAATTAATTATATTTTATTTTACAACACTTAATTTAATTTATTTTTTTTTTTTAGTTTTAAAAGGCACAACACATATTCACGAACATTTAGTAAACATGTGAGATAATAGCCTATGGCTAATATATACAGTACAGTGTTTATATATATATACTGTATATCCTACAAACTCAAATACAGTGATCGAAGTCATTGCACATGGCCTTAATGCAATTATGAATTGGACGCTGCCCTAACTTACATTTATGGATGTATTTACTATTCTGCCTTCTCCATCTAATATCTGATTGTGAGAATGCTGTAAAGCTCCGAGGCAATTTCAGTATTCTCTTAGATTTTCCCTGTAAACGTATTTTTTTTTCTTTAGTATTCAGAATAATGAAGATAATGTTATATACTGTACTTGTAAAGCAAAACATAAAGCATGCATAAAGGACACAACGTGACAGAACCTTCAGTTGTCGTTTTACTTTGAAAAGCCAAGTCTCCCTCAGCACTCTCATCGCTGTTACCCTTTCTAACGGAATGCATTCTCACTGTGTGTGATTTTCATACGTTAACAGAAGCCTTTCTGAAATACAGGTAGTAAAATGTAGATGCTGTGAAGGGCGGGAATCCATAAATGCTGTCAACATTTTCCGATGTGATGCCGGGAGACGTCGGAGGGTGTGGGAAAGTGGCTGTGCAGCATATCAGAGTAGCAGATAAGGCCAGATTGTGCTGTATTGATTATAGATAGGCATCTACTCTCCAACACAATGTGCGGGGTCTGCTCAGAGCGCTGTGGACGACCTGATAGGCCGGGGATGTGCATGTCCCCCGTTGATTGCATCTGTTATTAGAACGTCTGCACGGAGGCTTGGTTCATCTGTGGTCTGCAGAGTGAGCAGTTCACACCCAAACCACTGTTTACTCTCTGCACGAGATGATTGGAGTGTGTGCCTATCAGCGCCCTCTGTAAATAAAGCCTAATGTAGGCGAGAAGTTAGCCTCAACTTCACTAAACGCACGCTTTGTTTGCTCAGTGAAACTGTTTGTGTAAATGATTTTTGTAGCGTAGAAAGAGAGAGAATAATGGATACATAAGGACTGAACTATCTGAACAAAAGTTTGCCTGGACTCATTGAAACCTGAGCACTGAGAGGTTTTGTGTTTCTTTGTGAGAGAAACGGAGAAGACGGCGTAGTGTTGTTGGCCTCGACCCCTTTTCTCCTTCTGGTTTATTCAAAGCCCTGATTGGACGTAATGATCTCCGGATGTCGCTGATTCCACTCTGTCCGTGACCCATCTGCTACACTCACAGGAGGTGTCCTCCCACGCTGCACTCGTCATCATCCCCATCTCTTCATCTGTTACTGCTTTTGTAACAAATGGGTTAAAAACATGGATCCGACTCGTCAGTCCTTCAGATTCCATAGATGCTTAATTTGAATAATGTTGGTACGTTTAGTGGTGGCTTTCTCTGACTACTGGAAAACAATTTCTTTAGCAATTGCAGTTTTGGAGATCCTCTGTCATGGTCTGGGCCTGTGCATGTTTTCCTGCATGAATAATCATTGTTGACACTCCAGGGAGTTGCTAGAAGTCACTATACTGACGTTGTCAATCTTTAAGAAAAGGTGATATGAGAGTAAAGGAAAAATAAATGGAAAGAGCAGAAAAATTACTTAATAAAATGGCTGATGTAAGCATAGATAAAGGTACAGACGAAGCAAGTTAATCGCTAAGAGGTCTGAAAAGTTGGCAACACTGGTTGGTTGTTCATGTTAGAGGGACTTTTCTATTCATATTTAACAGATTTAGCCAACATTTTCCCCAAAGATAGACCTTTAGATTCCATTAAATTTTGGAGAGGATCCAGATCAATATACTGATTCTGGATCAGTTTGAAAATCAAATCAAAATCAAATCAATCTTTATTCATAAAAAGCACTTTTCATACAATGAAATGAAGCTCAAAGTGCTTTTACAAAGATAAAAATACATAAAACATCCACCTCATACAAATCCTGTCCACCACACACAGGTTAAAATAAGGACAATGTCACATGGCTGGGTACAGATGATCTAAGTAAGGAGACAAACATTTAAAAACCTCTCTATCTCTCATCACTGACAAAATTAAAAAAATATTAAATCTTCGTAATTGACCATTTTTTTGTAATTTGTTTTTGTTTTTCGAGAATTCAGTTTAATCAATTTGTTAAAAGTTGAGATTTTTACTTGTTCTGCTTTGATAGAGTTGCAGACACCTTTTATTTTGGTCTGTCAAATGTAGTTAAAAGAAAACTAAAGAGAGAATGTTATTTAACTGTTTAACCTTGTCATGGTTTTTAAAATAGTTTTTTTATGGCCTTGGTCTTGTCTCTGTCTTGGCTCCCAAAAGTCTTGCTCTTGGTGCATTCTAGTTTTGGATAGGTCTAGGTCTTGGATATCGTGGTCTTGAGCATGACACTAGTCATAACTCTGATGCTATTGATAGTAATGTAAAAATTAAAAAATGTGGGAAGTTTGAGGCAAAAACTAGAAAGTATTTGAACTACTTGTTACGGTTTTGTTCATTTGGACAAGGTTTTTCAGAACATTTTATCCCCTGACATGTTTCGACTGTCAACTGCCAGTCTTCCTCAGATGTGATTGCCTTGATGTATTATGAAATGAAACCTAAACATATTAAATGAACTTGCAGGAGCGAGTTAGTGTCATAGGACGGTAAGTATGATAAAGCAAATGTGGTTTGATGAACAGTGTTGGGAGTAACACGTTACAAAAGCAAAATATTACAGTAATATATTAATATGACTTTTTCCTGTAACGCAGTAATGTAACGCATTACTCATAAAATTTCGGTAATATTATACTCGTTACAAATCGCAGTAACACGAGGCATTTTAACCTGAGATGTGTAAAAACAGCACCAGTAACTTGAAAAAACACCTGGACCGGTGACACGCTAACACCAAGTTCACAAAGAGAGATGCAGGTGCGACGAAGAGAGAGAGCAGAGGATCAAAGTGTGAAAAAGAGTCAGACAAAGCAGCAGAAATGAAGGTTCCCTCAGTCTGCCGTGCTACTTGAACCAAGAGAAGAGAGGAGACTGGTGGTAGAGTTTGTGGTGAAGGATATGCAGCCTCTGTAAACAGTGGAATCGCCGGCTTTCAAAAAGCTTGTTGGCAAAATCCCCATCAAAGCTAGCAATGACAAGGTATGCTGACGTTGTCCACAGCAGGGCTTTTCAGCTAGCGGCCCGCAAGCCAAAACTGTTCCACTCCTCAAACTCAACCGGCCCGTGGCCCATCTATCCATGGTTGGTGAATAAATTGTTTAATGTCCGCTAAAAACTGTACACACGGCTTTGCGACACTTTATGGCACTCTGTGACAGTTTGCGGAACTTTGTGACGTTTTCCGGCACTACTGCTCTTCTAGAAAGTGTCTCCTAGTACGTATTACGTATCTATATACTGGCAGTCTATCCGTACGAAAGACATAAAGGTATTATGTCTCAATATATATCATTATATTATTGAGCATAGTTCATGTTACGAACATATGCATAGGCTACATCTGAATGAGGTAACCTTTTAAATAATAATAATAATAATAATAATAATAGAATAATACAACTGGTTTCCATGCAGTAGGAACAAATTGCAGGTAAATAAAACCCAATAAAACTCTGAAAAACCATAACCCAGGAATAATTATTTGCTCCCTGTTAAGGTAGTATCTCTAACAACTGGTAGAAACTTGGTGATATTAATGCCTGTGCACGCAGTAGTAGAACAGGGCAGAATTTACTCTGTCTCCTGTGTGTCTCTGAAATGAAATTTCTTGCATATTTAGTGAGCAGGTTTTTGTAACTGTGCCCTTTTTAAAAATAATTAAAGCTGAAGCTAGTTATGTTTTTCAATTGTCTTGCACAAAAAGCCAACAGGTGTACGCCTGTGACTGTGCTTTTTTTTTTTAAACCTGAAGTTAGTTATGTTGTTTTTTCAATTTCTTGCACAAAAAGGCTGAAGGTGCTGTTACTGTTATTTAATGAAACCAGGAATTGGTCATGTTTTTCAGTTTATTTATTTCTTGCACTTTTTAACCAGCAGGTGCTGTGATTATTATTTAATTACAGTTGAAGCTGCTTGTATTTTTTATTACTTGTACAAAAATCCAACTGGTGATGTTTATAGAATTTAAAGAGTTCAATAAACACATTGAAAATGTGATGGTGCTTTGTTTCAGTTCACAACTGTACCGGGAATGTCCGGCCCACAAACCATAGCCTTCCAACAGTATGGCCCACAGCAAAGAGTAGTTGAATAGCCCTGACATACAGTATGGTCACTGGGTCATGCAGCGACATAACGCTAATGTATATACCGGTAAGGCTTAAAGTATTCTGGCACTGTGCCGTATGGCTTAGACTGAGACTCATACAGATCAGATTCCTGCTCTTAAATGTGCGGTGTTGATGTTTTTGGTTTAGAAGTGATTTTTGTAGAAATATTCACAGTACAAATGCCGCTAGCTGGCAGCTAAAAACAACAGCAGAGCTGACCGGAGCTGCTGCCGGTGTTACATTTTGACTGGTGGTCATGTTATCTCGTGACTGGTTTGTATTGAGCGCTTATACAAACATGCTAGAATTTTACTGGTCACCATGTTAGCAGCAGTAAATAAACAGCGCACTAAAAAAGAGAATAAAATAATAAAAACAAAAAGAGAGATTGTGCGTCTTGTCATGTCATAAGGCTATAGTTACATTCTAGTTGTTTCTAGCTCTATTGTGTTTCATATGAATAGGCCTAGACTTTAAATTTACGTTATTTTTATCATAACTTACCAAACGCTACCTTTGTCTGCTTTTGTAATTCTGAAGGTCATTGTTACTTATTGCGCTATGAGACTACACTGTGCATATTATGTTAAGTTGTTAGTCGTTATGCTAAACCACAGCACCCTCCGCTGAATATATAATCAGCTGCAATAAACTATATTTTAGCATTTTAGAATGCTAGTCAATCATACTTCTGCGGTTATTTTGGTGAAAGTAATCAAAAGTAGTGTAACATTACAATTCAGAGACAAAAATATTGTAATGTAACTAATTACTTTTAAAGTACAGTAACTCTTAATATGTAATTTATTACATTTTGAATTAACTTGCCCAACACTGATGATGAGCCATGCCATGAACAATTGTCGGATCCATTTTAACTCTGATAATCCTGCTTGGTCATGAGGACATCTATCAATAACATTGTTTCTGTAGCTCTGAACTGTTGAAAGAAAGTGATATTTTCTCTGGCCTTAGTAGAGTTTATTCAGCCATTCCACTTGGAAGCTAATTTTAGGGGAATTTTTTAAGACGAGCTAAAACAACAGCCCCTCAGTGTGTGTCTAAAGGCAGTGTGTGTGCACGGTGTGTGTTCGTGATGATCAAAGCTTTTTGAAGTCCGTACTCAGCAGGTAGGGATGTGTTTGGAGGGCTTGAAGGAAGTGCAAAGTTTTGAGTATGCCTCCACCATATGGTCATCACTGTGAGGGAATCCCTGAGTAAAAAGAAGGAGTGAGAGGAAAGAACCAGAGGCCTGTATCTGCTCTTATGATGAACAAACACCGTCACAAGTGAACGGAGAGGGAGAATGTTCTGTCCAAAGGCCGTCCTCGGTCCCCTGACGATCCGGTCCTGTGCTGCCGCATCCTGACAGCGGACAAGAGCTGTGCTCCACACTCAGGGAATAGCCAATAAAGGACAGAGGATGTTCACGGTCTGACAGCCGCCGCCACGGCTGTTTCATAATTCAACACGTCTGAGGAATAAAACAGGCGTCCCTGTCAGCAGCGTTTAATGCATGCGTCGCCAAGTGAAGACATCAACAATGTGACGCTCAAGCTGCCAAAATTCTTCATCGCTGGGTGTCGGGAAACAAAGGTGGAGCAACATGGGCTGATCTGTTCGCATAGGCTTTTTTAAGTTGTCACGTAGCACTATTTCAGTTTATTTGTTTCAGTCTAACAAAAAATATTCAAACATCAATCACAATTTAAAAATGTATAACAAAGACTGAAACAGGCAGAAACAAAAATGCTTATATGCCCAACATAAATCATAACATTTCAGTTTCCTTTTCCAATAATACAAACAAAAGAAATGCAAACAATAAAATAAAAAAAATATAAACATTACATTTTCTTTTTGAAATTAAATAGTGTCACTGATTTTTATTTCTTTATCAACAGTATTCCAAAAATTAACCCCTAGAACAAACAGACATCTTGGTTTTACTACTAATCTTGCTTTTGGTAAAATAAACATGAATTGATCTTTTAAGATTGTAGCACTTCTTGTCATCAAACTATTCTAGAGGTATATCCTTTAATGGGACCTCGGAAGTTGAAAGTAATGAAGTAAACATGTACAGTAGGTGTCGATATGCACCTATTCAAGTTGGTTGCATCACGCCAATAACAAAAAGAACTATTCTAGACAATGGTATATAGAATGTGCACTCGCTTCTTAAAACAGCAGGCTAGGGTTGAATATTATAGTTGAGTATTTATTAGTTGACAAAAATGTCAATATATTTTTTGATGAATTTTGTTAACATGTTTTTGTAATGAGTCATAGTCTACAAAATTAACACAATGTGTTCTAGTTTTTAAAAGGTCTTAAAGGTTGTTCTGATTAAAGGCTACACGTGGACCTTAATTTGAAAAACCCTGAAATGGAGTATATGAGATCTCAACAGAACAGACACATGGTGATTTCAGAGGGATGCGTCGCGCCCACCCCAGGCCCCATAACCATGACCTGGATATTCAGGCAGGAAAAATGTAACTAGTGACCTAGAAAACTAAATTTCTGAGTCGTCCCTGAGAGTGAGAGTCGATCGCAGCGGGCCGCCAGCTGCATCACCTGTGTTTTATCATGCGTGCACGGACTAAAGCTAACGGGCTATTAGCCGACGGGAGACGATGGAGGAGACTCACACCACTGCACCGCCTCTCTGATCCACGGCTGCACTTTTTAACGAATGTCATCCTTCTACATAATTAGTCTGACTCATGAGTTAAAGTTCTGATATTTCAAGGTAACCTCCCGAGCTCACGCTTACTTTTTCCCTCTCCTGAGATTCAGGCGGAGGCAGAACAAACTTTCTTTTCATTTTATGTGTACTGATGCAACAGTCACTTCACAGAATAAATAATCAAATATATAAAGTATAGAATAAAGCTGGTATGACATGATTTGTGTTCTGCATTAAAAATGAACAGATTGAGTGGAAATAACCCTGGAACATTTGTTGTTTTTTGTCTAGTCACGGAAAAAAATACATTTCACCTTAAATACAAATCAATGAAACTGCAACATATTTAGGAATGTAAATAATAGAAACTATAAGAATAATAGTAGTTTTTGCTGTTATAAAATCCCATAGTATGCATATAGTAAATGTTCCACTAAGGCCAAAAAGCCAGGATATAAAATTCTGATTGCATCAGTTTCTTCCTCGCTAGTATTTTACAAATATTTGCATTTCTACCTTTTAAAACTCAAAATCTTAGGCTAGATGCTCTTGAATATGGTACTAAAAAGCGATACTAGTAAAAAGAAAAAAGAATAACTGGCTCGATAAAAACTTACCAAGGAAGTCTTAAGTCTTCAAGTAGCAGTTATTTTCTGTATTTGAGTATCAAAAATACAAGTAAAATACATTTTCTGGAGTCTCGCTCATTATGTCAGTGTCTGACAGAAGGGGAGAGACAAGCAGTTTTGAATGTTAAGTAACTTTTCTACTAAAGGTTTTCAGACTCTTCCAGTAACCCTTTTTCGAAAAGTAACTTAATAAACATTCAGCGACTTTAGGAGATAAAAACAAGTATAAAGACGTTAATTATTTAATGGGATGTGGTGAGACAGATCCCTAAAATGAGATTTTGCATCTTGGGATGTGTGCCTTGAAATTCTAACAATGACTTCTCTGGGTCTGGTTTAAACACCAACACCATGCTTAACACATCTGATTCAAAGATGTATGCCATACATACTGGGCAACTGAAAAATAAATCTGATCTCAAAATATTTTCTCATTAAAGGCACACTGTGTAACTTTTGGTCATTCGGGGAGCTAGACCAGTAACTTTCATGCAAATGCCCCTAGTGGCAGTGCGGCAGTCAGTCGGGACAGCCTCCCTTGTCTTTTGATTGTGTATGCAAACAGTAGTTGACCTGTAACTTCGGGATAAGGATTGTCTCTCAGGGCTGGGGTGCGAAACGGGTGTGAGCTCGCGTCGTGGCTGCAGTCTATATGGGCTGGAGGAGCAGCCACCACCGCCGCCCTCTCTTCCCGCCACTGGAGTCCCGGCGCTCAACCTTACTCGCAGCTTCAGTGGTGCTCCCCCTACTGCCTGACCAGGGAGTAAGGGGGCGCACCACTGACGCTGCAAAGCGGGTCAGCACCAAGGAGAAGAGTGCGGAGGTGGCGGCTGCTCCTCCAGCCCTGAGAGCCATTCTCTATCCCAAAGTTACAGATCTGACTTGCCGACTTCCCTTACTAAAAAATCCACATTTAACTCGACTATCGCGGCGATGCACCATTAACCCAACACGAAAATACCATATTGTGCTCTTTTGGCTGTAAACAGAGGCTAAACTCATTTCAGCTGCCCACATCAATGGCGCCGGGTTGGGAAATGCCCGTATGTTGTGACGTCACGTGGGTACTATATATGTCCGAGCCTGTGGTCACGTGATTGTCGTAGAGTGAAACATTCTCCAGGCATTCTCCAGGTCACATGACCTGGTGATAGATGGTCCGTCTCCTCCAAACATACGTAGTTGGTATTTCAAGAGGGAAGCCCCGCTCGGAGCATTGATACTGTCAAGTGCTGTGTATTGGCCTAAATAATCTTTTAAAATAACTTGTATGGGTCAACTCTTTAGGTCAAAAAGTCCACAGTGTGCCTTTAAAGTTTAACCAGGAAAAAGATTCTGGGTCAAATGATTCAAATCTAATTATCTTTATAATTATCATTTTATTCCTAAGGTAGGTGGGAGTCGGCTTAGAATGGATGTCCCTTATAAGTCATTTAACCCAACTTTAAAGGTGTTGTGAACTACTGGCATAGGGACTCCAAATATTCCTTGTTTCTGTTTTTGAGTTCACCAACGTCCGTTATGTTCCATTTCATTGACGTTCCCTAAGGTCAACAAGTCAACTACTACTGAAATCATGAGATTACGTCATAAGAATGTCCTTAAACTAAACTTCTAGATGCTTAGCCACCAGTTTCATGGAAACAATACCATGTGAGCGTTTAGTCCGTCTCATATAGCGATTTATAGTTAATTTGGCCTGATATAACATTGAGCTGTGTTATTACGTAGCCCAAGGTTTTATAAGATTATGAGCATACGTAGTTTGACATATTGGTCCATTTGTTGCACTTGCTAGTCACCTGTTTTTTGGTGAAAAAACACTGTGGCATTTTTGTGTCCTAATGAAACCTGATTTTAAAGAAAGAAATGGTTTACATTGATCACGCAAAATCAGGGTCTCTACTGGCAGCAGCAGAATGAAAGTCCTTGAGAGTATGATAAAAAGACTGATACATTTTCTTTGGTTATCGAGGCTCGGAAAAACTTATGAAAAGGATTCAAAAACTAGCACAGGTCAGGGGAAAGTTCAAATGAGATTTTTCAGCTCTGTAAACATTGAGTAAAAAAATAAATAATAATTTGGCTTTTCCTTAATAGAAATCATCCACTGCGTTGGCCAAGTTTGATGAAAAAGCGATGAGGTGCTTCATTTGTTTTAGTCACTGTAGTCGTGGGCGGCCCCACTCATCGTTCCTGAAACCTGGAAGCATTTTGAATTTACATGGTTGATGTTAACCGCATCTCCAAACAAGGACCTCTGGGAGCGCCAAGGGTTAATGGCAAAATGCCCAGTGGCTATTTCAGGGCGCTAAAATGGTGGGTCAGGACCTTCTTTCAATGTGCAAATGGGAATAATGGCATATTTGCAGTGAAATAGACATAACTGTCTTAAGAGCGCAGGAACATTTTTTTTTCTCCCTTTTTTTCAAAGCTGGGATTGGGAGGTATTACCCTTTAACCCAAACTGTCCATGCTGTTTCTATGCCAACCGCAGACGGATGACTGTGTGTGTGTCTGTGATGTGTGGGTGTGCGTTTTTCAACCATCTGTGATGATTAAGAAGAATGGCTGCATCATACCTTGTGATGTGATTTATGCAATGATATTGATTATTAGCGATCCAATCACCAAACATTATCAACTCCTGTGTTTGAAAACCAACAAGGTGTATTTTCCTTAAATGTTTTTATTTCACGAAACTGTGGCCATGAATCCTGACAGATGAGAAAAAAAAGTATCATCATTTAAAATTAAACATTATGCTGTAGATATATGTTGTTGTAGACAAAACCATGAATCGATAATGACCTGGTGAGGTTAGATTACAAAGTGCTGCATTTGGAATCAACTACACCATGTTTTGACAGTTTGTGCAGTGACTGTTTCATATTTCTTCCAATCGCGTCTTCTCATTTCTGCTCAAATACTGAAACCTGTAGATATTTTCCATCCACCTCGAATATTTGCGTTACAAAAAGCTGTGAAGCCACTGCTAGCGAGAATACGGTTTGTTTTGGCTTGCAGGCTTAGCAGGTTCAAAGGGTAAACAGGTATTGGGTTGATATAGAGAATATAGAATTTTTTATTTAAAAAAGTGATACTGATCATATATTGTTTGCTCTGATGTCGTATTAAACACATTAAAGGTTGAAATGTTTCCATTTGTACAGATTTTAGGGAAATAAATGCCATATATTTTTCCAATCACGTCTTCTCAGCTTGTGGAAAAGGAAACCTAAAGATGTTCCCCTCCACTGACAATATTTGCATTACAAAAAGATGTAAAGAAGCTTCCAGTGATGAGTCAAGATTTTTGGGTAGCAGGCTGAGCAGGTTCAAAAAGTAAACGGGTATTGGGTTGATATTTAAAATTTAGCAATTTTGGTTTAAAATAGTGCTACCTATCATGTATCGTTAGGTCTGATGTCATATTGATTTTCATTTGAACTGATTTTAGGGCAACAAATCATCAGCAGTGTTGATGGCATTACATTAAAAAAAACTCCTTTGGATTATAGATCATAAAGTTGTAAGCCTTAAGTTGCTTTCTGTAAAACATAGTCACAAAACTGATATATCTCTTTGTAGATGTCATATCGTTGCATAGACACTTTTCTAGCAATGTCAGTATTTTTATTTATTTTTCTTTGTGAGATAAATGTTTCTTCTGTTGTGGTTTATGGCCATTTTTCACCACTTTACTTCAGTTATGTGACAATAAACTCACACACAACATTAAATTCTTGGAAAAAAGGTTTTTTTATTGATGTTCCGCTAATGGAAATGCTTCAAATGGGGCAGGACGACATTGTTTTTATTCCTGGTAATGGGTTCAAGTAATGGACCAAACTGATGTCTGGCTGCATTCCTATCAAAGGTCACTCTAACTTTAGGGATGTCTGTTTAAGGTAAATGCTTCAGTTTGAAGGACACGTTAAGGTGATTTTTAGATCTATATAGATCACAGATTTGTGTTAGATTTCCATGCTGCCATCCAGCTTTTTCTGCCTTAATGGCCATCAAGTAAATGTGTGCCACTTAACAAATGGACTACTCTGCTCGATACACAATTAACCTATATCGCTGGATGGAAGTTTTCACTCCGAGGAGAGTTTTGACAGAAAGAATATCTAAAAATGGCTGTACACTATGCAGAAATCAATGCCTTTTCTCTCCATTGATTCCATTAAAAGCCTTTTTGGAGATTGATTACACTGAAAGCCTCTCTCAGCTTTGGGTTACACTTGCACCGTTCCAATCTCATTTTTTTTTTTTACCGTCAAAAGATACAGGCGTTTATTCCATTACCCTGCAAGGTGAAAATCCTGGTGCCAGAACATCAGAGGAGCAGTTTTTCTCTGTAATACTGCTGATAGGAGAACATCCATCGGGATGTTGAGTGTAGCGTTGCTATTTCAGATAAGTGCTAACACCCTTGTTCCCTTTGAAGATCGTCCATCAAGATCACATGGCAGGTAATCGGAGTTTGCCAAGGGAAGCTTTTCAACTTATTCTTGACTTTAACACCCGTTGAAAGTCAGAGTTGAATGCAGTCGTATTGAAAAGCCAGAAAGAGCGAAACTAAAAGCTTATGAACTGCTGTTTTATTCTCAGGAGTTTAAATACCGACCAGTGAATGATTGGGATCATAAAAGTCTTTCACGGGGGAATCCTTACTCAGCGCTTTGTGGAACGAGCCATTTGAGGGTAAACCCGGGGACGGCGTCCTCGCCGACCCGCTGTGTGATTCATTTATGTGTCACACTTTCTGCTGAGCGTGCCGCTATCTGCTCACAGGATGTTTATGAAAATATCCCTGAAATGATATGAAAGCAATAACAGTTCACAGGATCCACATTGTTTGGCTAAAATATTGATCAGATGTTTCTGTGGAAATTGCTTTTTGTCTCGCTGCCGCCTTGTTTAATATTGTATGGGTTCTTGGGGAATGGGCCCAGCTTTGCATATGACTGCGTCTGACCTTTCCCTGCTCCGCTGCGCTTTGGCACTCTGAGGTGTCCACGAGAATGGATGGATAGGCTCTCATCCTAAAACCTGGAGGTCTCCTGTGTTTTCAAAGGTTATTTAGAAGGATGCCAACCTGAGGCACAGCAGCCCCTCCCACCTCCAGTGTCTACCAATGAGATGCAGCGTGGAAGGAGAGGGTTATTACTTTTGCTTTGACAGAGGGAGAAATAGGGTAGCCTGCAGTCACTGGACATCCACAGAAACGCTTGTGTGTGACATTGACAATTTTTAACATTCTATGCTTTACTATAATCTAATTAGAAAAAAATATTCTGTTACAAAAAGGCCAAATTGCTCTCTTTGCGAGTAATTATTAATCAAACGTGCTTATTTTAGCTTCCGGTTTTTGAATTCCAGAATTCTGCAACATATTGATGATATTACAGGGGGGGAGTGAGCACAGTGTCATGTACAGTTTATTTAGAGTCCCACGCTAAACTTAGCTTCGCCTACAATATTGTAACAACTCGCCAAAACTATCAAAGTCTGGAAAATGACCCGGACCTGGAGCGATGTGGGCGTTACTAGCCACATATATCCATGGCCTGAGTCTGAATTAGAATGACACTTCTGAAGTGTCTTCTCCTTATCTGTGTCCAAGTTCCTGTGGCAAAATACTCAGCATTAAAGCCCAGAGGGCGGATGAAGACTCAGCATTGACTTTGTTCCTCTTCGCTCGCGGCTACTGATGGAATTATGATTCGTTTCTTAGTAGCATAGTTTAATCTAAGAGGTAATCTTTTCTGATTTGAGGTCATGGTAAAATGTTGGATGAGGACGAGGAGGTAGCATCTCAGGTGAGTAAATTCATATGCTCAAGACGATGAGTGATGGATGACAGTACCACCAGAAAATATTACAAGATTTATAGCTTTTTTTTGAAGAAAACTCAATGGAGGGTGAGAAAGACATTACATTCAGCATCAAAAGTAGCTTCAATGTGGTTTCAACGCTGAATCAGTCTATGTTTTAGTTATTGGATTTTCTGTCAGAAAAAGTTAAGTGTCATTTTAAAATTTAACAAAATTGTTATTGTTTATCAGGGTTGAAAAGGGATAAACTAAACTTTTAAAAACTGGTTTATGTATTTTCTGTTTTTAAAAAAAACTAAAATTAAAACACAAAATGCTATTTTGTTCATATTGTGCGACCAGAAGTTGCCGTTTCCAAAATAAAAGCACAGTAAACCCAAAATATTCACTAGTAGACGTATTGCAAATAAAGTAGGACATATTAGAACCAAATCCAGCACCAGAGTAGGTCTGTCCAAAGTTTACCTTGATAATTCATCATTTTCTTGGTGTGACCAAAGCCCACCTTGACAAAGAATGGATGGATGTTGTTGTCGAGCTGCAAAAAGCTCCAGCTCTGGCGTCAGTCACCTTGTTATTTGTTGGCTTTCTTTACTTTTTGTCATCAACAAGGTCAAGTGATTTTCACTACACGGTCGTTTCACAACACGCGGTGCTCGACGTCTGTGGTCACTTGTTGCTTTTGTTGTAAAATAAGGGTAAGTGAGCATCGAGCGTCGTTTCTTATAACAACGGTTGAGTTTCCCTTTCATAAAATAAAAGAAAAAGAAAAACCTGAAAGGCTTGACATTGTTTCTGGTGTAACCTAAAGTAAGAAAACACAATGAGAGCCACTGCTGCTGTTCCTTCATCCACTGTGGCCATCAAGAAACTCCTCCTGATGCAACTCCGGTGAAAGAGATAGGGGACACATGCACTGCTCTGCTTCTGTGCAAATATGAATTTTAAAGTTTACCCTGAGCTGTGCAAGGCCCCGGCTGCTGAGATCAGAGACAATATGATCTAAAAGAAGTAAAGTTTGGTTTCATGTTAAGTCAATATTCACTGATTCAGACAGAAAAGGATGAAATGACTAAGACTTGTTTAGCATAGCTCTGCTTCAGATAACAAACTGAGCTCATTAGCCTCATAGCACCATCGCCTAAGTTGTATTATTTTAATAATGCACGGTGAACAAACAGTGTTTAGGCAGGTGTTATTATTTGGCAAAATATGACATTGGCTATTAGGTTACAACATGTCAGTTAGGGTTACATCATTGGATTTGGGTTCAAGACCAGAGTCATGGTTAGGTTGTAGACTTATACTTATACTAAGTTTTAGATTTTAACACTACCATCTAGGGCAGGGGTTCTCAATCTTTTTTGGCTCAAGTAACCACTTATCTTATTTCTGAATCCAAATACCCCACTTTTTCCAACTACAACATTTTATTTGGAATACTAGCATAATGATGGAATAAATGAGTGATACACATTTTAAAGAATCTCATTTTCAATGTTGATTGAAACCGTATTTAGTGTCTAATGAGTAGATTTATTTCTATAGTTTGTATCATATACACTCCTCTCTCGCCTGGTGTGGGACCAAGAATGACACTTGTATTTTCAGTTCATGTTTTCATCAAGGTCATATTCTTCATCAATATTATGATTACCATTTTTAACTAAAAACATTATAAAACCCCATTTGTTCAATGCTTTTATTTGTTAATTTTCTGAAGTACCCCCTGTAGTGTCATTGCGTGCCCACAGGGGTACATATATCCCCATTTGAAAAAGACTGGTCTTGGGCAAGGGTTTTGAAAGTGTTAGAGATTGAGCCCCCCTCAGAAACCACATTTACAGCGTCAAAAAATTGAGGCACAGACAAAGCGGTAGACAGAAAAACAATAATGATCAAACTCCCTCACACCTATGCATACTCCCACCTGTGGTCAGACACTTGAGGAAGACACCATAGACACAACACCTTAACCAACTGAGCTGAGGAGAAAGAGACAAAAGCCTAAAAAATACCTGGATACAGGATGTTACAGACACTTCCCCCTTTCTTCTTCTCCTTTTTGTGATAATGTTTACCGCCATTTCTTCTAGTTTAATTTTTCTCGCTTGCAGCACCTCCCCTGAAGAACTCTGGCGCCCCATAGGGGAGGTGCTCCCCACACTTTGAGAACCCCTGGTCTAGGGGTTATGGTTAAGGTTGGGGCATTAGTATGGTTTAAGGTTAATTCTAGTACTTGGGTTTAGGTTAGGGTAATTGTGTAAAGATTGAATTCAAGATTAGGTTATTGATTTAACTTTGGGATTAGCATTACCGCTACACCCAATGTAGGGAAACAGACATTCAGTCTCACGGCTGTAACAGCAGCAGAGAACAGGAACAAGTTTGTCCCAGTTTGAAATAAAGGAGAAGGAGGAGGGTGTTAGTTTTGAGCTCATCTTCATCATCTTTATTCCCAGAAACCAAAGAAATGTGTCCTAATTGCAGATCTAAAATAATTTATACTGGAAGGCTGCATCAATGGCAACATCAAGGCTACCTTACGAGAGCAAATGTATCACTGTGTTGAACCTGTGGTGGACGAGCAATGAAGAAACCTGAATTAAAGGAGCCAGGAGCTTTGCTAGCAAATGGTGTGAGCTAACAATATGTTGGTAGTTCTGCTTTCCAAATGTATTATGAAGGTTTGCAAGCATTAATATTCTGTTTGATTGGTTAAAATCAGTGTGTTGTCTATTTACTGTTTACATTCCTAGTGGTTTTCTGATTCTGATGGATTGTATAGGTGTAGAAAAACAGGAACATTGGGGGTAGAGATGAGCAGGTGGATGTTTGGGAGCATTTCAATCTTCCAGGACTGAGTCTGGCAGCTCCCCCATCCCTGCTGTCACTGGGAACATCAGGCCTCGTCCTGTGTGCTTGGCTGCTGGCGTGCTCCATGTCCTGAGGGGGACAACGGTCGCTGACCACAGCCATCTGAACTCCTTCCCCAGTCCGACCCCGGGTGGCGCACAGTCTGCTGCCTCATTAGGTCACTCCACCACCTCTAGCTGGGGGCGCATTTTAAGGCAGGTCCAGCCTGGATTACCATATGGCTCCTCGTGGTCGTGCTGTCGTGAAATGTGAGTCTAACGCAAAGACTGCAGGTCCTAGTGCACTCGGATGTGTCACGTCTTATTCAATGCTGCGGATGCTCAGGGGACGTTCGTGTTGCAAGGATTTCATCATGCTTGAATGTCTTTAGGGTTTCAGATTTAAAGGCTAAATGCACACAAATACAGAAGACTTGCATCAAGTCTGTTTTTTGACACAAAATTTAACTGAAGCAAATTTACATTGACATAAATACAGAAATAAAGCAGGTTAGATAAATATCTGCAACAATCAGCATTTAAAACCAGATGGCAAATATAATGTTGCAAGTAAACCTACATAGTAATGGTTCAAATTGAGTGGAAAAAAGCTAAAACAATAGGATTACATATTGTTCCTCTGTTTGACTTGTGATGAAGGCGACTCACACCCATGTCACCCACACCCTAATCCTAATACGATATGTTGAGTCATGTCTAATGACTGACAGCGAAGAGTGACCATAAAGTGTGTACGATTATCATTTCACCTACATTTATTTACTCATCATGAGAGAAGTTGAAGCTAAATGTGCTGAAACAATCCTATTATTATTATTACTAGTACAGTGCCCGTCGGAAGTATGCATTCATGTGGGAGCATAAGGGGTATATTTGCGGGTGCAAAATGTGGGTGCAATTTTCCTGGTTTAATTCTATGGGACATGTGCATGATAAATGTGTTTGTTGTTTTTTTTTGTTTTTTACTCACTTTTATATTTTTTTGTTTGGTGTATTTTTCTATAATGTATGTTTTTTGGAGTCATGTGTATTTGTGTATCTTTCTGTTGTGTTTTTGTGCTTTTTTGTATAATTATTGTTTTTGTTGCCATTGTAGTGTGTTTCAGGAGTCACTTTGTTTATTTTTGTGTAAATATTTGGTTTTGTGTATATGGTAGAAATATTTAGTTTTGTGTAATTTGAACCATTTTCATGTTTTTGTTGTATTTTTCTGTAATGTCTTTTTTTTGAAGTTGTGTATTTTTTTTATCTTTCAGTTGTCTTTTTGTACATTTTTTGTGTATTTTTTTTTTTTTTTGTTGCCATTGTAGTGTGATTCTGGAGTCATTGTGTGCCTTTTTTGTATAATTATTTAGTTTAGTGTATTTTGAGTCATTTTCATATTGTTGTTGTTTGTTGTATTTTTCTGTAATATGTTTCTTGGAGTCATTTTGTGTGTTTTTGGAGCCTTTTTGTTTATTTTTGTTGTCGTTTTATGTACTTCCTGTATGAATATTGTTTAGTTTTTTGCTTTACGTCATTTGCTTTCTTTGTGTAATTGTGTTTTTTTTGCCTTAATTAGTGTGATTCCGGAGTGATTTTTGTATGTTTTTTTTAGTGTAGTTTTTTGTATAAATATTTAATTTTGTGTATTTTGAGTCATTTTCATTTTTTTGTTGTCGTTTGGGGGGTCTGTGTGTGGGGGGGGGGGGGGATCCATACTAAATTTATGCGCGCCAGTCTATCCACGTGTACTTACCTGCCTATCTTTCACTAAACTTATCTATTTTCAGTTGTTAGGTGTAGTGGGCAGGTGTGACGTGAGTGACGCTGCAGTAATCAGGTGACCTTCACTATGTAGCACCGTCTACGTAACATGTAAACACTTAGATCTGACTCAGAGCGTAACACTACATTCACTACCACGCTATAACGACTGTAACCGGACTAAATGGTGGTCCGTTATACACTCAACAATTACATACCTACACGCATGTCACGTAGAGTAACGTATTAGTCATAGACTACAGTCAAACAGTGTCCTCCTTTATAATTTTCCCATATTTCTGAGAAATATATTTTACTTCTTGTTTTATTTTATTAAAATACGTGTTTTAGGAGTCGATTCTTTCTCGACTTCTGAGAACATGTAAAGGTCTGGTGATCGCTGAGTGCATCCTAACCAAAACTTTCCCCTATACAAGCCACACTACAGAACTCACTCACACTTGCTGTCCCATAGAGGAGAAAAAGTTTAATGTGGGACATATTGTGCAGCTATTTGGTAATACATGTTTGTGTGGCATTTTTCATCAGCTATTTCTACCCAGATTTGTCTTTCTGGTAATCCTTTGAGTTAAACATATTGAGATTTATATTTTGAGAAAAATATCTATGAGTTTTGGTCCATATCACCCAGCCCTAGTTAAAAGCCTGTAGTGCTGATAGAAGTAAAGGTTTGTTTTCCTCCTCCAGCCCAGAGGTGGCTGAAGTCACCATAGCCAGATGGTGGGGGGCATCATGTCTGGGAGGTGAACCCAGTCTGAGGAGACAGCCCAGGGTCTCTTGTGACAAAATCTGCTTTGTTGTAGAGACAAAATGGCCCCACATTGGACCTTGTTGTTTCCTCTTTCCTGAATTATTGACAAAGACAGATTTTAGCAGAGCAACAGGACACTGAAGACACAGTTTAGTGACTTTATTTTCTGTTGCACATATCATTTAAGCAGGAGAAGAAGGCGGATGGAAGGAGAATCGTAAACTGCCCTACTTGTTTTTTCTCTTTTTTTTTTTATGTGTTCCTGGATGACGGAGAGCTGGCGTCGGTTCTGATTCACCGTGATGAACTTCTCCGTCTCTTGTTGCTGTTGCTGACAGGTGCTGGACCGGTGTTAGAATAACAATAGCTCAGACCGCTGGTCCAGGCTCGGTGGCAACCTTTGGGGGGTTGAATGTCACCATCTGTTGTGAACCTGCTCTGTTAAAGTCGTTACAGCACATGAAGGTGGGGGAGGGGGGGTTCCAGTGTTTTATTGCACTGGATCCCAGGTGGGTCCTGATTAGATTTTAGAAGCAGAAGAAGGTTGGTGATTGTGGCGGAACAGTTGGGTTGACATTGTGTACCTATCGTCACGGCACATCTGAGAAAATACGAAGTAAAACTACACTAGTTACATTTTACTGCCACTGCTTTTGTTGGAATGTTAATTATAGTTGGGGCAAATTTGTGCCAAAAGTAAATTCTATTTGGGTTCATTTCAACAAGTTATCAAGACATTCCAAGCACTAATAAACAAATGATTATAATACACCAAGGCAAGCTACAACGGCCTCATGTAAAGGATTTTCACTATCCGCGAGTGGTGAAATAACCAAAAAATAGGGTCCAAAATAAAAATGAAGAAGCCGTATAAAGAAAGATTGTTTTATATCCCAAGAAAGACTCATCTTTTTTAACCAAAACAGAGATCAGATTTTTTCTTTCTTTTCCACATGCAGTTATGGGCCAATGAAAATAGTAAAGAAAGTTTATTTTTTTCCCAGTTTTCAAGAGACTGTCACCCAGGAACCAATGCAAACAGTATAAATCTGATTCATCATTAGTGACTTGTAAATAGCTCAAAGCTGATAAATTTACAGGGAGCTGAGACATATGCAAATCTGCTTACTGAATGCCCAAACATGGTTGACCCAGAAACAGGCACTGGCATGTCCATCAGATAGGATATATAGCAGATGTTTGTATATTCTGAGAGAGGAAGCGAAGCTGTATTACTATACCTCATTTCAGTTTCCTATGTGATGTATTTCCTGAGATATTGGAAGCTGAATATGTAAGGAAAGTATAAAGAAGAGCAAAAAACATAATTTTGAGATAATTGACCATATCTCAATAAGTGTTCACCTGATCAAACTAAAAATTTAACCATGTGGCTATTGAATAATCATGGCAGTAACACGCAACATTCTCTCCTACAGATAAGGTGTTGCTAAGGAGACAGACGCACAGCAACACAACGGTAGCTCTATGATTAGTGCAGTTTCCTCACGTGCGGGAAACTTCTTCTCCCCTGTTTTTGTTGACATTTCAGACCCCACACCACAGCACAATGACTGCACTCAAATCCAAGGTCAGCCATCCACATCAAAAGGTAGCCAGCACAGTGCCCGTGGGCATCTGGTCACCCGCAGGAAGCACACGACTCGCCTGCAGCCATGTTTTCTTTATTTTTAAAAAGCGCCAGTTCATCAATAAAAGAGTGTTAAGCAAGATATTCAGCAAAATAGCACAAAGTGATAACTCTAAAGCAGCTCTGTTCTTCATCATCAAAAAGTACCCTTTTAAATAATGTGTATGTGGTCCTTTTTTATTCTGGGATACGTTAGCATGGCACACATCAAAGATTAAACTGGAAAGCTTGAAATCGTAAATAATGGAAGTTCCCATTGTAATTGTGTAGTTGATGATTAATTACAACTAAGGCGTAATTATAATTTATATTGAAATTTTAAAGATCTGTTGCAGTCATAATGGTAATTAAATTGTAAACGAATTAGTGTAATTTACTGTGTAATTGTAATTACCATGAATATTCTATGCAAATTATGAATTATAATTTAATGCAAAACTGGGGGACCATGTTACAGTTCTATGTACAGTTCTACACATACTGTATGTAGTTAATTATTAAAATGTTTTTCATATCAAACTTTCCCACATTTTACCGTTTAAAAAAAAAAAAAAATAAATCAATAATCAAGGTGTATGCTGACACAAAAAAGGCTCAGACACCCACATCAAAAATAATAAAACCTATATTTTCATTTTTGAGGTTATTTATTTCAGACTCAGTAAATGTGATTAATTGTATTTGAGAATGTAATTGTAATTCACGTTCTAAGGATAAAAAATAATTGTAAATTAGTTGTTTTTGGAAAAAAAATGCAGGTCACTGTAATAGTAATTGAATTGTAATTGAACATGCATGGGTAATTAAATACATAATTGTAACTAAAAATGTAATTGACCCCAGCCCTGCTCCGAGGTTGTATTAGGTTTTTTTCTATGTTGCTCAATGGTTACATTTTCACAGTCTGGACCTGCGTGACTTGCGGGGTCACAGGTCGAGAGGGATTTAAACATCAACAAGCTCGTTAACTCTGTTATTTCCAAATTAACAGCGTTTGTAATTTTATTCCAGAGATCTTTAGTGTTTTAATAGTGATTATATTATAATTATTACATATTCAGACTCGAGGGGCGACCAGGGCTTTCCGCTGATGCCACTTTCGGCTGATCCGAGCACTTTTAAAAACTGATGAGAGCAGCTCAGCAGCAGTATGGAAGCTAGGGCAGTCCCCTCGCTTCCACACAGGTGACCCCTGGTTGAAGGAAACACCAACTACCTGTGTTTCTAGTGGGTGGAATTTGAACTCTACCCGGGATTGACGCACATATCAGAGCACTTTTGTTAAAAAGTTGTATTAAAGTGACAGACCTCCCTTACTTCCACACTCCTCCTCCCAAGCTTTTAACTTATATTATGTATTTTTGTTTGTATTTACTTTTATTATAGTTTTTTGACTTGTGTAGTTGTTTTAACAACTGTAAAGTATCTTTGAGTGTTTGAAAAGAGCTTATAAATAAAATGTATCATTATTATTGATGGGACAAGCGAGAAAAGGACAGTATCAGTTCTCACTTTGAAAAGGTACATTTAAGAGGTATACCATTCACTTAGCAGTTCCATGATTATTTTCTATTAAGCTATTAGTTTTATTTCAATTCACACATTTGAAGTAAGTTCACAAGATGGACAGGCTGATAAGTGAAACAGCACTGATCAGCTGATTGGTCACTATTTGAAAAGCCAGGAAAAACCAGAATTTTCAGCTTGTGCGCAGCTTTAGCAGCTAACTCGGAATTTCTGCTTTGGAGACCGAATCCACGTTTCCAAAAAAAATCTTTGAAGGAATCAACGCTCCAACGGGAAAAATAATCTAAATCTCTATTAGACTCGCTGTCAGCCAAGGCGAGTTCATCCTCTTGACCATTAAATTCACGCCCGAGAACTGACCGAGAGTGTGAAAAGGCTTATTGGCTCTGTAGTGGTGTTATATAATCAACTGGTTTCCATGTCAAGTGATGACTGGGGTGCTAAATAAGGTATTATAACAATTTGCTCACCCAGCTTTTTATTGATGGATTCTAGGAGCTCCATGAGGGAATCTGCTTCCTGATCTGATGTGTTCGTGGATGAATCAGTTTTTCGCCATTTCGCCGACTAACCTGATGTGCTCAAGGTTTTAGATCCGGCTTCCATCACGTATTGGACGTAGTAACGGTCGATGAACTCTTCAAGGTCCTCCATTCTGGCTGGTGAAAGGGCACGTGATCGGCTCTTGTTTGGTGGCGTGGATTAAACGGAAAGAAGTGTTAATATGAGCAAGTAATACAAAGTTGGTAAACTATTCAAGGCAGCAGGCCGCCACGTTGAATTTTCACAGACTGTTACATATCTCTCAGAACATCTTGCGAGACTTACCTCTCTCCCCTCATTGATTCCTTGATGATTTGTTGGCACTTCCCACTACTCCCCATGCATCATTATGTACCAACAACTTTCCAGAAATGATAAATATGATGTTTCTTTTCAGTTTTAACCTGAATATACAAGTCCTTGCAGAAACTTACCACATACCAACAAGCACTGCTTTGATTGGCTGATTTCAGGTTTTAATGAGTGATATTTCTCTGGCTAGGGGGACATTAGCACCAGCGGCGGTTCTGTCAGGGGTCTGAGGGTGGAAATGGCCAAGAGGCTTCTCCCTCTGGCAGACCTTTTAAAATATTCTCCACTTGTTTCTTTGAGTTTTCAGGGTTGAAGCAGAGGGATTGTTTTAAAAACTCAGTGAAGAGCTTAATGGTTCCTTTGGATGCCAGTTCTTAGTTTGTTGGGTGGAAATACAGATTTGACAATTTTGTGAAATAATTGTTTGTGTTCTGTTGTTTTCCTGAAAAAAAGGTGGTGCTGTCATAATTTAGGTTATAAAAGTAAGAGAAATTCTAGGAATGCGTTAAAAGCTGGATTGCATTGAATGTCGATCCCTGTGCTCGTAGAGTCGTGCTGCGTTTAGGCACCGGCTGTAATGACTCTCCCCTGTTTTGCTAATCTGCATTGACGTGCACACTATACTGAACAGTCAGGTCCAGAGCTTTGAGATAGTGCTCGATTAGTTCCAGCAGCTCCTCCATGGTAAATAGACTTTGATTGGGTTCTCTGCGCTGCGGGCTGCTCCATCTTTCATCCCCGCCTCAGGTCCCTGTCACACATCAGCCAAGAAGAGGAGGCCGAGGTGCAGCGATTCACCACAGCCAAACTTATCTCCCTGCTGATAATTGTGCTGAGAGGAAGGTATTATGTTTCTCAAAAACCAACTCACAGCCATAGAATCCTGGTTGATGCGCCTCTCAGGTGGCCATCACACTGCCTGAATGGATTTTAAGCGCTGATGTGGAACAATTCCTATGAGAAAGGAACCCATTCAGACGATGATAAAGTCATTAAACTGCAGCAGCTGTCCATGAATCTTTGATTTTTTTTTTCCTTGATTGCCTGTGATGAAAATGTGCGCCTCATACGTTTCAAGGATAAGAAACTCTTGAGGATGATGTTCATTCTCAGCGCAGCACGATTGAGTGGTGCTTTTCTCCATTACCGCTTGAAAACTGTCACTTGCTATTGTCAATCTATTTAAATCAGTTTGGCTTTTACAATCAGGCCCTTTTGAAATTACTCATCCTTTTATGCGGATTAGCCCTGCACTGCACTCTGCTGCACCACATAACTTCTGACTGAGCTAAAGTTTGAAACTCACATATTTCACATATTCTAATACAAGACGTGTGCTCAGTTATGGGTTCTGTTGTCACACAGACGCTCCAATCAGAGGTAGTCAACATTTCACAAACGTGCACTAGGGTGGTCCACAATACGACGGTATAAGTAAAAGTTTTACAGATGTTTCCAGATCACATTTTACCTTGTACCTATTGACATTTTAAACATCTGTACCAAAAATTGAGCCAATATAACTTCGTAAAGGGTGGCACAATTTTTATGGCTCAACCAAAGAAGATACAGTATCTAATATCTGCTCAACTTTCTCAGATATTAGAAACTTTAACATAAATGTAATATGGTCATTATTAGTCTCTCACTGTATTTGAGTAACAACATTAGAACCATTCAAAATCTATTCCTCGTCAATATTGTAAGGGCGTAATAATCTACATTGTTTGCTTCCCGCAGACTGCTAATCTGTCTGGTGTTTTTTTAGTTCTGTTTACAAACACCAGTGTCTGTTTCAGTGGCTTGCTCATATAAAAAGGCAGAAGCGTAATTAGTCACCTCACTACAGATGCAGGGACCCATTTCAGAGCCATCCCCTGAACCGCTCTCTCCTGTCTCTCCCCAAACAGATGCACCTACAGCCTCATTTATTTATTTAGTCTTTGTCACTGTTTTTTACTTGACTTTCTTTTCCCCGTACCTGAGCTAAGGGACTTTTTTAGTCATACATGCCACTGAATAACTCACCCAAAATGTGAAGGAGAAATAAGGTCAACCAACTCCCAGTCCCAACTGGAAGTTGGCAACACAACCACTGGTTTAAACCTACAGGGAACATCGGTGGAGTAAAGTCATGAGTGGTAGCATACAGAGGAGCAGTGTTTTAATGAATTTATACCAACTCACCCATTTGTATGATCTATTTTTTGTGCCCCCCAACTATACAATATATTGTGTAAATTTTATATAATGAATATTTGTATTCCAAAATGTAATACAAATGATAAACACAAAATTTCAACCAAATCAATAAAAAATGTGACATTTCTTTCGAAAAGGTGAGGTTCTTCTTCTAAACTCATAAAAAAATTTAATTATAAAATGTTCTGAGTGCAAAGAAAAAAGTTTTTTTTTTTTTAATTTTCATGGTCGATGTTCAACGAGGCTGTTATTGCCTTGGGGAAAGAAAAACATCCATTATCGCAAGCCTTCGCTCAGTCAGACCCACAATATTTTTCCTTCAAACTAACTAATACTTGACCAGTAAGAGTCTCATTTGCACCTTAGTGTTGGACCGACCATGGTCATTAAAGAAAACATTCATAAACACAAGAAATACATAAAATATGCACAAAAGTATCTGATTGTGAATCCTGGTTTCTACTAAATTGTTGTTTGGTGACATTTCTTCCAAAAAATATTTAAAAAACATGTATTTACCACAAAAATCCTGCACTTTAAAGATGGATTGATCTGTAGTAGTGTAATAGCCAAGCTGTACTAATTGGAAATGGCAATAATCTGTACTGTGTTTGGGTAAAATTAAGTTTTTGTTTCAACAGGCTTTGAAGGACGTACTAGAAACCAAGAGAACCACAGTTGCTTATATTAAACCTACTTATTTCATTGCTATAAGAATTGTTTACCATCTACAACCAATAGAAGGGCTGGGGATTGTCTTTTATTAACAGTCATTGTCAGTGAAGAGAGAAAACTGTTCATTACGCCAATAAAACGTCTTTAATCTTTGCACATTTTTGGCTCCCACCACTTACATCACTGAGCCCCAAACTTTTCAACTGTTTTCTGTGTTTTTTAGTCAGAAAGCATCCTTCAGAATAGAATATAAAATTTGATTTGGATGTTTTGATGTGAGGAAACTTCCGAGAAAGGATCCCAGATGGTCCCTCTGCGTCTGCATCCATCGCTCGCTGCCAAATGTTGCTTATTTCCTAGATACTGTTTGAAATGTAGAACGCTTTCCATGAATCAAAGAGGCAATTTCTGCTCTCACAAATAAATGTTCTTTCACCATATTGAAATCTGCCTGCAAGACTTCAAGACATCTTTGGTGGTGTTAGTGAGGATGAAGATGGATAAAAGTCATTTAGATCTGGTGAGGCTGCGTTGTTGTTCTTTTGTAAAGATGCTGCAGGTAATCACAATAATGGAAGTCTTTAAATTCACAATAGAGAGTTTAGTATGAATGCACGGTGTAGCATCAAAGGTGCACATGCTCAATAGATTGTTGAAGCCTCACTTTACATGTACCTTAACAATCAATATAATGAAATGAATGGATGAGGCCAGGATTGTTGGTTCGGTGCTCAGGTCGCATCCCTTAAAGTGTCTTTAAGCCCTGATGTTTTTGCTGACCTGCCAATAGGGGAAATTTAAAAAAATGCTCTAGTTATGGGCAGGGCTCGTGGAGCAGTTAGGACACGCCCAATCTACATGATAAAATCTCCAAAGAAAAATCTATGCTATGCTAACTAGCTAATCAAAACTCACTATCTCTCTGTATTTACAATTCTCTAAGTCCAACCTACTCATTACAGATCGCAAAGTCCACAGGTGCTGGTTTTTATAGGAGGGGCAGGGCCAGTAGTGAAGCCACCAAAATGCCACAAAATTTGATTGTATTAACCAAGTTTCAATCCATAGAAGGCAGTCACTCTTAAATTTCTACAGAGAAGAGATGCTGTTGTTTTGAAAAGAGGATGTTTGATTTTCTCACTTGAAACTGGTCCCAAGACAATTTTACATTCCACTCGCAATGCATTATGGGGCGGTTGGGTATGACTAGCATGCCCCTGTGCATACTTAAAAAAATGTCCCGATATAGTATATACATCTGGGTATTTCTTGCGTATGCCATTTCAAACTCGGCCATGCCTTCAGCTGAACAAGGAAGACACCCTAAAACAGGAAATCTACGCTACCATGGTAACCATTGGATGCATTTAACCTCATCCAGTGCGCGTTACATAAATGTTGCACTTCTTTGAGTAATCACTACGTCACAGTTTGTCGATCATGTCGACCTTCGTGAGTGTGAGTTTAATGTGATTTTTATTCCATCTGCAGCTTCTAAATCAGCTCTCATTCCTACTAGGCAGGTTTACAGAATCATCTTTACATTGAGCAGTTTTTGTTGTCATTTAGGATGAGTTTTTCTGTTTTCTACTCATAGTACATCATCTTAATGGAGTAAATCTCCACTGCGTGACGCCCCAATAACCCTCAGATAAGATGTTCCGATGTGTACTGTCTCATTGTGTGTGATTTGGCTGTGCCTGTAGCTGAAGCCTTCTGTGGATGAACTAACCCTGTTATAGCATCCCCGCGCTGTAAGCAGCCCACTTAAGCATTCATCCTGCTCAAACGTTGGATCTAATCTTAGAAACATGAACTGGAGTGAGTCTTTATTGATTGTGAGCCCGGAGAGCAACAATGGGTGCGCCGCCCTCTAATGGGATTGTGTTCTTTGTTCCTGCACAAAGGTACATCTCTGACATGACTTTTTTCATTTGCAGTCAAACAAACCTTGTCCGCCCGCGTGCCAGGGACTTAGGCCTCTAATGTAACCCGGGCCTTGAGCGCTCCCCCCCCCGATTGTTACCGCCCCATCAAAATTACATCTTTTATAATTTCAACCGGCACTTGTCAAGATTGTTGCCTTTGATTTTTTTTTTTAGATTGCTTTCTATGACTATTTTGTCTGCACACAGTTTCGATTGCCTTAAGTAATAATGTGTCACTTTTCATGTTTTCATTTTATTGAAGTTTGATGAAATGAGCTGTGAGAGCCAGTAGCTGGATTACGTTAAATAAGCCTGTTGGCTGTAGCCAATCCATCGCTCATCCCCACCCCCATCCCAGAGATGCTTCACACACTGGTGTGCTTGATTGTATCCTTGAAGTCTAAGAAAGGGAGTCTCGGAGGCTTTCAGCAGGATTATTGCTCCATTGTGGCGCTTTTATGGACGCCAAATCATGTTAGGCTGAATTGGTAATCAATTGAAGATTTCCAGTCTCCTGGTTAGAGGAGAGTAATCACAGTTGTTTGGCTCTGTACCTGTCTATTAAAATCAGAGCCCCAATGTGGGTGTCACTATCTGATTTTCATTTTGGGATAAATGAGGTTCTGCAAATGATGCAAAGTGAATTCAACAGGGAAATATGAAATGAAGGATCCTGGAACACCTCCAAGCATTTTTCTGTAAATTAAAACCACCTTAGCGTCGTGATGATCATGGAGGACAGGCGAGACCGGGACGTGCATGGCTTCACTTTATTTTTGCGTAGTGTTGTGCTCGAGACCACAGTATTCAAGACCAGAATGCACCGAGACAAGACAAGACCATAAAAATCTACTTGACAAGGTTTAACAGTTAAAGAACGTTCTCTCTTTAGCTTCAATTGCATTTAAATATGTATATAGTCTGAAACTCTATCAAAGCAGAATCTCAACTCTTAAAAGATTGGTTTTAAAAAGTTATTGGAAAAATAACCTTTTGTATCTATTAACGAAATATATAAAAACCAGATCTTTATGAGTCAGGTGAATGTACAGTAAGTGTTTCAAGGTATTTCTGACTAGATGTAAGATGGATGATCTCAGTTTTTGCAGGTGTCGACACATAAGGCAACCCAAAATATTTCAAAGAAGGAAGAACAATCAGTGAGTCAATAGGAAATATTTTCATTGAAATTTCAACATTACTTAATCAGCTGTAACATCAGAAGGGTTCCAGTTAACATGGGGCGGATTAACGGATGAATTGAAGATATTTATTATTTTACCAAGTTCTTCTAATTATCACATTAATAAAGTTGCAGAATAGCAGAAATTAGTGCGGGTCTTGACAGAAAATAAAGAGAAGTACGGGCAGTCCGAGACCAAGACCTTTAAAATCCAGTCTCGAGAACAATAACCGGTCTTGAGTACTACAACACTAGCTTCTCAAACCACACCTTGAGATGTCGCTGCTTGTCACCTAAAAAACAAAAAACAGACAAATTTGGAAATGATCCTTACTACAGCATGTTTGTATTCCTACAACCAGTTATAATTAATGTCAGTTAAACAATATAAAAACTTGCTAAAGTTATTAGATAAAATCAGAGGAAGATTTTTTATTTTTATTTTTTTCATCTACATTTGTTGACATTTTTGTGCATTGCATTGTGGAGTTACGAAGGAAAGTGGATAGAAGTGTTTTTGGTTATATAATGTTTATAAGATGTCAAAAATGGTTTCATATGTAAATACTTTATATAACCAATAGCCCTAAAAAGACCAGAGTCAGAATGTGAGCAAGACCTTATCAGGGAGGTCTATGCACATAATACTTTTTTTTTTTTTTTTTTTTTTTAAGTAAATAAGTGCTTAAAAGGAATGCTGGGTGGTTTATCACTTAACACCAAATGTGAATTTTTCATAAATTGAATTACCGTTGACTATGTTCCCTATGGAGCGATGGACCATTGCACTTGGGTCCATTCCAAGCTCTAAAAAAGCCAAATGATCACATGTTCATGGAACAGGCTCCTCTACAGGGAGATATGACTTTACTACTGAAGCTCTGTAACGTGAAGGAGCTCCGACCCACCTCACTTCCTTAGCCGAAGGAAGGAAGCACAACATTCAAGTAAACAAAGTCCCGATTGGGGCTTTCCGCTCTTTGAAGGCGGTCTGATGCCACTGAACTTCCTCCATGGTTTACTTTTAGTGGAGACATGAAACAGAGTTTGGCTTTCAGGAGGCATCACTTCCTCACACCCTGTCATAGAGAAGGTGAGCACGGCTCCACTACAAAGGCTGAACCAGGAGCCGGAGCTCCTGCTGTGGGTTTACGTCAGCAGAATTACATTTATCTACTGAGAACTATCAGAAAACACAGCCATGGAATGGAATGATCCGACTCAGACTTGGATTTTTCATCCATTCTTGTGTCACGTGTGAACAATGAAGAGCCACAGTAATGTAACTACCTGGCCAACATTAGGTGTCTGTCATGCTGTTGGTGAGATTTCAGCACGTACTTCAAGCTCAGTTCTGCAACACAGAAATAACATTAGTTAACTTGTAATGGAGACATGTCAGACACAATTTGAGTTTTTGTTGTCATTTTCCTGTACTTTTCAGTATTTTTTTCTGCTTTTTGATTCTTTTTGTGTGTTATGAGTCATTTTGTTTGTTGTACTTTGTAAATGTTTCTGTTAATTTCCTTTTTGAAGTCATTCTGTTTTTTTGTTTTTATTTTATTTTTTTGTATGTGTTCTTAATGTTTTGTGTATTTAATTGTAATTTTGTATGTTTTTGGAGTCATTTTGTAGACTTTCATTGTCATTTTGTGTCTTTTGTGGTCCCTTTTTTTTATTTGCTGTAACTTTGTATGTTTTTTTTTTTTTTTAATTCATTTGGTGTATTTTTATTTATTTTTGTATACATTCAGGGATGTCCAGAAGCATAGGCGGCGTGTGGAATCACCTACTACTTTTTTTCTGGTTGCCTTCTACTTTTAAACAAGTTCATGAATGATTCCTTACCCCTTTAGCATGCCCCCCGACCACAATAGGTGTTGCACGTCATTGCAACAGTTTTAGCCTATTTTTTATTATGATTGTGCATCTCTGTACATCGCTTTTTGTCATTTTGTGTGTTGTAAGGCATTTTGTATGTTCATGCAAATTGTAAAAGTAATGTCATGTGTTTTGTTATTTTGTGTTTATAGGGTAATTTTGTGTACTTTCTGTTGTGTGTACTTTATGGTCTTGTGCTTTGGTGTTATTTACTGTAATTTTTGAAATGTTTTATGAATGAACTTTGTGAACTTAATTTTGCATTTGTTTTGTGTGTTTTAGGAGTGAATCTGTGTGTTGGTGTTGGTGAGTCTGTGTAATTGTTTTATTTTTTATGTTTTTCTGCTATTTTGTTGTCTTGTGCATTTTGTATTGTTCTTTTTTATATTTTCTTGTAAATGTTTGTCTTTGGTGACATTTTGTGGACTTTTGTTTTGTGTATTTTGTTGTTCTTTGCTCTATCAGTCAGTCAGTTTGTGTATGTAGTTTTAGGGTTTGCTTGTGGCCTCAGGCTGCTAGTTTCTATAGAGAACTAACAGGAGCTTGGATAGAAAGTCCATAAAGTTGTCATGTCTGTGCTGCTGCTGCTGCTGCTGAGAATATTTCCACAGAAGCCAGATGAAGAAAAATAAAGCGATTTGTTGTAATTTTTAAAGAGGAGCCTGTTGTTTATACAAGCAACAGGGCCGCTCTGTTTGTGTACATGCGTTTTGATCAGATTTGTCTTTCGAGAAGCTTTACTGTGGGAGAAGAACAATGCCTCCTCTTGGCCGTGCGCTGAGATTTAATTAAAGGCATGTGTGCTTTCCCCGTCGCTCCAAACAGTCGCCCCGTTTGAAGCAAAGCAACTGAAAAAAAAATGCGTCCGTCCTTTATTCAGAAGCTGACTAGGAGCGTAAAGAAAATATAATTTAAAGCAGACACTTTGACTATCTTCACAAACTGCAGCCCCCTCTTCAGAGTTGGGAGCTAATCACTTAGTCTCTGTCCTCCATCTGTTTTCTATCTCATCCAGAAGTTGTCAGTTTCACTTATTGTGCAGCTTCCTTGAAAAATAATATTCCAGTTGAAATTATGCTGGTAATGATAACGTTCACAGGCTCTCCCTTGTAGATTTAGATCAAAAGCTGCTTTTTTTTTTGTATTTTAGATAAAAGATTGCACTGGGGGGGAAAAAAATTACATTACGATGGAAACTCGTCTCTTGCTGACAGCAGAGAACAGGGAGTAAAGGAACATTAAGGAATCTCTCACAGTTAAGGTCAAAGTGTTGTTTTCTATGCTTTCCTTTATTGAACAAACATAACCAAAGCACACATGGTCCAAAATGCATAGGCAGCACTTTTGTCAGCATGTGGCCTCGTTATCTCTGTGCTTCATCATACAATAACATTTTGGACGATGCAACGCTTCCAGCTTTGTAGAATGGTGTGAGGAAAGTCATTTGGGATGAACTGGAACAAGGCCTTCTCGTTCAATATCAATGTCTGACCTTGTCAATGCTCTACAACATGAATAGAAGCAAGACTCGTACTGAACCCCTGAAGGGACACAAATAGTTTATTTTATTAATTAAGTTTTTTTATACTACTTAAATAAATGATACTACTTTTGTCATCTGTCCTTGGAACTGTTCAATTAAAAGATCTGGGAAGAAAGTACCTTACATGTGCAAAACTAATATGTGCTTGCATAATAGTTCTAAGCAAGCTTTCAAAACCTTGTGTGGATGTGTAAACCTGTTAATGCACGCGCATCTAAATTTCAATCAAGCATAAATTAAAGGAATCTACATAAAATGACCAAGAACACAGAAAGCAACAATAAGGATATTTAAAATGACTCAAAATTAACACAAGAAACAACAAAATACCATAAAGCGCCTGTACTACAAACCTGGATAAATATATCCAGAATATCTCTCCGTTGGCTTCACCGAGCCAAACATTCACAATCCCAGAGCAGCTGTACTACAAAGCTGGTTATCAACACATTAACCAGGTGATTTCAACCTGCTGCGCAGCCTACGTTACGTACTTTTTATATACGTAATATGTATAAATATTCATTCCTAATCGCATCTGTCAGATCCACACAACAAAAAAACAAATAAAAAAATCCACTTTAAAAAAAAACCGCATACAATGCTGACATGAGTGTTGATCAAGTGACCCTCAGATGAGACAATCACGTTTTGTGGCCCTCACCATTAGTGTGTGCTTTTATATGGCACGCTGCAGATGGACAATCAAAGCTTCAAAGTCCGAGGCAAAGTTCAGTAGAAGCCATTAGGACAATTCCTTCTCCATCCCAGCACCTCTTCCTCTTCCTCTGCAGGTTATAGAGGAAGAGGAAGATTAGACGTGAATGGCTTTGTTTCAGGCACTTATAGGAGCATGCATGTACGTGCACGCTGACCATAAAATTGAATAGGTCCGTCGCCAGCTGACATTCGTAAAAATATGAGCATGAATAAAATGTTATTTACATCAAAAACTTGTTTAGATCACATGAAAGTAACAAAATCCAGCCCAATGTTGTTGTTACATTTTAAATTTAAAAAGAATGTGTGTTAAAATGTATTTTATTTAAAATAAAATAAAAACTGTAAATCAAATGTATAACCTATGAAAAATAAATAATAGTCAAAAAGGTTTTTGACAAAGTAAACAAATGAAAATGGAAGAATTTATTCAAAAGAATTGTATTTTTTGTAAATAAATAAGTAATACAAAATAAAGAAAAATGTAATTATAACCAATTATAAATAAATACATAAATTAAAAGAATAAGTTTTTTTTTTTTTTAAACTGTTGAATAACAAGATTTTTTTTCCTAGTAAAAATGAATAATTGTTAATAATTTAATCAATAATTCAGATTAATTTAATATGTCGGCCAGTTGGATTGAATCAGGATTAATACGTTTTGCATTTTAACAATGATTAGTATGAAATGGAGTAAAGAACATTATAATTCGAACCAAAAGAATAAATATTAAATAAAAACATTATTGGGAAATAAAAAAAGACTACCTTAAAGAAGCTAACATTTTTATATTCAAGGATAATAAAGTTTGCAGTGAGTGAGACAAAATGTCTGTAAGATATTCCTGTTTCTCTCACCTGCAACCTTTAAAAACACGACAACATGTCGGGCAGCGAGCTCACATCTCCCTGTGAGATTAGGGAAATAGCTCTGTCTCCCGGGCCGCATTAGTCTGAAGGTCACGGAAGGGGAAAATGACCGCGGTCCCTCCCTCTGCTGGTCGCTCTCCCTGTAATTGAGCGCGGTGCATGGTGGGGAGCCTGCACTCATTGGTGGGCCAACATGGTAGTTAGTTACACACGTTTTCTCCGTAATTACCAGTCAGACGCTCTCTGCCAGGCTCCAGATCTGTTCAAGGTCGCATCAATTTCACAGCTATCGGCACTGCCCACGCCGGCTCCATCTCTGCGCACTATCATTACAGGCTTTCAGTGCTTCTTCCTCATCGTGACATTTCTTCTCTTCTTCCTTCCTTAAAAGGCAATCATTGGTTGACCATTCAATCTTTACCTCCGACGTTAGCCACAGAAGTGTTGTTTTGGTTTCTGGACTCAGCGTGAACATGAATACTTATCCAACCCTTTTATTGATGATTTCCATATTTACGAAGACGCCACCGTTTCACCTCGTTTGTATTGTATCTTCATGATAGTGTCGGTCTTGGCCTAGCAACAAATCAGTGAGCGTCCATGCCTGTATTTAGTAGTTGTTTCACTCTAAAGATGATTTTGTACTAGTAGAATAGCCAAAGTTCTGCAGAAGGAAAGTTGGTAAATTACACGTCCACCTCGGTGTTCCATGGACCAATGAATGATATTTTCAATACCGGATAAAAAAATTGCGACAAAAGCATCAAAAGGTTAACCATAAACACAACTAAATGCGTCTAAACTGTCCTGGTTGACGTGTCCGAGCGAGTCAACAGCCACTGTCTATCCTGCAGCAGGCCCGTCAGCTCCTCTGTGGGCTCAAATCAAGATTCACAGCAGAACATCTGTTTCACCATTTTACTCCATTTGGTGCTGCGTGTTCTGGCAAGGCGCCGACGCAGCCACCTGTTCACTGTTGCCTCGCCACAACCCGTCTCCTCAGCTGCAGAATCACTCTTGGAGTCTCAGAGCGAACGATCTCTGCACTAAGCAGTTGTGAATTGTTTTTGTACCTCGTCGAACTAAGAAGTCCTGGTTCATTGGTCAGCCTTACAATAAGAATCAGAAAAGGGTGAGTAGATCAAACAGCTACGGTTTAAAGGTTACATTGTTAACTGATGGTCTATAAGGCCGTACCATCTGCACATGTTCTCCGTCCTCTCAATGTTAAGTTAAAGAAGATGTATTGTAAAGGATGATTAAAGTGCTGGTGCTAGTGTCGGAGTGAAGCTGTGACTGAGGCAAACAGCTGAGAGGAACGAGTCATTAGAGAGCTGCTAAACCCAAACAGATGTAGCTGGATGTAAGGCCAGGTAGAAGCAGGAGACGTGTGCGTCCCCCTGGGCTGTGGGAAAGGCAGCACTTGGCCTAATGCGTCTCAAAGCCGTCCTCCAGTGGTTACTGTATCCCTGATGCCAATACCGACAAGATTAATTGCATGGGTGGTCCAGAAAAGGCTGCAAAGCCCCGCAGGAGCAAACAAACCCACTTAACTATTTACTGCTTTCTCTGCCTCAAGTTACAACGCGATCCAACCACCTGGAGACGCCAGACAGGCACGGACACACGGGAAGCAAAAATCCTCATGTCTGTCGCTTTACGTCCCACAAAAGGAAACGCAGTCAGTGCTTTGGACCAAAAATAATGATTCCACATTGGAGTTTTTTTAACTTGAAAATGCTTACCTTGTTTTTAGCATTGGATGTTTCTCAAGTAATTTTTGTGAATCTTTTCATTAATTTTGTGTAATTTGTTGTTTTGTTTTTTTTATTTTTTTGTCGTCATTTTGTTAATTATTTGAGTCGTGTTGCCACTTTGTTGTGTGAATTTTCTAAATTTATTTTGTGTATAATTTTCTTATATTATTCTCTCATTATGTGTTATTACTGTCCTTCATTTTTTTTGTCATTTTGTGAATTTTTTAAGTCATTTTGCATGTTTATGTTGTTTTGCATTTCTCTGCCATTTTGTGTTTTTTTTGTCGTTAAGAGAATTCTTTGAGTAATTTTAGTATTTGTTGTTTTGTGTGTTTTTGTAGTTATTTAGTGTATTACTGTCACCTTTTGTGAATTATTTTAGTGCCTTTTGTGTGTTTTTGTTAACATTTTTAATGTTTTTCTGTCACTGTGTTTTTATTATTGTTCGGTAAATTTCTTTAATAATTTTGTGTTTCTACCTTGTTTTTTTTTGTTATTTTGCATACTGGTTTTAGGGCTTAAAACAAATGACATGACACTTATCATTAGCATTAATAAGGTGTCATGAAGGCGGTCATTAAGTGTCGTTTTTTACCCTGACCCCACTTGATCCCTCCACCTAACCCAAAAGATGCCAACATAGCTCCAAAGGTGTCATAATTTAGCAAAAGGTGTCATTATTTAGTGAACAACACTTAATGACAGCCTTCATGACTCCTTATTCATGCTAATGACAGATAATGACAGCGTAATGTCAGCCTTATGTATAAAACTTCAAGTAAAGTGTTTCAGATATTTTCCTGCACAGATCAGCACCAACATCAGGCTCTATTCAGAGTTTGTCAATCAGCATCTCCTGGTGCAGGTGGAGCATTAATTATTCCTCAATAATCTGCTCCCTTTATTCATCTCCAGTGCAGCCACTGCAGCTGTCTCTGTTGCAATAAAAGTCCTATTTTGCTTGTGAAAGGTTGCAATGCTTTGCTGGAGCAGACATGGCAACGCTCTGGGTCATATCTATACCGATGCGGAGCCAATGCCTGCGAGCGCACGCTGCACACTGTCCACGCTGATAAGGACGTCGACGCGGCTCGCCGACACATCCCAAGATTGCCGGACTTCTCACGGTCAGCAACCTTCTCCTGCCACGCAGCCACCTAAGTTGACCCACTTTTCTGAACGCATCCAATCGGCGCCGGAGGAGCCGGAGCAGATGGCCGTCATCCACCACAGGGTGTAGATAACGGCCATTTATCAAAGCATTAGAGCACTGCCACAGAATAAGGCCAGCGGACACGCATCGGCCAATCCTCCGTTTCTCACCGCTGTTTCCAAAATGTTGCTCATGAATAATTCATCCACCGTGAGCACACTGGATGTTTCTATAAGGAAACCCTTTGGAGTGACCTATGTAGACATAAGCAGGCTGATGTGCTCCAGAAAAAGAAGTTTTTTCAAGCAGAACTGATGTCCTCTAAATGGGGGCTGATGTGTTTCAGAGGAAGAGCCATGTTTCCTGTTAATGGACCAAAATGCAGCCAAGCAGCAAGAGTTGCATCATCACAGGCAGCATTTGGGAAACTGGGGCTAGAACCAATCAGCACAGTGATTGGACGACTATATTTGCATATTTGTGACATCATCGTCTGGTCGCAGGAGGAGACTTTCGCACTTTCTTCCCTTGTTTTGTGATGTATTTTCTTCCAAGTTCCTGAAAAATAGCACAAGATTAACTCAGATATACACACATTCACGTTATTTGTCCAAAGTTAACATTTGTTATACTAGGGCATCCATAATTTGATTTAAAAAAATGATAAATTTCCAATATTTTGCCCCTATTTTGTGTTGAAAACATACTCAACCTTTACTTACTTTACTACCAATGAATGAAAATATGGAGCAGCTTTTAGCTGAGAATAATACTGAATCTCACAGCAGGGCAACAGAAAATAGAGATTAGTCACAGTGACAACACTAGCCCCCAATTTCCGCTGGATGCGGCTCCACTGCGTTACGTCTCCGCCACGCCAGCTGATAGATTTCCACTTTAGTCTATGTGTTAATTTCCACTGCTCCTTCCCAGCTGTGGTAGTCCGGTGCCCTCTGCCAGATATATACGCAGGGCTTCTATTTCTGATGGACACCGGAGCAGGACGCATGAAGTAGCACAAAGCAAATGAAGCTAAACAGGAAGTTAAGCACGTACTCCGCAATGAAATATCTGGCTACTTTTCAAAATAAACCATTTCAGACTATATTTGAAGTAAGTACATCACCAAAACGTCATAATGTGTAAAAGCAAAATCACATTCACTATATTGTTTCCTGTCATACTGTACCTGCACTGTAAACTGCAGCAACTTTGATTTAGTTTATGTTTTACTGGTGCAGTTTTATCTCTTCTCTGTTGGCTGTTGCTAAAAAATGTAGCTATGACAAATCCAGAGAGTCTAACATTCTTGTTCTCCTTCGTTAGGAACACTGACCTGTTTATCTGTTTATTGTTGCGTTTATAACACATACCTTTAACTGCGTTGTCGCGCAAATTTATAAATGTTGCAAAAACTCCTCTGTCTCGTGACGTCACAGTCGTCCAACCGGAGTGCACCGTGGCGCACTCAAAGCGCAACCGGTGGGGATTACCGGACGGCGGACAGCCTAGCAAAACTGGATCGGTGCCATGGGGCAGCGGAGACGTATCCAGTGGAAACCTCAGGTAATTTTATTAAGTTTGAGTAAAAGCAACAAGAAACTAATGAAAAAGGGCATTTTTTCATCTCAAAATTTCAGTAAAATATTCACAAACTTAACTTTTCTTATTCATTTTTCAAACTGAGTGTCTGCTGTCAGAGGTGTGAAGAGAGAAGTCACAATACGAGCAAAATGTTTTTAGGTTATTGCTTTTTGCCTGCGGGCTAATGAAAATTAGTAAGCAACCCATATTTGGGCCCCGACCAAAAGTATTAATATACTGTATTTGCTCTTAAGTAATCATTATTGAGTAGTTACTAATGCCTTATTCTGCATGGCCTTATTGTACAACCAGTAAGCCATTAACTAAGAGTATTTCTTTACTTATTAGTAGTAAGTAAAGAAGTTGTTATATATTTTGCATGCTAATAAACAGCTAATTAATGGTGAATAGGTGTACCTTAGTGTTACCAAACAGATACACAATAGCAGTTCACTGGCTGTCCTCTGAGGTTTGAAATGTATTAGTTTTTTTTGCTCACATGTGTCATTAAAATCTGTTATGTGCCTTTTTTTTTCTTCACCCTGCTTTTTGTCCCTTATTCAACGCTGTCACCTGTAAAGTGCAACATCTTTGCGTTCAGAAACGTTTTTTCTGATAGAACAAACTATTGCGGCATTAGCTGGAAAAACCATTATCAATTTTAAAAATATGAAGAAAGTCATTCATCTAAATAAAAAGAATGAAGAAATACATACTTCAATGTATTACCCTGTGTTTGGATTCAGTGCTGTTTCTAACTTTGTGGGGGGGCAAATTTTCCGAGCTCTACCTTGGATCACCTTTTTCGATCCCGCTGTAGCGTTATTAATGAATGTGTTTGGAGCCCGAGGCCTGATCAGCCACAGTCTCTCTGTGCACCAGAACCGCTTGATTATCATTTTTTCCGTCTCCTTGTGAATCCTCTCTGAGCCGCCGGGTGACACGGTGGGTCCCAACGGCCTCCCCGACACTTCATTTAAGGTAATCAAAAACTTGGCGTGAACTCCTCTGAATGCGGCTGGCTTCGGGCGCCACCAAGCAAGCTCCGCCCTTGAAGACAGTCATCGCTTCTCCATGATGGAGGGCAATTTCTGAGGCTCTGATTGGACATTAGTCATGTGGTAATTTATAAAAGGGAGGCATTAGAGATCTAGGTCAGAACCCAGTAGTAGGAGTAGGGCTGTCATTGACCATAGTTCAGTTCCTCATATTTCTTAATTAGCCTCACTGTCTGCTTCCCTCCAAGTAATTAACTACATCAGTAAAGACCTTGCCTGGAGTCAGGGAAGAAAATATTACAGCAATGACTAAGAGCATTAAAAAATCTGAAATCATATGTTTATTCCGTGCTGTCTGCAGAGAGCAGCTAATTTCAAATCCTGTTGGATTATTCTCCAGGAAGTGAACTGTGCGGCTGCCATCGCTATCGCTATCTTTATTTATTTGGCTCACCGTGTCTTTTTTTTTTTTTTTTTTATGTTAATCTTGCAGAAATAAAGCAGATAAACAAGTTTCTGAAACAAAAACAAAAATGTTAAAATCCAACTTTAGCTTCTATTCCATTTTTTTCCTTTCCTACACAAGTGTGGTTAAAAAGTGAAGATACAGTGATGAACACGTTAAAATCCTCTTCCTCTCAATTTAGTTTCTTTAATGATAACAATAATGTATATATATATATATATAATTTTACAATGTATTTACCGACATACTAAACATCCAAAAATGTGGATGCCTCAGAAGTCAATACTTCTGGACAAAAATGTCCTTTACAACAAAATTGTACCCACAAAAATGTCTGTAATCACACAAATGTTCATAATAATGAAAATGGCCAACAAAATTGTACATGTTGCGACAAAAATGTAACGAAAAAATCGTATAACGACGGAAATGTCAGTGATGGCAAATATGTTCCTTGTGAAAATAATATCCGTTAAAGCTGCAATCCGTAGTTTCTGAGAGGACGTCTCGATGTCCCGCCCTCAACAGCTCCACTTCCTCTGACTGCCTCTGCAATCTACCAGAAACCACACCTCTTCTTTTCTGCCCACTCGCGGAGCAAAACAAGGTCTCATCGGCTCACATTGATAAAGGGCTATGGGTCAGGTAAGAGCCAAAATCATATTTACCTGTTTGCTGTTGTGACACGCGGCCTTGTTTCTGTGCACAGTTCTGCATCACTTTGATTGACAGTCTTAGAAACACAAAGTCAAAGCCTATTTGCTGGGCGCACTCAGCGATTGTTTCCATTTGTATAGGGGTCAATAGGACAAAGGAGGGACTTGTATACATTAATGTATATGAATGACCACCGGCAGTAGACCATAGTATAAGACTAATTAGGTATTTTTTCACATTTCAAAAGAATCATACATAAACATAGATTTCTCAGAAACTTTGGATATCAGCTTTAAGGAAAAAATATTTGTTACAACAAAAATATCACTTGCAACAGAAATGTTATGAGAAAAATGTCTGACTGAATGTCTGTAACGACAAATATGTTATAATAAAATATCCACTGGAATTTTACGCTCGCTTTTGGCAGGGAAGAGTGTGTTACTGTGTGTCACAGTGCACAAAGTTTGCGCGATTGTAGATTTATTGTAGCACATTTTGAGGTACCTCAACACCGGCACTGTCATTTTTCCACGTCTCCAAAGTGTTTGTGCACCAGGGTCAGTGTTATAACATCTCAACATTTTCATGCTACGTAATTTTTTAAAATCACAAAGTTTGCATGGAAATCTTTCAGGCTCCGTTTTGTGCAAACGCAACAGTTATAACAGAGGCTCCTGGACAATACAACGCTTTAAATCTGAAAATAGATTCAAATATATACTTTCTTGACATATCTGGGAGGCGAAACACTACATGTCCGCGTCTGTCGATGTGCTTGGCTCTGGGTACAGGAGTTTGTCAAACACGGTGCACAGTTTGACATTTAAGTACGCGTCATGTGTCACCAGATGTTTCAGCAAATTTGACTTCTCACCCGTGTACAGGGTCTCCATCCTTAAAGCTGATATCTGGAGTTTCTGAATGAATTTTTTGAAATGTGAAAAAATACCTAACTGGTCTTTTACTATGGTCTACTGCGGGTGGTCATTCATATACATTAATGTATATAAGGTCGCGCGTCACAACAGCAAACAGGTAAATATGATTTTGGTTCTTACCTGACCCATAGACCTATATCAATGGAGGGATGCAACCTTTTGTTTTGCGATGGGTGAGCAGAAAAGTAGAGGCGTGGCTTCTGGTAGATTGGGAGACGCAGTGGAAGGAAGTAAAGCTGTTTAGGGCGGGACACCAAGACGTTTTTCAGAAACTCCAGATAGCAGCTTCAAGCGTGAAATGAAGCGTGTTGCGTGCTGCCGCAGTCGGTGACGGACCTTTATGTCTCCTCTTGCTTCTAGCCCAGCCGACAGACCGCCCCCAGGAACCATACACCCCACTGTGTTTGTTAGATTTTATTCAGCTCCAACTGGCTGTAAAAGGGACCTTCACAATTTGCGATTTACATAAAACTTGCGGGCAGCACTGAGATTAAACTTTCATATCAAGTTGGGGGCCACAAAATATCATAAGGCCCACAGGCCACAAGTTTGAGACCCCTGATCTAGATTATGGGGGGTCAGGGTGTAATACGTCAAGAGTAGGAAATACAATAATTAATCTATTTAAAATTTTAAAAAACTTGTAAACTCTTTTCTTTCAATGATCGGCGGAGAGCCTCCGCCTCACCTGACCACACATCACTCCCCTTATTCCGTACCTGGAGGCTAAATCATTCCAGTGATGTGCTTTGACATTGATGTATGCCAACACTCTGCGATTTAAAGCCAGACTGGTCTTCAACTCTCCGTCTCTGTCAATTCTTCTTCCTCTGCAGTGCTGGAGCTGTGAAGTAAAGCCTTATAAGTACCACACTGCCATATTCTCACGTATTAACCACAAACAATGCAGTGCCCAGCTGTTGCCCCATTGACCAAACGCCAAGTTGAACCGATAGTTTGAAAACAAATTCACTATTGCAACAGAATTGTTAAATTAATTGTAAAATGGGCTGAATTTGACTCGACAAGACAGTAAAATGTGGCCATATGCTTCACAATGGGAAAAGCACCTTACAATGTATGAAATTACGTAAATAACTCAACCTGTAAAAAAATAGCCATATGGTAACATTTGGTCACATGCAAGTTTTGGGATAATATCATGTCATTTTGTCATATTTTCCTCCCAAACTGGGGGTTAAATGTGTAGTAAGTGTTTAGAAGACATGAAGAAATGGACTAGACAAATCTTGCACTATGAAATCTATGAAACCATTTGTCATACCAAACATATAAAATATGTATGTATAATTATACATATTACGTACATGCTTTTTATACCATACATTTTTGTCATTGTGGTTGTTGTAGTACATACATTTTGTTGAGTGCCTTTTTGTTGCAACAAAAACACACATTTTTGTTGAACGGAAATCGCACATTATTGTTCTTAAATGCCTTTTTGTCATGACAAATATTTTGGCCTATTTTTACCTATTTAATCCATATTTAGCATGAATTTAAGACAAATAATTTGTTGGCAATAAACATAAAATAAAGGAAAGCAGTTAAAATAGAAATATACTGTATATGTATCCTATAACTGAATTGAAGGCTCTATATTAACAACATTCACCCATTTTTACCCAAACAAAAATGGGGCCAGAGATGCCATGCAAGGCACTAGCGTTCAGTGTCTTGCACCAAGGACCCTTCACCCATACACTTAAAGAACAGGTAGATTTAGTCTTCTCAGCAAAACCATTGAGATTCTTTCTTTTCCCATCATTCCTAATCTTCCATTTGGATCTGCGGGACTTGAAAGTCTATCTTTTCCAACTGGCTAATGATCTATTTTGAGCAGTCAGGAAAATATCTGTCTCAGTTAGTTGCGGTGTTGAAAAGTTTGAGAGATGGTGCCGAGAGGAGTGCAAAATCAATAAACCCATCAGGGAACGGTGACATGATATATGCCGGCCAGGCGGTCGCTGTGCAAGAGAGGAAAGCCTCGACACTGCTGCGAGATGAATCTACGCTGCTTAAAATATCAAGTGTGCACGCTAGAAACAAAACTTTATCGGTGGTTGGCTCAGCCTGCCGTTAATCACTGAAGGTAAGATTTAGTGTTGTCTGAGCATCCGTATCACTTTTCATAATTGAAGAAGTTGGAGAATAAAGCATAAATCCCTACGTAAACATTGGCTTTTCCTTTCACTAATGTTCATGAGCTTGCCCATTGGATTGGAGGGCTTTGTTTTTGTGATTCCAGCTTCTTGCTTTGATGTAGAAGCGATTCTTTGGCTAAATTCAAGCACATTCCTAAAAAGTCTAGTGATTTAGGTCCAAGTTTCATACCTGAGTGAAGCGTTGGCCCCTAATGGCAACAGATGAGTTATTCAAGGTCGTAGTGTAGTTAATGCCAAAACTACTTGTATGGTCCCTAGCACCTTGCTCCTATCATATTACTTCAGCTAGCATTTCTGTTGAAATTACCTGCAACTTTTTAGCTGGGGTAGTTATCCCCCCACTGGAGCTATAGTTGCCTTCTGATGTCTAAAGAAAGTTTGACCACTACAACTACGCAAGACGCATTAGAGACAACAGTAGGAGAGCCACTCTAGACTTTGGCTAGATCTTTTTTCATAAATTATGATGCAAGCCTGCATCATGTGGACTAATAAACAACATCTGCATGATTAAAACAAACCCTCACCAGTTGGTTTTCAACATGGTGGATGATTGACGTGGAATGCTACATCCAATCAGAATCGGCTCAATAAACCATATTTACGAATTTTCTTGACAAATTTCATAGACCACTATTCTGAGACCATTCTCATCTTTTGGTAAATCTCCCTGGAACTAAGTTGTTAATCAGAACAAAGATGGTTCTTGAGAAATTCTTTCTCCCGAGGGAAGTTGCTCCGCCTTTAGCTGGTAGCAGTAACTCCATCATGAAGTTTATACAACGGACATCCACCTTCAGATGAGATAACATTGTTCACATACTCATTAATTAACAGTCTTCTTAATTTAGTTTAACTTTTTATTGCGCTACTTGCTAGCAGGTCATGAGTAGCATGTAAAATCTTTGTTTGTAAAACTGTTTGAGATGTCAGAATAAGGTTTTTACTGCTTTTTGCCTTCAACCAAAGTTTAGCACCTCTGTTATAATAGAAATATAGATTATAGTAGTAACTGTTACCTGTAAACATCTGTGTTTCTGCTAAAACATTTTAATCGAAATCTGCTGTTATTTGCTTTCGTTTCTTCACCCTGATTCTGTCACCAACAAAGTGGCTGGTTTAAAGGCTTCCCTTACACAACTGAGTAAAATTCTCATTATGACATCGTGTTGGCTGCAAGGTACAATATGTTGGCTTTCAAAAACTGTTTGCTTTCCTCACGTAGGGTTGATCTTCACAGAGATACGGTAATCTTACAGTTTTTGTATTTTAACAAAAAAAACAGGACAAAGTACATCTCTTATCAGTATAATAAGGGATTATGTTCATTACTGTTCATAAAATAGCCTCTATACAAACGTACATAGTTATTTTTCTACGTGTCTGTCAATTTGTATTAAGTAGTCAGTGGAGAATAATTCCGGGATATTGGAGGAAGAAAACACTGGCTGAATGCTATTCTGCAGTCCATTCTGACTCAGCACTATTGAATGATTCAACAGTCACCTGAATTCCCACAGAATGCCATGGCCATAATCCTCGATGAATATACTTGCATTATACTTGCAATTACAGCTCTAATCTGAAAACACGTTCTCTGTGGCAAGTTGCTGTTTTCATTCTCCCTAAATCCAGGATTTAGGGGCGTTATGGGATCCCTGGCATTGTCTGAGCATGCCTGGTTTAAATGAAGAAATAGATTTTGTTAATGAAAAATGCAACAGATGGTGGCGGTAAACCCGCTCCCCACAGAGTACCAACGTTTCCTGCAGAATGACGGGGAGCGGATTAAGGTCATTTTTTCCTGGGTTTTTCAATTTGTAAATTCAACCAAAAGTTAAAAAAAAAAAAAACAGAGAGAAACAGAGGACGACTGGCATCCTGCCTCGACTCACTCTGGGAAATCCAAATGTCAATGAGCACCTATTGGAAATGTGCAAATATTAGAACAAAAACAGAGTGTAGGAGCGGCATGTTCGGGCCGACGACTATCACACATTGAGACCAGCGAGGGCCACCCCGAGAGCCCGACTGTTGTTTATCAGCATGAAAACAAGCCTGTAGTTGATCAGGGACTGCATTGTTTTGACAGAGGAGAAACAAAGTAAGAGCCATTCATTCTGCCAACATTCAACTCATTGCCAAACTGTGACTCAGGCTATAGAAAAACATATTTGGCTTTTGTACTGCAAAAAAATAGAAGAAATGGCCAATTTTAAGGGTGCAAGTTGCAATTTGCTCCTTTAGCTACATAAGCTTAGCATGCTAACATTTACATCATGCTAACCTTTGAAATCTCTTTTAACCTCATCAAAATGCTACTTTTTTGTCTAACTTGCAACTTTATGTTGTTCTTGCTCTTTTGTTTATTAATGAATGATTATTGTGTTATTGAAAAGTATTGTTTACTGTTTGTACAGTAGATTGAGTGTGCTTTTCTTAGCCTAACTCTTTGATCTATATATAAATTAGGGATGTCCCGATACAACTTTTTCACTTCTAATACAATACCAATATTGCAGCCTTGCATATTGACCGATACCGATATTGATCCGATGAGATAACAGCACGAATCATACATATTTTTATGACTTATTTTGTAGTGTGGAATATGAGAAAAGGCTTGATCAAGTGATGTTACTCAAACAGAGAGCAATAGTCAGCAACAGTAGGTATGAGAAAAACTGACCCATTTAATATTAACCAGTTGGTTACATACATTTTAACCTTCAACATTATGCCTACAGTATTCTACAATTGAATAAAAACTTTGTTGGGTGTGAACCACAGTCACTTATGGATAGAAGTGCTGGAGCGGAAAATTTTATCGGACTGCTTATATCGGTGATTTTAGATGCAGTCCGATAAAATCCGATAATCATTTTTCTGGCTAATATCGGCCCGATATCCGATATCAATATTGGATCGGGACACTTCTACTATAAATCTCATATAATGTATACATATAGTTCTCACGTTATCTTCCACATCATAATAGAACAGGTATTATTGAATTTGAAAACTGAAAATATACATTATTATGACCTGTCAAAGAGATTTAGTTAATAATAAAGGTCTGTAGCATCAATATATGTACCTTAAATGTTACCATAGAATGTATATTACTTCAAGAATTAGACGTAAAAAATGACTATCATCTGGACAATAGACGACACTTGTATTTCAGTTGCTTTTCAAGAAATTGACAATTTTGCGTTGCCGATTGACCCCTTCATTAGCCAATAGTGACTCATTTTAAGGTGCAGTATTAGATGAAGAATGTGCCAATAATCAATTGAATCAGCCTAATAAACAGAGTTTAATTGTATTCCTGTGAGCTTCTATGCCTGCTCTTCTCCGTGCTCCACGTCTGCATGTCAGTCCCTTTACAGCTTTTGCTGGTCATTGATTACTGTAATCAGGCTGCTGCTAGCCTGCTACGCTAACTGTCTATCAGCTCTACTTTATCAGGTAGAAACCAGCATCTGCTTTTTTAACCTGCCCCAAAATCCATGGATAGGTCGCTCTGCCATATAATTCGCTCCCTCAATATGAAATTGAAAAAGGTGACTTTTACACCGGAGAATACAATGATATGCAAAGTTAAACACAATTGCATCATGGACATATTAGATATTTGGAATCAAAAGATGCCTCTGCGTTATTTATTATTGTTGGAGGGAGGGTGTAAAAATGTTTGTCTCTAGTGTGATGGCCAATTTATACTTTAAATACATTTATTCATTTATAAAGAATTTTGTGAGCAGTGTTGCTAGATTGGCTCATTTCCCACCATTGGGTTGGTTTTCAGTTGGTCTATACTATTGAGACGTGTCATCCTAAACGCATGGTTCTCTTCAGCCATACCTAACCATACTGTCTTATGGGATGTTGTCTTAAATATGCTGAATGACAGAAGGGAGTGTGTCATTGTGGTACAGCACACAAACTAGCGACTGTGACAGATGCCTGTGATGCATTCAGTGTCACATACCCCACATATGTTAGTCAGCAGTGCTCTTAGCACCTCACACGGGGGAGCATCTGTCTGATGAAGGTCAGCCATTTATTACAAAAAAGGAGAAAAAAAAAAGGCATATCAACGTGTCTTCATTTTCCCGTCGTCCTGCGGAGAAAGAGAACAGCTAATGACCGGCAGATGAATGTGACAGGTTGAGGAATATATTGTGGCAAGAGAAAAGTGAGGAGAAGATGACAGCTATAAATGAAAGCAGACAGATTAAGTGAGGAAACGTTTCATTTAAATGCCTTTGCCCACGCTTGTTTATCGTTTTCCAGAGCGGGTTGGAAAAAGTGGATATAGTCCAGGGTATTCTTGTTGGTCTGAAATTCTCTGCCAGCATTGACATCATTATTATCATCCATCATCATTCTATGAAGGTCTTTGCATCTGGTTTACACGGAAAGTGTTGGCAATCTGGAGTTAAACACTCTGCCACAGGAGAGTTATAGCCCCAGCTCCAATTCAATCACAGGGAGGATAAATTATGCTGGAATTGCTGCTGTAATTGGTGAGGCCGGATATGTGAAGCGTCCATTTGGTGAGTTGCGGAGTTGACAACTTTTGTGAAAGCGGAGCAATGAAAGGGAGTTTAAGAGATTAGGAGAGCAAAAAGTGTTGTCGGGAGTAATAAAGGATGAGATGTCCTCCCATTGGAATTCAGAGCAGGCTTGCCCAACACATCCCCGGAAATAAAAAGTAGAACAATGAGCCGCGGCATCTTTTTATTAGAGCAGGAATAACGAGAAAGTTAAAACGACCATATTTTTAGAACTCCCTCAACCTGGCTTTTATAGAGCTTGTTAAAATGGACCTTGGTGTTTTGTACTGAGATCTAGACTTTCACTCTCTATACAAGCGACATCACTGAATCTTATTCAGGTTAACGAAAGTTGCTCACCTCATTGACTTCCCAACTTCTGTATCGTACCTTGATGTTGATTCATGCAGGAGGTAGATGAGTAAAGAGAAAAACAAAGACACAAAGACATGTAAAGGAAAACAAACACAAAAACCCTCCACCGCCATAGCCCGCCATCCTCTGGGCGGGGCTATTACCCTTCAACGCGTGCACTTTAGTTGGCCGAGACACTTCCAGCGCTCAGACGTCCTGTACCTTGTTAGAGGAAGCATGAGAGATGATGAATAAGTAAACAAAGAGAAGTGGCTTCTCGTGGTGACAGCTCATGGCGTTCATTAAGGCGAGGTGCCAGATATCGTGCTGAGTGCCACACAGGGTGGGTGCCTGACGACCCTCCTCCTTCTCTTCCTCTACCTTCCTCTTTCACTACCTTCCTCCCTCCTTTCTAGCTGTTATGGCAGAAGATCCACAGCTTAGATAACTAGCTCCAAGCTGTCAAGGCATGCCACGATATTTCCACAGAAGAATTTTCTATCTTGATGTCAGGAAATGGGTCCAAAACGAAAGACCGACTTTAGTGTTACTTTGATACGTGTCATAGCTGTCAGTTCAGACATTCACAATCAAACATGATGGTTTCACTCTCAAAGTGCAACCTTTGTGCGGTTTAAGTTTTTCCATAGAGATGTTTATACCTTTGCTGACGGGTAAACAATCGATTGTTAATGGTTGATAAACGAAGCTTTGATGCCAATAATCCACATTCCAACAAAATTGAGAACTTCTTAGTTACGGTTGTTTTTGTAGCAAAAAAAATACGATTATAGCGTCAACTGTTGAAATAATCATGTATAATACTAGAGCATGCTGACATTACTGTTGATCATGTGACTCAACTGAGTGTGTGACGATGTGCATTACCAGTAAATTGTCTTATTATTATGATTATTATAATAAAGATTGGAGAACTTAATTGAGGAAGGAAAGGAGGAAAATCTTGCTCGTTGTGGAACGACCTGCAGCGCAAATGGAACAGTTAAACATCACTATAAACGACTGAGGTGAGCAAACATGGCCGCCACCGAGCAGCTTTTTCCTCCTCCTGGCTGCTCTACAAAGACAAGGAAAATAACACTAATGACTAAACCTCTAGTATTGTACAATATTTTTTGATAGAGCTTGCAATTAAAATGCGCAACAGGTAACCTTAAATTAGCAGTTCTTAATCCCTCGTTTTTATTTTTTGACTTTCTTTTGACGCTTTGTTTTTCCCTCCTACTTTATCAGCTGATATATTCATTTCTTTGTCCAAAATAAACCACATTCCGACCACTACTGCTGAATAATGCAGCCGACTGTTGGCTGCAGCTTCTCCAGAGTTTAATTTGGGCCGGATCCTGCCTGAGCAAGATGCGGGACCACCCAGATTTTGACCGGCAGTTATTTTATTGGATCCACTTCCTCATTGTTTTTCATTATTTATTTTTTTTTTTGCGTTTCGTTTGCTTTTAGGTGTTTTGATCAAATTTTAAAGTATTATATTTGGACAGCTGTGTCTTTTATTGAGTTGAAATCACTGGAAATCTCATTGTAAACATTTAATTTAAAAACTGAGCGCAAGTGAGGAAAAGAGGGGAAAGTCAGGCCACGCCCACGTTACGTCTAAAGTGCGATTTTCCGCAAAAATTGTTTCTGTCACCTTGGAAGATAGTAGAAAATGGCCACAAAAAAAAGGCAGTTGGATTTGGAGAGCTTTTTTAAGCCAATAACTGAATCCTGATGTAAAGAAGTCCAAAGTTGTTTTTTGGAAATTGCGGTTCAGAGCAGCAGCACCTGTAATGATGATGCTAATGCAGGAGCACCGGCTGTGAAATCAGTAAAAAAGTTGCGAGGATACAAAGAGTTCCATAGCTTTTTCTTTGGCTATTTTGGACGAATAAATATGTAAGCACGCATTTTATTTTCATTTTCTGCTGTGCTACTGATTCATTAGAGGAGTTACGGCCTTCTGGGTGTAAAAGTTTGTAAATATTTTTAATTTTTTTTGGTGTTCTGAAAGTTTAGTGATCTTTGTGGCTAGGTTAGCGCTGTTTTTGAGCTGTTTTTGAGCTGTTTTTGGTGCTGAAACATGGCAGATTTGACAGCTGTCCCTCAGAGTGAGAGAAGGATGTGCTCCGTAACAGGCAATTGTCTGTGCTTCTTTAAAGGGCACATGTTAAACTAAATTGACTTTTCTGTGCTATAAACATCATAAAGTGCTATATGGGCTTCATACACATGCCCAAAGTGTTTTTTTCATTGTTTCCCTCAATCGTTAGTTAGAGGGTGATTTACTCCTTACTGCAGGGTGAGCCCAAACACCTCGCTCCAATTTGGTGACGCATTCCCACTTTGATGACGAATTTGATGCGGGACTGAGCTGGAGAAGCCACGCCTCCAGGAAGCTCTCTGCCGTGATTGACATGTAAGCAGACACGCCCACGAAGGTGAGCATTTCAGTGTCCTTCGCGCAGTGCTATGTATGTATTTTCTACAGTCTATGTATGTACTGGGGAACGCCCCGCCCCCACGCTCTCTCGTGTTTATAAAGCAGCATGAGCTCGGCTACAGAGTGGGTGGGAGGAGGGAGGGCCGTCATCTGGCCCTACGTCACAGTGCGGGGAGGAGGAAGTCAGTGTCCCGTCTGTAGACACGCCCACTCATGAATATGCATAAGTAGACCTCAAATCAACCTGTTTGTGTAGAGCTGCTCAGAAAGTGACTTTTCAGAGGCTAAAACTCTGGAAAACAGGTGAGTTTGGGAAAATAAACCTGAAATACTATGTTTTTGGGGTTCTTAGAACAAATGGAGATGGGTGAAAAATTGCATTTGCAAGGCAAATTTATTTGTCTAGCACATTTCATACACAAGGCAACTCAATGTGCTTTGCTTGATAAAACATTTAACAGCTTAAAATCAATAAGAACATTTAAAATCATCAACAAACACATAACATCAACAAAATGACCAAAAATCTCCCTCTCAATCATACGCAGTAGAGAAAAAAAGTGCCTTTAACGTCGATTTAAAAATCTTCACGTGATGCTGACTTCAGCTCTGCTGGCAGTTTGTTCCACTTCTTTACAGCATAACAACTAAAAGCAGCATCACCATGTTTACTGTGAGCTTTAAGACTGATTCATCATTCTTTTATTTAACATTTAGGTTAAATTACCAAAAGGTGCTTTAAAAAATGTATCTCATGACATTTTTGTTCCTCTCTTACTGCCGGAACAGCACCTGCCTGTGTTCCGGGACCTGATGATTTACAAATTTAGCTTTGAGCTGCTCCAATGCTAAAGTAGCTCCAACACACATCATTGTATAATCCGTACTCATAAATAAAAGGAATACGGAATAAAATGTGGATAAAGGCACTAGAAAATGTTTTGTTGGAAAGTACAAGTACACTTAAATGCCTCTAATTCATCTCCCTTTAGTAATCAAGCTCTGCTCTCCTTGTAGAGGTCAACAACTTTATGCTAGCAAATCCAAAATAGGAATCAAAGGCTCCCTTCTTGGCATGAATACATGATCTGATGAGGAAAATGCACAAAGCTAACTGCTAATGACTGGGTGTGTGTTGAGGGAAATAAGATGAGCAGAGGGAGGTCACACTTAGTGAAAGGATAAACAGAGTGAGGAAAAGCTTGCATGCACCGACAGAACAAACAGATGGAGCCGTAAACTCGGTAGATTAATTAAAAATATCAGTCATGTTGCTGTAAATCCACACGCGGCACTTCTACTCTCACCGGCTCTCCACTTATTACTGCAGCTGAGGCTCGCTCTTACAATAATCAAGTATAACAAGGAAAAATCTTTTTATTTATTGCTTTCAGGAAGTTGCTTTTACACCAAAAAGTGGTTCCACAGACTTCCCATCATCCCAGCACTCAACCACTATGTCCTAATAACTTGAGTGGTGATATGTTATTTTTATTGCAACTTTAAGTCAATCAAAAGAAGCAGCAACAAACATGCTGGTTTTTGAAAGCTTGTCGTCATTCTTCTGAATTAGCCGTGATTGGTTGTGTGGCTAATGGAGGGAGACGGCACCTTGCTCGGGTAAATCTTGCAACCCCGAAAGATATTTCCACTGGTGTCGCCCGGGGATGTCACCTGTCCACTCCTTTGACAACTGCATTTGATCAAAAGAGTGCGAGTGAAGAGCTGCGAAGGATAGAAGCGTGGGTTGATGCAAACTGACAGGACATCATACACATCGACAATTTCCTTCAGATAACTCCTTGTGCTGCACATGTTGAGGTATTTTATGCTAATTTTTGCTCAATTTGGTTCTTTGAAAGCAAGACGAGAAGATACACGGGGGATTGGGGGGTCAACGCTGGGCTTGTTCTGTATGGAGACATTTTATGCATCAAGGAGGATGAAAGAATTGGGTTTGTAAGACTACACACCACATGCTAAGTGATTTAATAAGAAGCTAACCGCATGCTATCACAGAAATACTTCATCCCAGCCCAATACTTAAAACACGGGATTGTCTGATAATAAACCGAAGCACGGCTGCTCACAAGGTGAGATATGAGCGGTGACAGCAGCACCTCATCAGAGCGCGCTCCTCCTGTATAACCTTATTACAGCACCGCCCATCACTCTCTGACCCCACTGTGGAGTTATAGAAATATATTAGAATATGTTACATTGAAAGAGGAACAATAATGGAAACCAAGACAGAAAAGAGAAAGTGGACTTTCATTCTGCTTCTCTCGGCTACGAAAACATTGGAAAAGTTTCCATTCAAATGCAGTTCATGTACGAGGTTGCAGCACCTTTTTATTTATAATTGAAATAAGTGTGCATAGAGTGAAAGCTTGTGTAAGACCCAGATGCATAGAAATTAAAGAGATGCGCACTTGTAGAAACACCGTATAACAGTACCTCAGACTAGTCTGAGACCCAGTATTACATTGGGGCTACTTCTGTTACATTCATTTAACTCCCAACTCAGTTCAAATGGCTCTGACCGAGACCCTATCCCACTAGAGCCTACTCCCACTACAGTTTCTTGTACAGGCGGGCACTCCAATGCACCCGTCTTCTACCTGTACCACACAGGCTCCTCCCCCATGTGCTGTAATTACTGCCCAATGTTGGGCTCATGCATTTTGTAAGGATTTTAAGGCAAAATCCCAAATTACATTTAGATTTAGATTCAGAGGTTTGTAGTGATGACGCCAATGCAGGAACACCGGCTGTGAGTTATGTTAAAAAAAAAAATGCCTCCTGGGTGTAAATATTTGTGTTTGTGGGTTTTTGAGTTTAGTGACCTCTGTGATGAAAGTGGCTAAATTAACAGTGATTTCTTTGCGCTGTCCTTAGTGCTGAAACATGGCAGATTTTGACAGCTGTCACTCCGAGTGAGAGACGGATGTGCTTCTTTAATGCTGATTCATCATTCTTTTATTTAACATTTAAGTTCATTGGTTGTTTGTGTTCACGTAACATTTAGTTTGCAAAAGGCACTTAAAAATGTTTTATTCTGTGACATTTTTGTCTCCCGGGAACAACACCTGGCCTGTGTTCCAGGACCTGATGATTTACAAATTAAGCACTGGGGTCACCTCACTTCCCCTTTGAGTCTAATCAAGTGCAGTCAAGAAATGCAATTTTTCAAAATAAAATACCGAAAAATGTAATTTTTCCAAACTTTATTCTTTGTTTGCGACGCGGCACTAAATTGTCCTCAGACCAGTATTGGGCCATGCCCCAATACTTGGGGACACTTGCAGTATAGGTTTGCAATGGAAGTGATAATATTAGCCAAATGTGTGTTAACCTTGAGAGTTAAAAGAAGTAGTGTTGGTGAGATATCTAAAGCTACATGAACTGTTCATGAATGTGTTGAGAAATGAAGGGCTAGTGCATCGTCACTTTCTGTCCGCACTCACACTGACCTCAACACTGTGGGACACATTTTTTTTTTTTTCTCCTGTCTTTTCTAACCTCTGAGGGAATTTGTGCCTATTGAAGCCACCTCGGTGCAGCACTGCTAGACCAATTAAAACTTTTCTCTTTCCTCGCTGTCCCCATTTCCCCCATCCCCCTGCTGTGTGACCGTCGAAGTCACTAATTTAAATCACGTTGGAGAGTCGCACAGTGAGAGAGGGAGATAATCACAATATATTTGCAGTGAGAAGCGTACGGATGTGTGCGCTAACGTAATTATTCGCCTGCTTTTTGTTTAGGTAGAGGTTGCCTGCTGTTCCAGCCCAGATGTCTGTCATCGAGTGCCAAGTCTTTGAAGGCATTACAGCACACCTTGTTGCAAAAGAAGACACTTTTACAAATTTCTGAGGAAAAGTTAAATTAAAAAATAAATTGCGCAGCAGCTTCAGGGAGCGTTACACTTAATATCTTAATAACAAGCAATGAGTTTAAAGGCAGAGCAGCCAAATAACTTTTAATAAAACTCAGAGGAATACGATGTAGGAAGTAGGGAAGGGTTGTTACCACCATATGCACACATTCATGCCTTTAATAAATTATTTCTGTATCTGTATGGATCCTACATCATGCATCTTTATGTCCTGCTTATCCTGATTAGTAGCCGAACGTCCAATCACTGCTAACTCCAGGTAGCATCGCATACGTTAGCTCAACTGCACGTACCAGGAAGTCATTTCAAAAACATCAACTCAAATATATGCAACTTTTATATTCATGTACTAATGGTGAGGTTCAGAAAACCTAAAAACAGAGGGCTAGCCATTAGCAGTACCAGGACTTAAGTAGTCAAGGTTTATGGACTTTAAGCTAACTTGCTTTGCTTGAATAAATACCAATGCTTCTGCAGTGGCAAATATCTTTATTATTAATTGTCATTTGATTATTCAGCTCTCATATCTTCTAGTACTGGAGCTGTCTTGTACGAGCGTAGATAATGGTGTGACAAATAAGCTAGCCATTCTTAAATCATTGTAATTAACTACAATTTCTTATTAATATTCTAATGTGAATGAGGTGTGAAGTCGATGTTCCGTAAGAAGTGTCAGAATCTCCAAATAAAAAAACAAATGTAGATCCACTTTCAAAATCTTTGCTTAAATGCCAATAGCGTGACAAGCTAATTCATTATTAAATGTGTTGTTTTTCGAATAGGCTACTGGTATTTAAATCCAAGCTCTGAATGCTGTGGTAGCTTGTTTAGCTAAAAAAACAAAAAAAAACAAGTTGGTGTTACTTTTGACTTATTGTGTCGGGGTGGAGCTAACACTATAACAGCAAAGTTAGCAAGTCAAAGACTGCGATTTTTTTAAACAAAAAATTAATTAGCAACTACATTTCTTGACAATTGTATCCAATTTCAGGTGTGAAGTTGTTGTTTTCACATGTTTTGCCAGCAGGTAACTGAATGTTGACATGCATGTGAGCATGTGAGCACTCCAGTGTGGCCTGTTCTTTGTTCATTATCAACAATGTGTGACAAAGTCTACAAATAGCACGTTTGGATCAGCTTTTGGGTCTTAGCAGGGTTAGACAAGTTGCTTTTTCTTTTTCTGCCTGAAACCTTGCGTGAGCAAACCGAGATGAACAGTGAGGGCAGGCTTTTTAGAAAGCTTTTTATAACGGGGTGTAACAGGGTCAAAGTCATCTACATGTGTCACAGAACTGTGACACTTAGAGTCCACTCAGCTGCGACCACAAAGGAAACGGAGAACAGCGTAAAAACAGACGGCGCTTTGGCCCCCGGGGGAGTTTCTGCTTCCTGTGCCATGTCTCCCGCTCACCTTGGACACTGGGTCAGTGTCAGCTGTCAGTGTCAGGTTGAGAGTACGAATGCTAATGGACCCTTACCACATTTCGACGCTCTGCCTTTCCCGCCGCTCTTTTTATATTTCTTTTTCACCTTCTCTGTCCAAGTGAGGCCGAGCTATTAACTTTTTTCCAGTCATCGAGCTTTGAGTCCGACTGTGATCTCCGTCGCACCAAAAGACAAAGGGCTTCCTTTGAGACCTGATAATTTATGAGGTCGTCACTCATGATTTTAAGAGCAGATCCTTCATGTTCTCTATTGTTCTGGTCCATCAGACACATCCAAAATATCAGAAATTGGATTGAGGTTTGGAGTAAAATGAGTTCTGTGAACCATTTCCTACCAATTCTTGCTTTACCTTGACCTTCAGATGACTTTGCAAACAATCTGCGCTAGTTTTGATGCTAACGTCATTGTGAGAAAAGGTCACTGCATGAATATTTTCCTACTCATTTGTTTTGCTTGGAATCAAATGTAAAGGAACCCAATTACAGACAGAGGATTGATCCAGTCTGGATCCATTACCACATGTTGTCTGCCAACATTTTATATCCTAATTTGTTTCTACCAATACTTGCTTTATTGTCTGTTTTTGTGTTGCCAGTTGTCAAACATTTCCTTTCCAAGAACTGCAACACGACACTTTTTTTTCTTTCTTTCTTTTTTTATGTATGAAAAAGGGACAAACTTTCCTTTGTTCCATCCGCCTGGAAACTGCTCAGAAAAGCTGACTTTCTCTGGCAGCGCCGTCATTCATAATTTATGATATGTATCAAAGGTAAGATGAAACCACTCTCCTGGCTTCAGAAACTTGACACAAGCCACAAATTACAAGCAAAGGATTTCCACAAGCAAACCTCTGCCAATAGCAATGGTTGATGTGCTGGATGTGCACCTTTGATCGTTTTAGAATGTAGTAAAAGATAGATGTCAGTGCTTTAATCAATGAACAATCGTAAAAAGGCTTTAGGTAACACCACGTGCAAACTAATATCAAGGATAAAGAAGTACGGAGCTGAATCAGGGCAGCCTTTAAACCACATACCTTCTTTTCATTCCATTGCTATAATAAGACGTGGAAGAGGATTTGGGACACTGACAATATTAATATACATTCATAATATTAATCACAATTGCAGAACACTATTTTTTGGTCAGGATTTTTTTTTTTTGGTCTGGGTTTTTTTATTTGGTGTAGTTATTTTTATTTTTTATTTTTCTAAGCGGCTGGAGAAAAAAAAACTTGAATGATAAATGACAGAATTTTTGGATTTACAGCTTGACCAAAGGGTTCCTGAGGAATGTGTTCTCTTAATGGGAGAACAGAAAGTGAGTACATGAGAAAAATATTTTTGATATAGTTTTAAAATGCATGGGTTTCCAGCGGAGGGCTGTGCTGCCTGCCTCAACCTTTGGTGTGTGTGGGAGGAGCTTGCCGTCATCCGAAAATAGTGAAAAAAATAAAAAAAATCAGGTCTGGGAAAAAAGTTAAGACGCAAAAGAAAATTAATAAATAAAATACCCAGACAAAAAAAACCAGACAAAAATAATAGTCCAAAAAAAAGGTGGAAAATTGTGATTTTCCTCGGACATATTTATTTAATAATAAAAAATGGAAAAATGTTTACCGTGTAACTCTAACAGTGGCATGTTAATGACACCACATTGCCATAATAGTATAAATTAATATCAATGCTTAATGTAATTATTATTAATGTAAAGATGTCTTCTTTGCATTTAAATATACTTCAGTAGTTCCGACTCACTTTTTTTCATGTTAATGCAGCTCAAATTTTAAAAATCAGCATCAAATATTTAATTTAAGCTTCTTTTACTTATTTGTGTTGAATGCAGCTAAAATAAAATAACCTCATTAAAATATTACAATAATTTTCATCTTGAAAAAAGAAATGCAATTGCATGGAAATAACATTCCTTTTGTAAATTGTTCAATACACCAAGATAATTTCAGAACAATTTCTAAAGTTTATCCATTGGGAACAGAACTGCTGTAAAATCCCATTGAGATTGTGTCAGGCTTTCCTAAGACTAGCTGGGAGAATTAAGACCCTCAGACCATAATTGTTGTAGACCTTTGCATTCCAACAGCAGTGACTCTATTTGAATATTATTTCTAAGACTTTCACCAACTGTGATCAAAACAGCTTTACACAAAGTCTGTGCTACAATGTACAATAAAACTTTTCAAAGCTGATAATTAAAACTGTCATTTCATGAAGATTTACTGTGTAGCCTTATGTTAATAATGTTAATGAAGGAAATGATTTCAACCGATGGCTTTACGAGCTATAATCAGACACAACAACAGTAAGCTCCATATATTTTGTCCACTGGCGTAATTAATCAAAAAGCAATTACTTTATCATGCTCGAGAGATGGATGAAATGATTTTGACAACTTCCAAGGCTGCCTCGGTTTCTTCTGGAGTGCTGTCTGTTGAGCACTGAAATGCCCCAAGATCAGAACATGCAGACGATGAGCTGGGGCTCTTCATGACCGGGGTACGCATCGAGAACCAGCCCCTTGTACTGCTCCAGCCGCCACGTATTACAGCAAACGTCTGTTTAATCACAGTGTGCATGTAGCCTCTCTGCGTTTTTAGACTATAAATGTGCTGAATGAAGACCCGCTTCCTAATTAAGGAAGACTGGAGTTCACTTACAGTCACTTGCTGTTTTCATCTACCTACCATCGCGTCTCGCTCTGACTCTTTCTCATCACTGCTCTCACAGCAGTTCTCCCCCACAGTGGGAGGCAGAGCTGAATCCCTCCAGTTTTAAGAAGTCAACTGGCCCCCAACTTAGATGTCGGAAGGATTGCACCGGAGGCAAATCTCTGTCGAGCTACTTCAGCCATTTTCGGTCTGAGCGATGCAGGTGGCCTCGGTGCGAGCGCTGGAGGGCGGGAGGCATGTTGTGCAGAAAGGAGCCGTCTATCTCGGCAGATGGGCTAACGGCGGTAGGAGTGAGCCGTGGAAAGCTCAAAGAGCTGACTTAAGAGGCGCAGCTTTTGAAAAGAGTTTCAAAAGGGTCACGAGGTGGCAGCCCGTGAGAAGCTTTGGAGTAAATGATGGGGAGAGCAACTCTGGAACGGCTAGAAAGTGACTAACCAGGCCAGCTAATAAAAGCACACATTAACAGCCTCAGCAGTTGGAAATCATAGGTGTGGCCCGTGAGCCAAGGAGAACCTGAGATCCAGTCAAGGTCCCGGTGGTGGATTTAGGGTGAAGGTCGACATTGTAACTAAGCAGCGCTGCTGGGAAACAGCCATGCCTGCCTCACCAGTCATTTATTTATATAAGCCTCCTGGTTCATGGTAAAGGTTGGTAATTAGCATTAGCAATTACCAGTGAGCAAGTACAGACACCTCTGTGACTGGCTGGAGATGCCAGATGTGATCTAGGGGTGAGAATGGGTTCTCTGAAAAGCCCCGGTGAGGGCAGTTCCTGATCCCTGATGTGAAGTTAGCAGCTGGAAACACATCAGTGCGAGCTAAGCTGTGGCAGAGGGAAGCGTTTGCACTTCCTCTGCCTGCTTCTCTTCTTTTATCTAGCATAAGAAATCTCCCCAAGATTGGTGTTATTATCTAGTGGAGATAACGACTCCCCTCCATGAGCAGAGCGCATCTTACACAGCGAGGCTGTGAGGGTGGGCAAAACAATGCTTGAGAGAGTGAATTACAGACTGAGAATAATAGGTCTGGGTAAGCAAATGTAATGCTCCTGGATGTGAAATGAGGCCTTTTTACAGGTAGGGGCTCTGCATTAGCAGCAGGCTCTTCATCGCTGTGGCATGCAGAGCGTTGTCCTTGATCTCAACTGAAGATGCTGGAAATCTAACAACACATTCACACTGTTCTTCTAAAGCACAGAAACCTGGGGGTAATGAGGCAAGACCACCACTGCAGAGAAAAACTAGGTAATTACACGCACTCACAGCAAAAGCCGTGCATGCAATGGTCTCATACGTGCACTGTACATGGTACTGAATTGGTTTTATTTGAACCTGAATGTGTGGTAACTAAGACACTATTTTAGTGCCAATAATGTGTTACCACAAAGATATTTGTTGTTTCGCTTCTTTAGCTACCTTCACTTTTAAATGTAGTCTGTTTATGGCAGTACTTCTGAAAAGGTTTTTTTTTTATAGTCGGTCTAAGGCTACGTTCTCACTGCAGGAAAATTCAAACCAAATCTTACCTTTTTAGCCCATATGCGACCTAAACCAAAAACCATGTATTTTGTGCTGAATGCAAAGGTATTGGGTATGAAGTAGTGCATAATTTGTTGTATAATGTCAGTGCCTGCCCTCTATGGGTGAAAACCTGGCTATTACAATTGATTTTTGCAAATCCGATATATATAAAAAATTTTGGCAATGCAGCTGCAGTCTGGACAGCCGAGGCGCTTTCTAGTTGACTCCTACGTCATTACCACGCAAAAATGTCATAATTCTGAGTTTCAGGAAAAGTTGCGTGCAAAAACAACAGCCACGGCGGAGGATGCAGTTATGTAGTGCTGACTCTGTTGCAAGAAAATTTCCTGTGTCACTTTAGCACCTCTTCGGTGTATGCGGGTCACTTCAGGGTAGCATTCTATTCATACGCCAAACTGATTGAAAATGCATTTAATATAATATGAATGATCAAACACGAAAAAATCTGATTTTTTGAAAAAAATCACCAAACTTCCCAACGAGTTACATGAGCAAACCTCTTGAGGGCGCAGTTACTGGATATGACAGACTAAACCCTCACCTACATGTTTTGGGACAATAACATTTGTTAACACTTTACTTGTTAGTTTTATAAATAAGGCGAACAATCATTCACAATGTATTTTTTGCTGAGTATCTAGCTAGTATAGAAAACGGACCGACATGTTGAATCTCACCTGTGCTATGTAAAAAAAGCAAAGAAATATACAATTAATAGCAATAGTTATCTCCATTAACCCTATTAGGAACATCTAGCACAATTTAATTTCATGAAGTCTAATTGCCAGCAATGGCATCTAATAAGGAAATAGAAATTAGATGGAAATTGTAAACATTTTAATGGAAAATCTGAGGCTCTGATTATTTAGGTTAGACTGATTCCTATCTAAAGACATATTAAATATTAGGAGGCCTGAATTACTTCATATATTTGTTTTACCTAGTCACAGCATTCTAGTCCAAGCTTATAGTGAGTTAAGTTTAGTCTAAATGGGGGCAGGCATCTTATTTTTCATTAAAGCTGCTGGGATTGGATCTGGTTTCTGAAACTTTAAATGCAGAGTTTCCATGGGGATTCCCTGACCGGATCCTGCACTTGCGTCATCCTCAAAATGCCGACTATCTAGGCCAGGGGTGTCAAACTCTTTTTAGTTTAGGGGCAAATATGGAACAGTTTGATCTCAAGTGTGCTGCAGATTTGAGCGAGGAAAAAAGAGAAATTACAACATTATTGTGCCCTAGTTCGCACTTCAGGTACAACTGATATATAAAGTATGTAAAGAACTGACGATATCTAATCAATGAGACAGATATCAGTCTCCACTGGATCTTCATGTCAAAAGTCAGATTTTGGTGTAGTTTTTGGAGAATTTTGTGGGATTGTTTGTGAGAAATTGGGTAATATGAGAAAACTATGAGCTTCTACAAATACTCTGGAATATCATTGAATTTGAAGGCACTGGAATATCTACAATCAAGTTATTTTGTAAACTCCACAGTGATTATTGCTGGAAAGGGCTGGATTTGGCCCCCGGGCCTTGAGTTTGACATGTGGTCGAGGTTTGGATACTTGCAAAGTTAGGACTTGTGGACTTTAAAACCCTTTATTGGGTGTCACCACGCTAATGTTGAGGGTCGAACGCACACATTTCTGTCTTTGCCTTTGCTCAAAGAGTTCTTTTGTCAGAGAAGTGTGTGATTCAATCTGTGCCCGAATAATCAGCGCTGCCAAAAAGTGATAAACGGTGATAAATAGTTGATGCGTTTGACTAATTTCACTTCAAAAAGAGGCATTAGCATTGTCAACATCCAGGTGCCTTCCACACGAAATTAGAATTGAGAGAAATGACTCGCTCATTTACAAAGATGCTAATTTCTTCAGTTTTTGTGTCACCACCTGAAAGCTGATAATTCCTTTCAGGTTACATTTCTTTCTTTCAGCTGCACCTGATCTGAGAGGAGAAGTGGGATCCATTTGCATTTAAAGCATTTAGCTGATGCTCCCGTTCAGCCACGGTGCGGGTGGGAGGAGGAGGAGGAGCATGAGGAAGGGCGTGAGGCGTGTTCAAGGGCACTTTGACAGAATACAAGGCTGTTTGCAGAGAGAATTGTCTACTGCAATGATAAAAAAAAAACCTGTGACCTTTGGGTTTGAGGACAGTTTCTGATGCAGAGTTTTAAAAGTCATGAAGAAGAATGAGAATGATCTCTGTATTTGCTCATCTCGACACATTCCACTCCATTGTTATAAGTTTTTGACTTTCAGCCAGCGAGGGTTAGAAGCCAACAATGCATGCCAGAATGCCACAAAATTATGAGCACAGAAAGAGATAAAACCAGTTATTACTTGAAGGGCAAATAGTCCCAATTCTTTATCACATGATTTTCTGCAGTCAGCTGACAAGAAAACATGATTTCCTGAACAACTACAAGCAAATGTTCTTTTGTCAATCCTTTGTTTTTAAATGTAGCAATAATCCTTCTGAGGACTCTCAGGTTTCCAGCTTGTTTTTTTCTTTTTTTTATGAACGTTGATGTTAGCTTAGCGATCACAGAAGCTAGCTAGGATTTAAATTACTTTCAATTCCGCCTTGACAAAATGAGCATTGCAGATATCGCTATCATCATTTCATCTCGGCAACCTATACTTTTGTCAACAGTTCAAGAACTCCACAATTTCCTTCAATTTTCTTAAAAAGTGTAACCGATACAAGTTTTCATCTCCAAAAGTATGTGGTCACACCAGGGGAAGTTGCTCAATGTTGCTTGAGATCAGTGTTGGGAACGTTACTTTAAAAAAGTAATTAGTTATAGTTAATCACTACTTGTTCCAAAAAGTAACTGAGTTAGTAACTGAATTACTCTATAATAAAAGTAACTCATTACCAAGGAAAGTAACTATTTGCGTTACTGTTAAAAAAAAAAAAAAAGTTGCTATATGTCAAATAATTCAGATTTTTTTTAGATGTGTGTCATTGTGAGATGCTTCATTAAATTAGAGTTGCTTACAACGGATGTCGACAAAGTCTTTGTTCCTGGATATAATGTATATTTCACATGTACGTTCTTGCCTTTGGCCACAATTAATTTAAAGTAGTGTTTGTATCGTCACCTTAAAAATGACAACTTTTCATCAGACCGCTCCACGCTCGCCATCTCTGCTGCTTCATCCAATCTGCTGTGTGTGTGTGTGTGTGTGTGTGTGTGTGTGTGTGTGTGTGTGTGTGTGTGTGTGTGTGTGTGTGTGTGTGTGTGTGTGTGTGTGTGTGTGTGTGTGTGTGTGTGTGTGTGTGTGTGTGTGTGTGTGTGTGTGTGTGTGTGTGTTGGCACATGTGTAAAAACACTGGCTCTGATTGGCTACCATGACACATGACACCACCTTAGCTGTTTTTAACCCACCTCCTCACTACAGCTGAGTAAGAAGCCAGGGTTGCCGCATTTAACGTTCAGTTACGATAACGGCGTTGTAGCGGCATAAAAAGTAATTAGTTAGATTACCCCGTTACTGAAAAAAAAATCCGCTGTTACATAACGCAGTTATTTTAAACATTGTTATTCCAAACACTGCTCGAGATGACTGGAAACTTTCTAAACATGGCGACAAAGTTGCGAAGTTGACAACACAAATGTCAGGTTGATTTACAAATGCATTTTATTGGTGAGCAGAGACATTATCAAACCAAATAAACATGTTTTCAACATTTGTTGCACGAACCTTAGATAGTAGTTAGTGGTGTTACAATCAAAAACGTGTTTAATAATACCAATTATATTTTTTAAACCTATCTTTAATATAAATAGATGTATCTTGTTACATTAATTTCCTAATTTTTTTTCCCACTTTTCCAAATTAACATGAAAGATTCCAACATATTATTTATGTATTTATTCAATAGAACATTAATAACACTTGTGTATCCATTATGGCGTGTAGAAATGATGGTTCTTTTTTTGTGTTTAAAAACAAAAAATACAATCACACAATCACATACTGTATGAAGGAGTGAGTTAAGCACACCTTCCTGTTTTTACATTATATATTGCTTTTGTATTTCAGAGTTCACACACGCTATCCACCATTAATATTTTATTTATTTAGGCCAGCAGCAGAAGCTGCATTAACACCTTCTGGACAGCACTATTATGCATCCTCGAAAACTCAATTATTCACTTCCATCAAGCCTTGGACTCAGGTGTGAATGTGACGATGGAGAGGATGGTGAACTGGAAAGAGACGTATCGAATCTGTGAAAGTCAAAAACTGTGTTAAAAGTCAATAGTTTTATAAATGCATGGAAATGTAATGTATAAAGTATAAACCCATGGAAATCCATGGGTGGAGTCTTTCATTGACTGGGGTGAAGAAAAGAAAGTAAATAACTGGGTTGTGATCAAAAAGGACAACAAAGAAGTGACTTACTTACGTGCTATACTATATATTTCTATTACAATGATGGTCGTCAACTGGTGGGTCAGAACATAAAATTGGGTCGCACACCCATTCTTAGTGGGTCACGGGCAAAAAGCAGTAAAAACTTACAAAAACGTTTTCTCTGTTCTGACTTCTATGTTGACACACCTGACCGTTAAAGTTCACTTTTGTAAGTAATGTTTATTTCTACAACACCTTTCACACAGTGCTTTACATATCAGCTAATTCACACTCACATTCACACACCAACGGGACAGAACTGCCATCAACCACTGAGAGCAACTTGGGGTTCAGTGTTTTGCCCAAGGACACACAGACCGGTATAGACCAGAATCGAACCCCCAACCTCTCGATGAGAGGAAGACCCCTCTACAACCAATTTCATATGCTTTTAACATTTTTTTCTTTTTAAATTGCTATTTTTAATTACATTATTTTAAAATTAGAAGTAATAACTACACTTTTTTTTTTAGTTTCTAAGTAGTTTTTATTAGTGTAATTACTGTATATACTCTATTTGCTGTTGTTCTGCTGTGATATGTGTTATCACAGCTAAGAAAATATCCAAATTTACTTTTTATGGTCTTGAAGTAGAGTTTTTTTTTTTTTTTTTCTCTTCACCTTGGCTCATGTGTGTCTTACTCCACCTGACTTCAAATTGATGTCCCGTATTTATTATTTTTCGGGGAGTTGGCAACCCTCAGTCCAGGCCTTATGGTGTGCAACTTTTAGCGCTTTATATTGAATGCAGTCGGATATTTTCATCTGATGTAAAAACAAACACATGTGAGAATTAAGTGTTACTTTTCTTTGGTAAAATACTTTGGTGTGAGTTTGTGAGGGGCTTTTTGGGAGGTGTTGATTAGTCATTCAGTCTCTTATTGTTCCCAGTTTAACTTATCAAAGATGGACAATAATGAACCGGACTCATAAATAAAGCTGTTTAACCAGTCTCCAAGCTCCAGTCATTGACCAAAACATCAAAGGACAATTATTTTTCTTTAAAACCGATAAGCAAAAAATAACTCATCATTTTTGCCTGAAGTTTTGTGAATTTCTTATATTTTGTCATATTTATCCCTGTGTTCCTGTGTTACATTCACTTTTTGTTCTAGCAATCTGTGTTTCAAAAAGTTGAAACCAATTTTTTTTCCTCCTGTTTAGAATTTTAAAATTACACTTATTGATCCGATGCGTTTGTGTGTTCTGTACATTAAAGATTGTCAATATGAGGAAATTATTCAATAAAGAGTTAAATGTACCTTAGGAATCAGGATAGTTGTAAAAAAAAAAAAAAAAAAAAAAAAACCAATCAAAACAAATCTGTCTCATTACCCAATGTTAATTATTATGCTCTTTTTGTTGCTATGACCATTTAAAGGTCTTGTAAAGATTGCAATACATAGGAAATGTGTGGTGTTAATTAATGTTTTGAATGTATCTTCCAATTTGCATTAAGAAGTACAATTACCTCTTTAGTCATATATAGTTTATAGATCAGAGTTGGGCTACTTTTATTACGGTGGGGACCACAAAACTGTCTCATACTAGGGCCAAATATTCAAAATTCATGTCAGCATCTAGAATACACGTCTGTTTTTGTTCTTGCTTCGTGTTTTTTAAGTCATTCTGTGTATTTTTTTTTTTTTTTTGTCATTGAGTGTATTATTGTCTTTTTGTTGTTGCCTCCACCAAGGAGGTAATGTTTTCTGTAACGTTTGTCTGTCTGTTAATGTGGATGTTTGTTAGCAAGATATTTTAAAAAGTTCAGAACGGATTTAAATGAAATTTGGTGAACTCATAGACAATATCAATAGAAAGCCACCTTTTGTTTAGACAGGTGGACATGAAGTTTTGCTTTAAGACATCTAACCCCCATCCAATATGCTTTTTTAGTTTGTACACTGATTATTTGGGTGTTTAGGATTTGTACTGTGGTGTTATTAGCCTTGATTAGCATTTATTGTGTGGGTTATTAGCATAACATATGGTCCCAGCTACGGCCTGACTCAAGTAGATTGGTGTTGAGTTGTTGGAGAGTGAAGAAATGATGGGATTATACCACTGAACATAACTATAAACGCACAAAGTAAAACATTTTATCAATTGGGAAATATTTCAACAGAACAATTATTTATTATTATTCAAGCAACAAAAGCTATTTAGTGTGCACAATTCCTGAGTTATCGCTGCCTAAACCCACCAGGGGTCATTTTCAAGGAAGAGGCTTTTGAATGAATTTTGGTTAAGTTTGGTTTTTGGGCTAACTGATAAGCTTAAGTGAAAAACAGCTGCCACTCCTCCTCCCTGACCACTCTCATGGGAAATATGGTAATTACCATCATTGGGAGGACTGGCTTCATTAAGAGCAACAAAATCTTCATTTTTGAGCCAAGTCTCAGTGAAGCCTAATACACTTTATTGATGGTCAGTTATAAGATCTGTTTTGCTTTATGCCGTTCAGTGGTTGAATATGAAATGAGTAAGTAATCTCACAGGAAGTGGGTCACAAATCATTCAGTACACCAATGCTCACTATTGGTGAGCATATTTCACTATAGATCAATTTAACTCAGCATTTTTGTTCAGTATAGATAGTTGAGAGTTTGTCTCATACCTTTATTAAACAGTTCGCCTTTACTTGCCAGGATGTGTAGATTACATCATCAGTAGAATGTTGTGTTTCCTTCAGATGAAGGTGAAGGACCTAAGGTGTTAATGTACAGGCTGCAAATTATAGCCAGGTGTGCATTTCTTTGTCCTCACTTTTGTAATAATTACACTTTTATTGATCAGATTTAAGAAGTAAAGTTCCTAAGTCTGGAGCTGTATGTCTCCTATTCTGTTGGTGAGCAAAGGAAATCTGATTTCACTTAAAACTGCATACTTCACCAGTAGATGCCCCATCAGCGTATTCCTGCAAAATGGGGACATTTGCCTCAAACTGCTGTGTAACTGCACAACAGAGATCCTAAACTTGCTGAGTCCAGAAATACCGGAGCAAAGTGGAGGTGCTTAAATATTTATCTGGGAACAGTGACTTGGGTAAATGTAGTTAGCTGAGCTCCACAGCTGCCTCCACCATGTAGACACATATGGTCCCTGAAGGTGAGAATATCTGCAACAGTTGCTGAAGTTAATTGTTAATATGTTCCCCTGCGGCGCACAGCTAGCGTTTGATGGCTATGTGCACTTCTTTGCGTTTTTCAGAGGCTGCTCTTACAGCTCGTGGGCGTTTCAGATTCATTCAACCATGAACGAGTTCAAAGTCTGAAAAAAAGTTTAGAAAATAAAACCGTTTTGAGCTGAACGCAGACCATAGTTATGTCTTTTTCTGCTCCGTTTAACCAAAACTGCAAAAACATGCATCATTTGAACACAACCAATCAGAGGCCTGCTAAATCAACCCCTCGCCTGCTCAGAGCCAATCACTGCAGACGGGTATGTGTGTGTGAAAGAGCCACGCTGGCATCTCACTCGAGTGTGACAGTGATTGTAATTAATTTTTTAAACCATGCCAAACAGTGAAGTGGCACAGAAACACTGCGGCTGTGCAAAGAGAGGCTGTGAACAAGTCAACATGTCCTACAGAGACCGCAGGCCTACGCTGACGGGGGCCGTCAACAAGCACGTTGGCCCGAGCTGAACTTCTCTCACCGGGCGTACATCAACAACTGGCTGAATTCCTGTGTTTTCCACTTCAATCAGACACTGCTTTAATTTCACAGCCTTCAGTAACTGGTAGCGAGAGGGAAGTGGCTTTAAAAACCACCCAGGAACTCAGATAGTCATCAGTGTTCACCTGAGGAAAAAAGGACCAATAATTAAGACTTGAGATACCGTGTGTGTGTCTGTGCGTGTGTTCAGGTCAGCATTTTTGCCGCTAATGTGGAAATAAAGGATTTGTTTCTCTTCTCAGCACAATTGCATCACTTATGTGCAATCAGTGAAATGAAACCAACACATTTCCCCCTGCAGTAGATATTGACATTTTCCAACAAGAGCTTCACTGATGCTTAAAACACACAAGTAGCTTTTTCATGGTTTCAGCATTTGATTGAGCCTAAAATCGCCTTCATTGCCATTTGGAGCTATTCTCAGTTTTACGCAGTCATTTCGTCTATTATTTTTTTGTTATACTTGCAAATTTGTGTCATCATATTGTGTGTTTTTTAAGTCCTTTTGAATTTTTTAAAATGTTCATTTTGGTCATTTTTTTCTCTTGTGTGTTTTTGTTGCTTTTTGTGTTTCTTTTGTTTATTGTGTATCTTTGTAGTTATTTTAGTGTGGTTTTTAGGTTGTTTTGTTTTTGAGATGTAATTTTTCTTTTTGTGTTGTTATTTTGCATTTTTAAATTTTATTTTATGTATTTTTGTTGTGGTTTTGCTTTTTTTTTAATTTTGTGTGGATTTGTGCTTTTTTTTTGTGATTTTTGTATGAACTCTTTCAGTTTTTGGTGTCAATTTTGTGTAGCAAGGGCCACACATTTCCATTTACCCACTCTGTATTAAAGCTTAACCTAGCTTTGCAACGTTAGCTAACATGCTAATTCACAACTAGCTCCATTCAAGTTAAATAAGATAAATACAACCACCACATAGATCAGCTGTCTGTACTTACATGTTTTTTGTATTAGCTTTTTCTATGACCACCCTCTGAGCTAACGTTAACTTATCTGAATTTAGTTTAGGGGCCAAATTTGGAGCAGTTTATCTTAATTGAGCCACAGATTTTAGGAGGAGAAATTAGTAATTAAATCATTATTGTGCTCTAGTTTGCACTTCCACGTATAAATAAATGATAAAATATGTATGACTAGTAATATCAAAGCAATAAGTGATATATATCAGTCGCTACAGCATCTCCTCTTTCAATTTACTTGATTTTGTGACCAATTTTTATGTAATTTGGGAGCATTGTGTGGAATAATTTGGAGAAAATTACAGGATTTGGGGGAAATGTAGTTTTTTTAACAGTTTGAGATTAAAAATGTCTGCCAGCCATCATGTGATATAAGGATAGAAGTTGATAGTTGATAATTTACACAATAATTCATGACGTCTTTACCTTCTGCTGGGGGTTGAATTGGATTCTCTAAAGCTCCAGATTCAGGCCCCGGGCCCTGAGTTTAACATGTGTATAACGCGTTACCCCCAACATTGGCGTCTGATTAGTGAAACGCTATTTTGACCAATCTGACAAAAAGGCATCGAGTGTTTCTCTTTTTGTTATACGCCCTCAGTGTTGCTTGTGCAATTCAAAACCATCCTTTTATTAATACCTGTCATATCATAAAGAAGTAATAATGTTTATTTTAGGCTGCCAAAGAAAGTATGAGATGATGAGGAGCTGTTCTAAAATGGAAAGCTAACAGCATTCATAAAGTTTTCATTAGCCTGTAGCTCACAATAGAAGGCCTCTGGCCATTGTGTTCAGATACTCTTTATGCTTTGCCTGTAGAAAATACCTTTCATTGACAAAGCCACAGTTGAGGTTTGTTAAAAAAAAAAGCTTGTCAGTGTTGACGAGCGGCTGCACAGAAGGAGGTCAGCGAGGGTCGCTCGCTCAACAAAATCCGTCATGTCACATATCTTTGTGAGGAGATGCTGTCTTGGCGCCTGCAGCCACGTCGCTTTCCGGAAAGCTAAATCCAAGTGAAGGGTTGGGGCTGGCCCGCATCCAAAACATGGCAGTTTATACAAAGGGGCCATTCACTCACAATCATTACCAATGATAAACTGTGACGAGGTGAACCAGGGATAGCATAATATCTCAGAAAGCAGCTTTTTAATCACTTTGCTGATATAGGAGCTAACGTTTATCCACATCTACGCCAAGCTACGACATTTATTATATATTCAACATGACTCTTTTCATTGTGGTAATTTTAGGCGGTAATAAAGTCATGCAAAAGCTGCTTTTCTTTGTTTTTTCACTACGTTCGGCTTGGCTATGCAGCCAAAAGCCATAAAGTGAACCTGGCAACGTTTAGGTCAGGACGGGCTCGCTAAGCCTTATCTAGCCTTATAATGTCAACCTCAGTGATGCGCTGCAAATCTCCCACTCTGACTTCACTGTATTGATCCCATTGGGTTGGTTCCCTCAAGCAAATAATGAAATCTTGCAACTACCTTTCTTATGTTTGTAAAGGAAGTCCGAAAGTTTCTTTCCAACTGTTTGTCTGTGGTTGTTTTACATTGAGGTTGTGATGGAAGCTTCTCATACAGAGAAAGTTCAGGTTGAATAACAGTGCAAACGTTTAGACGGATAGGGCTGGTTAAGGTCGTTTGAGCTCAAAATTCTGCTTTGTTCTGGCATTTTTATACTTACTGATTTATTCAGATTTTTCCTCAAAAATTTTAAGCAGGGGAAGGAGGCAAAGTAGTGCTCACAGCATCTCTTTATGGCTTCATAATTTACTGAAATTGTTACCATGGCAACCCATGGTAAAAGCAAGCGCTGTCACGCGAAGGAAATCATGTGACGAACAGAAGAGCGACGGCGGCGTGTGTCCTTTATTTGTTAGACATTCTCACCTGTATTTTTCCACACCGTAAGTTTTCTCTGCTAACATGGGAATTAAAGCTGCAGTAGCCTGTTAGTTTTTTTTTGGCATCATTTGGTCTAAAATCCATGTTAGCATTTATGCATATTGTAATCCAAAGTGTTCTGAGAGGGCACTGGAACTCTGCTCCTTCTCATTGTGCTGTAATCAAGCTTTAGAAATCCAGGAGTGTGAGGTTCTTTTCAGCCAATCAGAGATCTTTTTGGGCGTTACTATTGGCTGCTTGACAAAAGTCGATGCGCATTCATGTCTTACGGCATTATGCACAACAGCTTACACTGCAAAGCAAGTCAAGAAAATTTACAACAAGGCGGAAAATTGACTCACGGAGGACGTCTGCTCCACGCACGGGCGTCAGAGGGAGAGTGATAACAGACATATCCAAGGAGAGAGTCTGGGCGCAGTGTGCTGTGCGTCTCCTTTCTGCTGTGACCTGCAGTGTTGCAGCCGTTTACAGCGGTAAATATGGCCGCCTGTAAGCGCTTTGGGACAGAGAAGGGGCTTACGGCAACGAGCGCTGCACGTGAGGACAATAAATGCAGAGTGACACAGGAACATCAGAAAACTCTTCAATGACATTGTTGATAGTGGCTTTTGAGGAAAAAAGTTGGTAAGAGTCACTGCAAAGTGCAAACAGCTCCACAATCGTGTGCCTTCACGAGGATGCTGGTGGATTCAAAACGGGGATGGTTGATTCCATACAAGTCTTACAATTCTACATACTGCAGCTTTAAGTAGCTACACAAATGATGAAATACTCAAATTAGGCCATGACGTCATCTAGCGACTTTTGAACAGCCAGAGGCGACTTTCCGGACGAGTTGGTGATAATGCTAAGATTGCACACAGTGTGCAATCAAGAATCTTCTTTGTTTATGATTTTACTTTAGATACTAGTTGGCGAGGGGTATCCTGAGGCTAATCAATATACCAAAGCCTGTTGTTATTGGTATTTCCGGCAGCCTCTGTGACAGAAAAACATGCGTCGCACTCAAAAGTTCTTCATATTTCGGTGCTGTGCTTCTAAACCAACAAGCTGTCAATGCATTACTCTGGAGCGAGTGTACCGACAGTGTGTGCTTGCATGTGTGACGACGCGCTTTGCAAAAACAGAAAAAGAAGCCGTGTGAGCATTTAGGACGTCCCTCCTCAGATGGTTAATCTGGTAATATTGCAACAACTTGAGGAAAGAACTCCTCTGTTGATCACTTGGCTCAGGTTTCTGATGAAATTGTGTCTTTGTTGTGCTCCGCCATGTGTTTAGCTTCCCCTTCTGCTCGGCACACAAAGGCCTACGGAGATTGTGAGTTTATGGGTGGTGCGAGGTGATTGTTTCTGCCAAAAAAAAAAAAAACAAACTCACAGAGGGAGAGAGGAGCGCAGAAACAAGCCGAGGACAAAGAGAAACAGAGGGTAGGCTGTTACCTCTGACACACTTTGCCCACATCTCATTAGTTCCTGCTTTCAGCCCAGCTGATGTTCAGCACCTTTTGAATTATATATTGGCCGCTAATTTAGAGGGATTTAATATTGTATCTGCTTAAAAACCGCAGGCACTTTATCATTTATTTGCTGGAGCCCTCGAGTTATACCATCTCTGCTTTAAAGAGTGAGCCTAAATTAGAATCATTTCAAGTCTTATGATCCACATTGGTTTTATTTTTGTGGCACTTTATCAAAACTGTGCTTAGAAAACCACTTCTTTTCTAGACTTTCAGAGTAAAATCGATGATTAAAGTGTTTTTCCGACGCTTCTCGGTCTTCATCCTGAGAATAAATGACTCTGAGTCTCTGTGTGGTCACTGACCAACTGTGACTGATGCCAGTGTGCTGCACATCCCCAATAATTCATCCATATTTAATGCAGCAAATTAATACCCCCCCTCCCATTTAATGTGTGGCGGATGAAAAATAGCGCGACTCCTATTGAAAGCTATGTTATCAGCGCTTAGACTCGACGCCGACAGAGGCTACACAGGCTGATTATGTTACAGTGATAAAAATAACGCTAGCCATTCATCAGAGGCTCTCAGGAAAAGGCTGTCGCTCTGAAGCCGCACACACAGATCCAGGGTGTAATGTTCATGAGCCTGTTGCTGTAGAGTGATGTATTATATCTATAAATGTATTTTCAACTTGTAGCGCATTTTTAGGGAAAAACCATCATCTAGTTTTTTACTTTATATGAGGCATGGGCAATTGGTGGCCTAATTTTGTGTTTAAAACAAACTCCAGAAACACAATATGACAGAAAAATGCACAATACAACAGCAAAAAAATACACAAAATTAATATACAGTATATATGCAATGACAAGAACAAAGATATATTGTACATGGAAAAAAATAGCAAAATAGGCCAAACCCTTTGTTTCCTGTGTTAATGCTTAGACTGGTCATTATTCTAAATTCTGACATGAATAATGATGATCATGTGACCTTCAAATCAGATACAATCACACTATTCTGTGATTAAAGTTTCTCATCTCTGTGCTATCGTGTTAGCATTACCGATCAATTGTAGCTGTGATTATTCTTTTTACCTGATTTACTGCATTAGAAATGGAAACATTTAGCAAATAAAAAGCAGTGTTATAGTAAAGCTTCCATAGAATAGTCTCTCAGTTGAGTTGAATTTGTCCTTTTGGGTTGAGATTCTGTTTAAATCAATAGTTGAATTGTACGGTAATAATCAACGTAATGATAAGCTGAGTTGTGAACTTGCAAAGGCCTCAATTTGACCGTATAAAATATTGACTGGGCTCACACAATTTGGCTCGAGTTGGAGGACTTTTCATCGAGCACATACCTTATCAAACCTGAATATTGGAAATGACATTTTTCCGACCTGACAGAGGAGAAAAATGCGGTCAGGTCCCTTTTAAAAATCCCCCTACCCTTTCCTCTTTGATCCCAGCATCCGAAATCATCAGACTGAGACTCATCGTCACCCCCTCTGACAGCACCAAGACAAATGTGAGCACTTTTTAATTAAAAGCCACATATTCATACTACCGTCTCCTGTACAGCATTACTACCTCCGTTCCTTATACATTCATGTAAACTGACACTCCAAATGCATGAAATACCAAATTTGACAGTCCACTCCATAAGAGTGTTCCCAAAGTTCTGCAGTCCAGATCGTTTGCTCATTATTATTGAGGTGCTTGTGGACAGGACCTCAGCATTCACACTGTAGATGTCACATTGCTTCTGCACCGCTGGCTCTAACCATCAGCTCATTATAGGGATTTCTGCAGAGCTGGTGGATGACAGATTACCTGCATTGGGGAAACATCTAAAACCTGCAGGAATGCAGCCCTCCAGGACTTGGAGCGGACAGTCAAATTGCAGATCACACATACAGGATTACAACATGTTGGCCGTAGTTTCCCTGGACTGGTGGAGTATAAAACCACATATTGCCAGGGAATAAAAAGGGTTTGGCAAATGATTTTGAAATGCATCTACATGATTTTGAGGTAAACAAAGTCAGTCTGTGAGATGTTTGTTCAGAGACAATGACACGGCCATTAAATTCTAGGAGAAATCCAACGTTGGCAGTATTTCAACCCCGAAGGACCAAGTTTAGACACTCATGCTCGACTATTAATCCCCAGATTTCTTGTCCCGTGTATGGAATTATCAAGACAAACATTTTAAGATCGGTCAGTTAATCATTTGAAGAACTCTGGGATGTCGTTATTTGATCAGCTGCTTCCAAAGCTGTTTGCAACCTCAGTGTCGCTAACTTGGCAACATTTCAAGCAAATTTTATGGTGAAATTTACTTTTCTACAATTTTCCATTTACAAATTGTCCCCATTTTCATTCCAAAGTTTACTCATCTCCACGTCAGGTATTTACACATTTACGTTTCAACAACATTCCCTACTCATATTCATACACAGCATGTGATTAGGCAAAAAAGTGACGTCCAGCCGTTTGCTACACTTGCTAAAGCTAGTATTAGACTACCTGTTTTAATGTTTAAAATATCGGGGAATGTAAGATATTGTCCAAAAACGTGTCGGCAAGGGTTTAGTCTGTGAGATATTTTCATTTCAGAAGGTAAACTTCATCAAATTGTGCGAAAATTGCTATTTTGGTCTAACAATGGGGCCATTACTTTGGTTTACTAATCATGTGTTTCCAGTATTGGTAATGTTTCCACCAGAAAATGAGAAACAAGATCAGGACCTTCCAGTTGTTTCAAACTCTTTTTTGGTGTTTACAGAGAGTATTTTTGATTTACAGTTTCTGTGTGATTTGTGGTCTGGTTTTAAAATGATCTACTAACCTGGGGCTAGGCGTGGCCCGTTGGATGGAGACCACGCCCACATACGAGTGGGAGATAAGCATAAGCAGTCCCCAGTGAGTGAGGTAAAAGGAGTATAGAACATGGACGGAAAGTTGTCCCGTAAATAAAAGGTTTTATCTGTAAAACTCGGGGTCAGCAAGAACTTGAAACCTGAAGAGTTTTTTAATAAATCAGAAAAGTGCCAGCAGTAATCTCTTTTTTTCTGTTGATAGTCCAACATTCATCCCTTAAAAACATACAAATAAACCCCATCAAAATATAATTTCAATCATAATTGAGTGCAGAGATTCATGGGAGCGTTTTTATCACAACTGAAAGCGAATCATCCTGTTGTGTCCTTGTGTTGGTTGAATTAGCGGCACAAACTCTTACGTGTGCTCAAGCTTTGTCCTTGGAAAAGAGGACAGAAAGAAGTCAGGAAATAACCTCTCCCTGATTTAAAAAAAAAAAAACAGTCTAAAGTTTGTAAAGAAAAACTATTTCCCAAACAAAACCAACCCAACCACAGACACAAATCAACGCGGCTAATCTCAGCGGAAGCAGAAGCACCGCAGGAATAACGGTCCCTCAGCTCATCAGAGCCCAAGACGGAGGAGGAGAAGATACCAACGGCAAACAGTCACCTTAACACAACCAATATCCCTGACATGTCGACCCAAGTGTCTGCAGGACAGGAGGAAGAAGCAGGAGATTAGATGATATTAGATACCAGCAGATGACCCCAGAGGTGGGATTTGGTGGCACTTTATTGGAAGCCTTTCCATCTATTCTTTGGAAAAAGGCGGCTTAAAGCGGTGGTTCTCAAACTTTTTTGGCTCAAGTCCCCGGCCCCTTTGTCTGACTTCAACATTTTGCTTAGAAAACTATTTAAAAACAACTATAGAGCATAATGATCGTATGAACGATTGTTAACACACATTTTAAATCATCTAATTTTGTAAATGAGTGAGAAGAAAATGTATTTTTGTGCTGTAATTCCCAACCTTTTTTTGATCGTGACCCCTTTTTGATATAATTTTTTTTAGAATGAGTTTTTGATCAAAATACTTTTTTTTACTACATTATAGTTGAACTAGATCACTGTTTCCATAACTATCGCCCCATGTACCCTTTAGCCTGTATTTCTTATCACAAGTACCCCTTAGCTCATGTTATACATTATTTGTGTTTACAAGCTTGTCTCATCCAACATTAACCTTGAATATAGGCATTTTTATTCATTTATTTCTGATGTTTTGCTTGTATTAGAATGTGAACTTCACCTTTTAGTATAATTTAAAGAGTTGTGCCACAAATTATTATTGATGGATGAGAAAAAAAACTATGATGTGAAAAAATAGTATGGAAACCGCTGAACTAGATGTATATTTCAGAGTGAAAGTAAAGAAATACAGTTGTTTAAGACTGTGTTGTTTTAATAGGGTGGTAGAGGAGTTGTCTTTTGATCGAGAGGTTGGCGGTTCAATCCCAGTATACATGTCTATGCGTTGAAGTGTCCTTGGGCAAGACACTGAACCCTAAGTTGCTCCCAGTGGTTGATCCGCGCCTTGCATGGCAGCTCAGTCCCATTGATGTGTGAATGAGTTGATATTGTGAAGCGCTTTGGGATATACTCCAGTGTAGACATAAAAGTGCTATATAACTCAAGTCTATTTACCATTTAATTAAAAGAAAGAAGAAAAAAAATTCAAAAATCTATTTTAATTTTTTTTTAAATTCAGGCGACCCTTCATGGGGTCTCAACCCCAAGGGTGAAAAACCCTGATTTAGTGGCTCCTGAATATATTTACAGTATTTCTATAGTTTTTATAATTTCCTGTCATCTCACACCTGGAGTGGGACCACGACTGACACTTTGTTAATTTTCCACTCTTTCTGAACTGTCCAACACACACACACACACACAGGCTACACTCCTGGTTAGTTATCACCTCTTTCATAAGTTTCATAAACAGCCAAGGCCTCCCGTTTGAAAATAAACCCACGGACAATACTCCCCATGACCACCAGCACCGCCAACTAAAATCCCACCGAGCTCGCCAGCAGCCCACCCACTAGACCCACTGCTAGTTTGGAAACAAACGTGTTTGTGTGAAGAGGTCCTTTTCATGAACTTCTCCAAACTCTATTCAGATTAGATTTCTGAATACAAAAGAGGATAATTACATAAATGCCATGTAACTACCAGCAGTGTGTAATTAGCCACATTTAGCACGTTGTGTTGACAGATAAGGCTAGTGGGGTGAGCGGATATCTGTGTGGAGCCATTCACTACAATGTATTATCATTTTTAAGTAATCGGTTGATTCACAGAAGCTGTGTGTGTGTGTGTGTGTGTGTGTGTGTGTGTGTGTGTGTGTGTGTGTGTGTGTGTGTGTGTGTGTGTGTGTGTGTGTGTGTGTGTGTGTGTGTGTGTGTGTGTGTGTGTGTGTGTGTGTGTGTGTGGCTGATAGAATATTCATATGGTGTTTCTTTGCCATTAATGTTTTTATTGTCTTTTACTAAAAGAAGCTTAAATAACCCTCATTATTTCAAAAACACTGCAGGCCAAACATCTCCCTACACTCACTTACATTAATAAATATCTTGAGTTTTAAGCACATTTTAGGTTCATCACCACATTGGATTTTATTTGTTTCAATATTCATAATGAGAATGCTGCAAACAAGCATTCTCAGTCCCCCACTTAATGAATATATAATTTTTAGTATTTAAATTATGATTGTTTCACTTTATCATTATTGTTTCATCTTTTAGATGACAACTTTTTCATATTTATTTTCATATATTTATTTTCTAAATATTTATTCACACTATGGAGCTCGTCCGTATGCGTTTCGTGGGTAACTTGTACCCCCACCGTATTGATTTTTATTTATTTCTGTATTTATTTTTCAGTATTTTACTAAATTTTCACTTTTGAGATTGTTTCTTTTTGTTTTTATTCCATCTTCAGTTCATATTTATTGGGGTAACTTGTGTCCTTACTTTAGTTATTTATTCAATCATTTTTTATATTTATATTTATTGTGAGAACAGCATTTTCACTCTTAAAATTGTTTCTCTTTATCATTATTTTTTATTTTTACACCTATATTTATACACCTACTTTTTTGCCATTTATTTATTTTTCAATATTTGTTGGAATTACATTATTCCGTCTTCCATACATTTTTATGTGGGTAACTTGTCCCCAATTTTATTTTTCTTTATGTATTTCTTTTTCAATATTTATAGTGAATGCTGGAAATAATCATTGTTATTAATTAGATAGTTTCCCTCTGCTATGCCATAATTACTTTATGCTTCCTTTGATTGACAGCCTTCTCTCTTGTATTTTATCTATAAATGCCGTTTGTCATGTTGCGTTATTTGTGTATCAACAGATAAAGATGGGAGGAATAGTAGTAGTTTATATGGAAAAGGAGCCATTTTGAATTTTAAGCATAAAATGTTGCCGTTATTTGCGTTGTATGACAGTTAGCTTAGCTTACGGCTAATTTGCATGTGATGTCCCATAAATGATTTACGTGTAGGCTAATGGCGCGCTATGATAATCGTGTGAGTAAAATTACCATAATGGCACCATATTGGCCGAATTTCCGACGTGAAAAAAGGGCACGCCCGGGTAAATACGGACATATGGTCACCCTAACGTAGACAATACTTTAAATTGGGAGCAATATTGCCCTCTACCTTTAGGTTTTAGGCAAAATAGTCGCAACATTTGTTTGTAAATGAAGGATAATATGTAAAAACATGGAGCAAAGGAAACCTTGCTCTGTGAGTTCCCCGGTTCTCCGCCCTCTTCAGCATTAATAAAGGACTGCACTGTGTTTGTGAGTTCGGAGCAGGAGCCCTGAATTATGGAGAATGAAAAAAGGATTTCTGAAACTTTCTACTGAGCAGCTGAGCCCTCTGAACCCAGTGAAAGGAATTTGATTTATGTTTAATTTCGCTTTAACTTTTTTTTTTTTTTTCCTTGTCTTGCACCTGACTCCTGGACAATGGCGAGGACCTTGTCGCATCTGCTGCTACCACAGAAGAAGAACTGCTTTACAATATGCTCATAGAAACTCAGCTGCCTTGGCTTTGCAAAGATATTGAACATCCAATAAGATGAGCGTCTTTCACCACTGCAGGGGGAGCAACATTAACAACATTTACGTCAGTATGTTGAATAATCAACACAGGAAGGAACACATCAGTTTGTCTGTCTTTAAAATGATTTGGTAAATTTACATATGGCTTTTTTCATAAATATAAGTCATTTTTTTGTTTTTGGAGTCGTTTTGTAAATTGATATTGTAGTTCTGTCTGCTTTTGTGTGTTTTTTGAGTAATTTATTATGTTTTCTTAGTGATTTTGTGTATTTACATTGTGATTTTTTGTGCTTTTTGGAATATTTTTGTGTTTCTTGTCATTTTTTAGTTTTTGGACTGTTTTTGTGTGTTTTCTGAGTTTTTTGTGTATTTACGTTGTCTTTTTGTGTGAGTTTAGGAGTAATGTTGTGGTTTTTCTTGTCATTTACTAAGTAATTTTGTATATTTACATTGTGTGTTTTCTGAGTCGACTATTGTGTTTTTAGAGCCATTTTTTGTGTCTTTGTGAGATTTCAAGTTTTTTGGAATCTGTTTGTGGAGATTGGTTGCTTTGTGTGTGGTTTTTCTACTCTGTATGTTTTCATTTTGTGGGTTTTCTCTGTCGTTTTGTGCATTTTATTGTTTTGTGTTTTTTTGCAGTATTTTTTACATTAATCTTATCGTTTGGTGTGTTTTTAGGCCTTTTTTTTGTATTTTCTGAGTCTTTTTTGGGGGTGATTTGCTTTGGGGCTGGATAAACATAAGCCAAGGGCCACTTGTGGCCCACGGGCCACCAGTTGTCAACGTCTGGTCTTGGTGATTGCAAAAGGCGGAGTCTCTTAGACACACATGGCTCCAATAACGACGCCTTTCTGTGGTCCAATGACTTTAATCATCTCAGCAATAACACACAAGCTTGTTTAAGTGCATTACAGCCTGACATCTGTTGCAGAAGCCTCTAGTGTTGTGTTACAATAACTTGGCTGTCCTATTCGCCTCCCTCTCATTTCCCAGCCTACGAGTAGAGTCCAGTGCTTTGATAAAAGAGTAAAAATTAGAGGTCAAATGAGCGAGCTCTAAGAATAGAAGGCAATCCAAGTTTTCCAGCCACTGCGTCCCTGTGGAGTCTGCGAAAATCTGAGTTGCTGGAGTGTAATACTAAAACATTGTTAAGGAACGAGTGACACACCTCCTCAGGTTACTTTGTTTCATTTCATTCACACGGCCGCCAGGGGTGGACTGAACATCTGGCATACTGGGCATCGTCCCGGTGGGCCGTTGACCCAAAGTGGGCCGAGTGGCAAAAACGTGACAAGAAAAGAGTGAAAAGTGACCAAAATAGGCAAAAAGCATTCAAGAGTGCCAAATATTGGATTAAAAAACAGAGGAAATAGGTGGTATGTTATGGCAAAGGGTAGCTTAAATGGGCAAGATATGGCAAACAATAGTGAAAAAGGCCAAAAATATGAAACAAAGAGTCAAATGTAGGGAAAAAAGGAAACAGGTGGTATTGATTGGGCAAAAAGTAGTATTTTTGGATGAAAAGTCCCAAAAAGATTAAAGAGAGGGCAAAAATTGGATAAAAGTTTAAATAAGACAATGAAAATGACGGGACGAAAAAGTAAAAAAAAAAAAAAGGGATATTTATTGGCAAAAGTTAGCTAAAATCTTAAAGTGTTAAAACAATTTGAAAAGGGGGACAAATGGGACAAAGAAAGTTGCAAAATAGCCAAAAAATATAAAACAAAAAGAGGCAAATGTAGGGAAATAGGAAACAAGTGTTTTTTCTTGGGCAAAAAGTAGTATTTTTGCATGAAAAGTGTCAAAAAGACAATGAAAAGGGGAGGGTTTAGTAAGAAAAAAAAAAACATTTATTGGCAAAAGGTATAGCTAAAATCATAAATAAATAAAAAAGTGGTAAAAAAGTTGCAAAACAGTCAAAAAAAATATAAAACAAACATTTTTTGATGGAAAGCCAAAAAACGTATTAAAGAAAGGATGAAAAATGGATAAAAGTGAAAAGACAATGAAAATAAGAATGTGTTTAAAAAAGAAAAAGGGATATTTATTGACAAAAGGGCAAAAGGGAGCTAAAATCTTAAATGTCAAAACTATTTGGAAAAAATGGGACAAAGACAAAAAAGATTAAAAGGGGTTAAAAAGTTTCCCCCTTTTAAGGTTTCCTGGAGGAATAATAATTAAAATTAAAACATACGGAGCCACATGTTGAGTATCACATAATGCAGTGGGCTGGTCTGGACAGAAAGTGTCAGGGCTGAGTTTTTGGTCTAGTCCATCCCTGACGGACGCACATACGTGAGGTTTTTCAGTTGTGAAGTACCAGCTGTGTTTTCTACTTCTTTCTACAGATACCGCCACTCTCTACTCATTACATTCATTCCTTTCTGCGACTCTAACGAGGAAGTAAGACGGAAGCCAACCGCTTTAGACGTGTGCTGCGTTGCCAGGTTGGCTTTAGGGGCATTCACCAGCTGTATCTGGCAACAGGGAGCAGATGGCTTCTCTCTCTCTCTCTTTCTCTCTCTCCCTCTCTTTCTCTCTCTCTCTCTCTCTCTCTCTCTCTCTCTCTCTCTCTGTGTGTGTGTGTTGCATGAAATGCCTACTCACACACATTGGTGACTGGAAACAGACGTTGCTCGCACATCGACTTCTCACCGACGTGATTCACTGCGAGGGCTGTGAGAAATGCTACAAACTGTTGATAGCGTTGTTAGCATACATGCTGCCAGACCAACAAACAAAACATAAACAAATAGACTTAGAAGAGACAAGTACATGAACAGATAAGCAGAAAAACAAAATACAACAGTTAAGAGTTAATAAATCCATTGTTTTCGTTCATATATAATCTGGGCGGAGGAGATGTAAACGTATCAAATTTGCAGACGCAATGCAATTTACAAAAACTTCCTCCGAATAGCAACTGAATAAACCTTTTTTTGCATATTTACTACATTTGATGGGAAAGTTCCAAAGCCAAACACATGTAATATTCATGCTATATGTGGGCGTCACCATCTTGGAGATTTCAGCCAGGTTTTGAAATGACGTAAAATTACATCATTGGTACTCGGGAAAACGAGCAATTTCAACAATAATTTCTCCAAATTTGCACTTCGATGGATAAATCATAAAGTATGTAAGGTGCCGACAGTATCCAAGCAATAATTGACATATCAGTCCCAGCAGGATTTTGTTTTTTAATTTAATTGATTTTGTGACTAAATTCTATTTAATTTTGGGAAATTATGAGAATTTAGTCTTTTGAACAATTTGAGATTTCAAATGACTGCAGTTATGATAAATAGGAAAATTGTGATCCTCCAAATATTGTGGAGTGAATTATTTGTTAATTTACACAATAGTTTTTTCTGTTTTTTCTTTTTCTTTTTTTTTTTTTCCTGCAGGCCAAATTGGATGGTCTAAATTAGTGGTTCTCAAACTTTTTTGGCTCAAGTACCCCCTTTGTCTTATTTATGAATCCAAGTGCCCCCTTTGTCCCTCTAGAACATTCTAATCAAGATCGATTTCATCATCATTTTGTGTGTTTTGTGTATTTTGTTGGTTTTTTCTGTTCTTTTTATTAGTCAGTATATGTTTTCTCTTATTTGGGGTGTTTTTGTTGTCGACGTTGTGTGTTTGATATTTAAATTATTTTCTGTGTGTATGTTTTTAGTGTCGTTTGGTTGTTTTTTTATGTGGTTTTGTATGTTTCTCTGTTATTTTTGTGTATTTTGTCGTGGTCTTGTGTGTTGTGTTTCTCTCTCAATTAGTGTGTTTTTGTTGACGTGTTGTGTGTTGTTGGTAATGGTACGTATTTTTCTCTCTTTGTGTGTTTGTTTTTGGTGTCATTTTGTGTATTTTGTTGTTGTTTGTCTGTTCTTTTTATTATTCAGTATATTTTTTCTCTCATTTGGTGTGTTTTTGTTGTCGTTTTATAAAACCCCATATTTTTAATGTTTTCATTTGTTGATTTTCCTCTCTCTCTCTCTCTCTCTCTCAAGTAACCCCTGTAGTGCCATTGCGTACCCCCATTTGAGAAACACTGGTCTAAATGGCCAGCGTTTCTCATGTGCCTTAAAATGATGAAGCCTAGGTTACCATGGCAACCATCATAATGTCTTCAACCTCATCAAACCTGTTGGAGACACATGAATGGAACACTTTGACCTCCACAATCTTTTCTGTTATCATCACTTGCTGTTCTTCTTGTTTTCCTGAACTTTCTCGCAGCCATCCATCCATGTGGTGTGTCTCCTGCTTAGATTCACATTCATTTGTTTGCCAAGTTAGCACCTTTTGTGCTTGCAAACCCTCTGAAAAATACTGCAAAGTGGGACACACTCTAACCCGGTTGAGCATGTTTAGGAGATCAATGAATGGAGAGATCAGACAAAAAAGACAACCTCAGAGTTTTCTTTCTATTGCTTTCTATTATTGATAAAACTCCAAGCTGAATGCAGTTATTGTGAAGCCAGCAGCCATCAGTGCATCTATCCATCTATTGGACAAAGCTTTCACGGGCACGTGGAAAAAGGGCGAGGGCGGGTCACTGGTAATTTCCTCTTCCCAGACACTGTGGGTAGCATCTCTTATGGGAACGCAATGGGTGGAATGGAGAGTCACAACAACACAGTGGTGACAAGCACAAGAGACACAAAGGGATGAGTGAAGGATGCAGAGGGGGGGGTACAAGGTTTTTTCCATTGACATAAGGATGTGATGCTTCAACACCTACAAGCATATAGATCAGAGAGAAGCCACAAAAATGTTACCACAAGACAGAACAAATAAGAGTTTGTGTATTTTATTCTCGTTCTGTGTATTTCTTGTCATTTTGTGGGATTTTAGAGTCAAAGAAATGTAGGTTTTTGGCCCCTTATGGGTTTTGAGATTTTTTGTTGTTTTGTTTTGTTTTTTCAGTCCATTTTTTTGCTTTTTGAGTTTTTTTTTTTATTTGTTTGTCATTTTGTATGTCTGAGTGGTATTCCATAAAGGAGGGTTAACAAACTCTGAGTTTATCCATAAACTCTGGGTCAACATACCCCGCGATGGGAAACTCTGGGTATCTGATTCCATTACAGCTGGTATGAAGTGGATGAATCAACCCTGAGTATGTAAACCTTGGGTTACTTATGTGCATGCGCGTGATAAAAAGCCATCATCAATGGATCAGAGAATACTCAAACTGCCATGGCAACAAAATGAAAGAGAGTGATTTATTCCCCCTAATGGGTGAAATAAGCCGGTATTTGAGGAATATGAGCCTGTTCTAAAGGTACGTTCAGTCTTCAGTGACTATAATGGTTTAAATCACCCGTAATTAGTCACACTTTTGGTCGCTTTATCACTTTATCTCTTCAGTGACATGACGAGCGGTGAATAATATGAATAAAATGTGTCTGAGGAGACGTGGCAGCAGCATAAGATGGCTGCACAGAGCCCTCCTGTTACACTGGATATAAACACAGTGACTGCCACTTGATATCACATCATTTATATTGATTTTAATGTAATATTGTCACCAGAGTCATCTCAACATCCTAAAAAATTTCATAAAAAATCACTGAAGCGGGACGCAAACCATCGCTTCCAAGAGCAGTGTCACAATTCTCTGTGCCATCAAACCTTCAAAGATACGTGATCTACAGGTTTAACTGTATAACAATATAAAACAATAATCATCTCCTTTATATTATCCACAGGTTTGTATTCAGTGAACTTTACTACAGACGTCAGTAGATGTTTTAATGCAGATCAACCTCTCAGTGTGTTTCACTTAATGATCTACATCTACAATGTTAGAAAGAAAACTACCGTTTACACAAAAAAAAAAAAGTAAAGCAACACAACATTAGTAATGATGTGAGCACGTCTGTGGTGTGTGATGTTACTAATGTGTTTCAGAGAAAAGTGTTAAGGTTCATTAAAGTGTTCAGAAACGGTGTTCAGGTGGGCGGAGCCAGGTAGAAACCCAGGGTTTCTTTAATAAAATCTGCCAGCGACCAGGTTTAGTTCACGGACAATGTTGCCAAGGTAACATACTCAGAGAAGAACATACCTCGCGTTAGGAATGGGATACTCAGAGTTTCCCTCATTTGAGCCCGAACATACTCAGAGTTTAAACATAACCCGCTTTATGGAGTACCCCTCTGGAGTCATTTTGTGTGCTTTTGCTTTCAATTTGTATGTTTTTGGAGTAATCCTGTGCATTTTTTTTTTTTTTTTTGTTGAAAATGTCTGTGTTTTTCTAATCTATTGGTGAATTTTTATCATTTTGTGTGTTTTTGGTGTAATTGTTTTTCTTTTTGTATGTCTGGAGTCTTTGTATGTTTTTAGTCTTAATTTTCTCTGGTTATTGGAGTCCGTTTTTGTGGAATTCTGTGTATTTTCAATTTCGCTGTGCATGCTTTTGTACAAAATTTGTGTATGTTGGATGATGTTATTTTGTGTGTTTTTGTTCTCATTTTGTGTGTTTTTGGAGTTATTTTGTGTTTTTTTTTTAAACGTATTTTGTTTATTTTTGTTGTATTATCTCCGTTGTTAAAGTTCATTCGTGCATGTGTGTTGAGTCATTTTGTGTGTTTCTGGAGTGATTTGGGTTTTGTGGTTATTTTAAGAAATATTTTGTATCTTTTTGTGCATTTTTGAAGTCCTTTCATAGGGAACGGATGAGTTGTAGTTCTCTCTGTTTCTGATTTGTTAGTGCTTTATCCATACAGGAGGGGCTGCAGTCCAGACCTAGTCTTGGATCTCATAAATGATCATCAAGGCTGATATTTCCTTGTGTAGTCATTGAAAGGCAGTTTCAAAAAATCTCCTCAGCGACCCATTTTACCACAAATCACCTGTTGATGCAACTTCTGGTGATTTTAAGGGCGGTTGATCTTTCGTTCATTCGTTTTATTTTTTTAATGCTAGCGCTTGCTAACCGGATTCGATTAATTTTAATGTCCCTGCTGATGAAATGCAGATGAAACGACTCGCCCGCTGTCTGCGGGCAAAAACAAATTGATCGTGTGTAAAAATTGCTGGAAAACAGCTCAAACTGCCGACTTCACAGCTGGCTTTCATTCCACACAAAGGTATTGGATGTGCTCGATTGACACAAAGGGTAACACATGGGTGAAGTTACTCTCACATGCACTGTTAGCTTGGCTGTCAAAGGACTGTCTGCCCTAGTTAGAGTTAGCTTAACCTTCTTTTGCTTCAAACCTCTGCTAGTATGTAATTGATATGGGACGCGTTCAAGGGTTAGATTACCAACATTCATGTAAACATTAAGAATAATGATCAATCTCAGCATTAATACTGGAAAGAACAAAGAGTATAAGTTCATGTATGTTTTAACAATGTATTTATATTTATATATTCCTGTCTTTTGTCATTTTTTCAGACATTCCATGTTTTTATTTTTGCTTTTTTGTTAGTTGTTTTGAACATTTTGATATTTTTTTTTTTTTTTTTGTGTGTCTTTGTTGTTTTTGGGGAGTCTGTATTTTTGTTGTAATTTAGTGTTTTTGAGTCATTTTTGGGTATCTTTGTTGTTTTTTTGTATATTTTTCTTTAATTAGATTTTACATTTTTATGTTTATTTGTATTTAACGTTATGTTTTGTGTATTATATTTTCACATTTTATCATGTTGTATTAGATTTTTATGTACATTTTTGTATTTTTTATTATTGAGTGTTTTTGTAGTTGTGTGTATATCTCTTTCAGTATTTTTCTTGTGTGTTTTTGGAGTCAATTCGTGCATTTGTTTTAAGGGCCACACAATATTAGGGCGTCGCGTTTTGTGGCTCCGGGTCGTCAGTTTGCCATGTTTTTTTACTAAAGTTTCAGTCGGATAATGTTCCTCTCAAAAACCAAGCATTTTAACATTGTCAGCTAGGAAATAACCCAAAGAGACCCAACGCAAATTCATATGAGAAAATACTTTCAAAGATATGAAAGGAAATATAAATGTGAATCTCCATATGTATTGTTAATTTATAGATCTATGAATATTTATCTAAAAGTTAGACAGTACTTGCAGAAAGTGTCTTGGTGCCGACAGAATATTAACTATTGCAACAACATATCTTCATTCAAGTAAAACTAAAAATATCTTAGGTCACAGAGTTAGCAATATATGTATATTACACCTGCATCAATATTGGTCAATATTGAGGGAATTAAGTGTAGGACAGTATGGGAACAATGCTAGATTTTTACTTTTTTACTTCTGAAACCTAGGCCAGAGTTCTATAAGTGTAATTGAAGCATTTCATTCATTTAGGCAGTGTTCGAAATGGCACACTCCGTACTATGCACTACAAACTCAATGGGTATATACAGTACTGTCTAGTATCTGCTTTAATGCTGCATTCAATTTATCTCAGAAAAAGCTGACAGAACGAATCATAAAAGTGCAATAAAACAGCCCTTAAGCTCAGGACCCTGACTCGGGAACTCACCCACTGTTAGACGTGAACAGTCACTTTCTGCTCAACTTTTACTTTCATCTAATTTGGCATGTGTGTTACTAAAAGTGCAGAATAACTTCTTAGTGGTATTTCCATCCCTACTCTGTTCATTTCAACACCGCTCTGCGTATGTAATTATACCCGTATAGTTCAGTCTTACTTAAAGTGTGTGACGTTTCTCTCTCTCTCTCTCTCTTTCTCTCTCTCCCTCTCTCTTTCTCTCTCTCCCTCTCTCTCTCTCTCTCTCTCAATTTTCAATTCAAAACAGGTTTACATTGCCAAAGCAAGTGTGAGAATCATGTACACACAAAAAGATTAAATGTCGTAAAATTTGTGCAAAACAAAAAGATTAAAATAAAATAATAAAACAGGCTTTCACTATATATATGTAAAATTTACAATTAAGTTATGAATGTTATAATAGGGGAGGTTATGTACAGAATTTTACATATTTTAATATACACGCAGTGAGTCAAAGTCAACAGGGTCTACTTTCCCCGCTGATTCTGCCAAGCCCGTTCCCTTGGCTGTGGTTTTGCTAGATGGTGGATAGGGACAGTTGTACAAGTACATACATAAATATAAAAACAAACATCAGCTTGCTGTGGCCAACCATGTTTTCCGAGCTTACTGAATGAACCATATCTACCTCGGAGGTCAAAGTTGACGACTCGGATCTTTCTGGGTTCCAAGTGCAATCCAATGCAGCATAAGTATAATTAGGGTGATGACCAATGGTGACCATTCCCACTGAAGTATACTTCCAAGTTTCTCAAGATGCATTTCAAACCTACAACGACAAAAACCTGAAGCACACTGAGGCTAATTATCTGTTGATTCTCCACCTTTGATAGTTCTGAAAACATTCTAAGTGAGAAAGTGACCAAGTAGAATATCAACATGTGGTCATTTGATCCAGAAAACTTGCGTTAACACATTTCATGCTCCATTGTGCTAGCGGTTAACTCCAAAACAAGAGCCCTGCTTTCCAACAGCGTTAAAAACTAATGGAAGACAAGCAAAGATTATTTAGTTTTGAAAAGGGGATGTTTGAGTTTTAGCTCAAAGCCAGTCGAGGGACGATTTTATGTTCCGCTCGCAATGCATAATGGTAGAGTATGACTAGTGTTCAAAAATGTCCCGATATGGTATACATCCTGGTTTTTCTTGCATACTCAATCTTTCCATTCTATCTAATGTGAACGGACATTTATGATTCTGTAGCTCTCATGGAAAAAAGGGCTTTTTAACAACACTCCATCTGCCTCAGATCTTTTCAAAACTTTAAGTTGGATCCCCAAACTGAAGAGCACCAGAGAGACAACCGTTTTCAAGCATCTTTCAAATTCAAGAAACCCATGCAGCACTCTATGCAACTGTTTTCAGACTACATACTCATTTTGATGGCAGATTTAGTATGAGTTGTACATTTGTACGCCATTTGGAAAACAGCCTTGTATTGTAAAAGCGTCTTGTGCTCCTCACTGCCCCCTGTTGGCACGGAGGAATACACTGTAGAGGTTTTGACAGCATCCGATATCAGAATAGTGCAGTGTTATTCGTCGTTCTCACATCACGCTGGATAATCCCTGCTGTGGTTGTAAATCTGTGGCCTTGGCAAAGCGAAGCTTTGTCCTATGTTGACGATGATGCAGTGGATGAGTTTAATGGTTGCATCCGCTTCAGTGTTGGCTGAAAATGACGGCATGAATACTTCAGTCACTCCTGATGGGTTAGGGCAGCGTGCCACCTCGAGGAGCTGCCAGCTTCATAAATCCTACACAGAGCCAGCTTTGCTCCTTGGTCCGAGACCAAATGTGACATGTTGGAGTGCCAAAGAAGAATGTCTTACCCTTCTCTTCTGACATGCTGTGTAAAGGTCAGCACTCTGCACTGGCTCTTAATGTCGGCATTAGTGTCTCGCACAATCACCCACTATGAGATGGATTTCTGGGAAGACTGGGCTGTTAGAATCAAGACGCAGCAGCAGGCGGACAACAGTGAATGTTTGTTTCCCTGTTTGAGAGAAATACACTCCTCTGAAGATAAAGGCAGAGTGCCTTGCTCAAGCAACATAACCCAAATCAAGTGTACTGCAAGATGTCTGCTTTTTCTGCTCTGAGCATATAATGACAGCCTGTGAGAAAGACAGAATCACTAAGAAGAGTCTCGTCGAGGAGACAGTAAAGAAGACAACGTTTCAAGACACTGACAGTGGGACTCAAAGAACAGCCAGCAATGCAGGCGCTGGCGAGAACGTGGAAATAAGAGAAAATCAAGCCTGTGATTCTCACAAATTACAATTTTTTCATTCAACATGGGGTTTTTAAAGGAAAGAAAAGGATGTTTGAGCAAAGCTCGCTGCTTTTCAGTAAAACCAGGCAAGGCCGAGCACTTTCAATCACCACTTTAATAACTCATTCATAACTCAACACTGCTTATTTGATGAACCAAGTTATTTCCACCTCTATGATTGTAGCTCATTCTATAGGGATGGATGCTGAATTCAGTGCTTTCATAGGCACCATCCCCAGTCTGTACTGTGGTATCAGGTTTTGTTATTTTGTCCAAAATAACCACAAAACTACACAACTCCAATAACAAACAAAACCAACACAAAAAGAGAGAAAATATACAAAATCACAATAAAATTACAAACACAAAAACCCGCTATACCTTTTTTTCTGTTCTCACTTTTAATCTTCAGTTAGGTTATTAATCTATGAGATGATGTTCTGATATTGTTACAAATGTCATTGTTGGTAACTTTTAGAAATAAAGATGAAATATACATGTTATCATGATAAACTACCAAGGTGGAAGGTAAATACTATTAAGATTTGGAGTAATGAGTAGAGACGGAGTCAAAAAGTTACTGTACTAGTTATGTTTGCAACATTTGTTCAAAACCAATGGATTAAAGATGTGCACATTAATTAAAAGACAAGTTAAAAACTTCTTTATTTACTCTCTCAACAGGAGCACCCAAAGAGAGAGACGGAGAGAATATTCTAGTGATTCAGAGGAGGAATTCTACTCTGCAGATGTTTACCAACAAAGGTAAGGCACTATCTGTGTTAGTTTACTTTAGTTAGTTAGTTAGTTAGTTAAAATGCATTAAAAATATTTTGTTTGAAGAAATACACACATTTTTACCAGAAGTTCCATACGCACTACTGACCAACAATGATCATTAAATGCCTGAAAAAATAATGTAAATATTTAGCTTTAATTGTTGTTCAGCACGAAAGAAGAAAAGCCTTTGTTATATAATCTGATCTACCTATAAAAGCAAGAATGGTATGTGTGTGTGCGTGTGTGTTTGTGTTTTCGACTTAAAACTTTGTCTATAGAGTGTGCGTCATTTTGGACTTATTTGATGATTTCAAAACGGTTATTTTAATTTTATTTTGTCCGGAGGGCACATTCATGTTCACCCAGAAGTGAAATCTATTCAGCTTTTGACCTCAGTGTGAGGGGGTGCTCGTGTTCCATCTATATCTATTTCACTCCGCACCTTGGATGTACATGCTGAACACACACAGAGCTGTTTAGAGAGAGAATTGCGACAACGGAAGAGTTCACGGAAGTTTCAAATAGTTCCAGCAGGTCCATTTGTTTTTTCTCTACACACGCATTTCAACAACCTGTGAAGTATGTGCATGCAAGTGCGTGCGTGTGTGTGAGAGAGAACCCACGGAGGAGATGGAGAGAGTCGGCAACCAGGAGGGGGACAGGTAGCGAGTCTCACACACACACACACACACATCTCAAAACATGCCGTCACCACACAAAAGGCATTTAAAATAAAAATATTCTCAATGAGTAAAATAAAACAAAAACGAAACAATATTTATACAAAAAGTACACAAAACAACAACAGAAATGCACAACATATATACAAAAAGGCTCCAAAATCACATACAATGACTCCAAAAAACATATATTACCGAAGAATATACGAAACAACAAAAATGTGAAAATGACTCAAAATACACAAAACTAAAAATCTATACAAATGATACACAAAACTAAAAATCTATACAAATAATACACAAAATGACAACAGAAATGCACAAAACTACACCAAAAAGATACAAAAATACACAAAATGACTCCAGAATTACACTACAATGGCAACAATAAACAATTATATTAAAAAATGCGCAAAAACACAACAGAAAGATACAAAAATACACATAATGACTCCAAAAAACATACATTACAGAAAAATGCACCAAACAAAAAAAATATATAAAAATTAGTAAAAAAAAAAAAAAAAAAACACCTTTATCATGCGCATGTTCCATAGAATTAAAGCAGAGACATTGCACACGCTATTGTACTTTGCACTCGCAAATAAACCCCTTTAGTATGTACACCTCTTTGTACATCCAACTTTCAAACACATACTCATCTGCCCATAATTGACAGCTCTAATTAAGCTCCTCCCACTATATGAATACATACTTCTAACGGGCACTGTACTAGTTTATTAAAATGACAAAAGCACACTTCTATATTTAATTAAGGGACTTTGATTAATCTCATTATGCTCATTGACTGTGAGAGAAAAAGGAATTTACGAGAGCAAACAAATGTAGCTTCTTGATCTTCTGCTCAGTGTAACTGCTTCACTAATTGGCTCCAAAAGGGTTTAAACCAATAACACGCGGGTTATTCAAACCCAACTACAACTAACTCTCTTTTACTGATGTCATAAACTCTGATTGTGGATGTGTGTGAGCTCGGCTGTCAGCCTAACCAGCTGTTAGCCTTCACCAGCATCAGTCCATCTGGTTCCCAGTGGGATACACTCCACCAGTTTGTATTTTTTAGACTGATGCTAAGCTTCCAAGGATCATCTGAAATACTTCACAACTTCTCAACTTGTCCGTCAACTTCCTTCCTTGCCAGGAAGAACACGGGTGTCAAACTTGTTCTTGTTCGGGGGCCAAATACAGAGCAGAGAGTCTGATCTCAGGTCTGCCACAGATTTTTGGTGCGAAGAGGAGTAATTGCAACATTAATGTGTTCTAGTTTGAACTTCCACAAAGTGTGTAAGGCAACAACAATAAGTGACAGATTTCAGTCCCTTCAGGATCTACACTTCTAAAATCTTACCGCAACTGAAAACTAGATATTTTATATCAGTTATACCTGGAAGTACCAAATTAGGGCACAATAATGTCAGTATTACTCCTTTTTCCACCAAAAATCTGGGTGGGTTAATTGCAGTGGAGAAATGTTGTGTGCGCGTGTGACAATGAAGTTTTTTTTTTTCTGTGTGACAAAAACTCTTGAAGGAAAACTTAATTTCATGGTTTTTAGTTGTTGAAAGCCACAATATTTGAACATCACAAACACTGGGTTTGTTAACAAATGGTCATGTGGCTTGGACTTCAGAAAGGTTTCTTGCACTGCACTTTAAAAAAAAAAAAAGATCTGGTGTCGGTTATGTCTTTATCACGGGTAGAGGGTGCTGCCAGAGTACCGCCTTGGACAAAAGCTATTAGAGGTCATTTTCTCACCAGTTTTGCTGGAGCTCTAATTCCAATCTGCCTCGGGGTGGGGGCAGGGGGAACATCTGTGCCGTATCGATACGAGTGAACACGGCAGCACGGCATTCTTTACAGACCTAAAAACAGGATCGAGCTGGTCAGAGAAAATGGATGGATGAATGGAGGATGAAAAAATTGATCTTACCGATGCAGGCACGCAGTAACCGATGCATCTCGATTTCACCCGTAAATTGTACCAATGCACGCTGAATGAATGGATACACTCGCATCGCGCACGTTCGTATCTAGATACTGATTCGTATCAATTAATCTCCACATGTTTACTGTATACGTATAAGACACTAAAGCTCCTCTCGTAGATGTGACGGAAACTAGTTTTTTGGTCAAACTGAACATCAAACTCCCCACTTATAAAAACACAATAGGCTGCATTTTCAAGAAATCTTGACGGAAAACTCAAATTCATGGTTTTTAGTTTGTCAAAACCACAGTTCTTTTTTAAGGTCACAGCATTTTTTTTCTATTAAAAAACACATCTGAGTGGTGAAGAACAGAAAAAAAAGAATCTTTCTTTAATAAATTGTAGATATTTAAATGAAAAGGTACTGTATGGATTCAACAGCCTGCATGTGAAGTGAGATACATCCTCTTAAGCGTTGCGTCTCATGCTGGATAATGAATCGAGCAACATGGCACCAGTTTCCCGCCACCTGTCAACCGTTCATTGCCAAAGCAAACCACCGGTTTCCTGTCATCTCTATTACTCTCCCTGCCAGTGGCGTCCCTGCATTGTTAAAGTATATTCTAATCTTGGCTGGAAGTTGCTCACTTATGGAGAAGGTGAAGATTCCCTGGCGAGGATGACAGCGACGCAGAGCGCTGACCCCGCTCCAATTTCCTCCTCGCCTCGTTCCCAACGCGGTACCACTCAAGCAGGAAGATGACGAGAGGAGGAGGAGGAGAGTCATCTTCCAAATGGAAATGACCACTTTGAAGGAGGCCCCCCATGTGGTTTCACTGGAGACGGAGGGGGGGGGGCATCCAAAGAGTCTCATGCTGCTACAGGAACGGATACTAATGATCCCACAACGCCCAGGAAGGTGGCGGAGCGTTAACCTGGCGCTACACGACCCATCCTATGTAGGTCAGAATAGATAGGTTCTGCCTGAACAGCCCTCCACCTGAAAATGACAGATACTGTCCTCCTTTTCTTCACTGCTGTGTCTCACAATGACAAAGGAGCTCCCATTATTTGGACAGGACGGAGCGTTCCAGCAGCAGACGCCTCATTACAAACACTCCCCTGAATGCGTCCGGCTAATTTTAGACCTTTTAGACAAATATCTGAAACTGGGGCGACGTCACAGTGGAAAGAAATGTACTTTCTTTATGTTGTCTACTTTACTACAAGCATTAAAGGCAAGTTCAGGTGAACTAATGTCTCGGTATAGATATTTATTTGTATGACAGAGATTCTGATTAACAGTGTTTGAATTGCTCTACTTGTGTTACCGTGAACCACCTGCTCATAGATGTAGGTCACAGAGCTGGATCTCCATCATGAGTTTACGTTTCCCTGCCTCTGTGATCAGATGCTTAGTTTAGTTTAGTTTATTAAGATCCCAATTATCCTAATATATATTTGACAGTTGTGCGTAACAGGATATTAATGGGTTGTACTGACCAACTAGAAACACACTGTAATTCCATTATATATCTACATTTACATGTCATTTCTGTGTATTTACACTGGTTTTACTTTATCTGTGTTTACCTGTTTGTCTGATATATTTATGTTGTTTTGTTATTTATTATTTTATTATTTTTGTGTATATTTATGTATTTATATATGTGTACAGTTCATGTATGATTATTACTTTATTCTTTTTCGTACATATATTTATTTTGTGTGTCTGTGTGTTGGGGGATATATAGTGTGTGATGTTTTTGTGTACCTTGAGAAGAATATATGTAAGAATTAACTGTATGTGAAAAAATACATCCTCAAAAAACATCCCCATTAGCTGCAGCAGAGCTTACAAAAACATTGTAACCGAAAGCTTCACCAGTCTGTCCATATTTTACACATAGCTACTGTATATTATATGTATATTTCTGAATATAATATTTGACATCCTATATACATATATAATATTACATATCATATGAATTCACCACATACAACATTATGTATATTTTATATACACATACAATACATATACACACAGATATCTTATGTCCTATATCTTATCACATATTTCTGTCTTACATCTATACATATCCAAAGTATCACAGCTGATGTGTCTTTATTTTTGATAGATGCCCCTTTAGTATAGTTGATATTTTAAATTGATTTATGTTGGTGGGGAGTTTGATATGTTAAAGCAATGAATTCTATTCTTCATACATCTATTAATAAGAGTGTTTTTTTAAGGTGTTTGTTCTTACTTTAGGCACTGTAGAGTTTACCACTGTCTGGTAATGGATTCAGGATTTCCTGGACTGAAAGAAAGGTTCTTAATAAACAAAATTAATGGTGATTTAGAGACAGAAATGCTTCAAGGGAAAATTATCAATGAGTATAATAGTTAATGTAATAATGTTATTGTGGTATCACAAAGATTATTGACTGAGTTGCTGTGGACAATAATACATGTTTTTATGACATGTAAAGAAAAGAAATTAAAAGCAATTCTACAAAAAAAAGAAGAATTTACTCAAACAAAAGTCAAGGGGTGAAAGTTAGATTTTATTAAATTGCAAACATTAGGTTTGTTGACAAAATGGTCATGTGGCTTGAACTTTGGAAAGGTTTATCGCATTGCATTGTGGGATTAGGAATGTTAAGAGAGGTTAAAAGGATTAAGGTCATGAGCGTTCTCACTGAAGAATACTTCCAAGTTTCCCAAGATGCATTTGGAACAGACGACAAAAACATGAAGCACACTGAGGCTAAATATTTCTGTTGATTCGCCACTTTTGAAAGTTCTGAAAACATTTTAGGCAAGAAAGTAGAATATCAACATGTGGTCATTTGATCCATAAAACTCGCGGAAACACATTTCATGCCGATATTTCAGAGATTTTCGGAGACCCACCATTGTGCTACGGACAAGACAAGAAGAGATTCTTTTGTTTTGAAAAGGGAATGTTTGACCTTTAGCAATGCATCATGGGGCGCGTTAGTATCATTAGTGTGCCCACCAGTGTTGGGAACGTTACTTTAAAAAAGTAATTAGTTATAGTTACTCACTACTTGTTCCAAAAAGTAACTGAGTTAGTAACCGAATTACTCTATAATAAAAGTAACTCGTTACCAAGGAAAGTAATTATTTGCGTTACAGTTAAAAAAAAAAAAAAAGTTGCTATATGTCAAAGAATTCAGATTTTTTAGATACGTGTGTTGTGAGGTGCTTCATTAAATTAGAGTTGCTTACAACGGATGTCGACAAAGTCTTCACTCCTGGATATAATGAACACTTCACGTGTACGTTCTTGTCTTTGACCACTATTAATTTATAGTAGTGTTTGTATCGCCACCTTTAAGATGACAACTTTTCATCGGACTGCTCCACGCTCGCCATCTCTGCTGCTTCATCCAATCTGTAGTGGTTGAGTGTGTGGCGCTTGTGTAAAAATACTGGCTCTGATTGGCTACCATGAAACATGACGACATAATCGCTCACCTTGTTTTTAACCCACCTCCTCACTACAGCTGAGTAAGAAGCCAGGGGTGCCTTCGGATCACAGTTTATTCACTCATTACGCGTAACGCACTGCATTTAACGTTTAGTAACGTTAACGCCGTTGTAACGACGTAAAAAGTAATTAGATTACCCCGTTACTGAAAAAAAAATGCCGTTACCTAACGCCGTTATTTTTAACGCCGTTATTCCAAACACTGGTGCCCACTGTGTATATATTTAAAAAAATGTCTCGATATAGTATGCATCGAGATATTTGTTGTCGTGTACTCAATCCTTTCATACTGTCTAATGTGAACAACAGTACATTAGTGTGCCATTTCGAACACAGCCAAGCTTTTTTTTATTTTTACTGTCATTTTTCATGTTTCTATATCAGACAAGGAAGACGGTGATTCACTAGACACCATTTTTATTCTTGTTTGATATGACGTCACTCCACGAGACATCAAATTTCCACCGTATTCTCAACATTCACCATTATTTATGGCACAACTTTCAAATCCACGAAAACACCAGGAATGTGTTGAGAAGTAAAAACATCTGAGCGGCAATTTCAACCATGTACATCTTTTTCTTTTTTTTTTTTTTTTGAGCAAATCATCTTCTATTTATTTTTTTTTTTTTTTTTTTTTTTTTTTTTTTTTTTTTTTTGAGGTGACTAGGAGATTAGTCACCTCAGAGAGGCAGGAGGTAAGTCACGCGAGATGTTCTGAGAGTCACATGACAAGCTGAGAAAATTCAACATGGCGGCTCGCTGCCGTGACTAGTTTACCGATCCTGTTTACGTGCACATACTAACGATTTTTACCGTTAAATCAACGCCACCAACGAGAGCCGACCACGCGCCCTCTCACCAGCCAGAGTGGAGGACCTCGAGGACTTCATAGATAGATATTACGCTGAGTACGTGATGGAGTCCGGACCAAAAGCCAGTACATCAGGTAAGTCGGCGAAGCGCCGGAAAAACGATTCGGCCACCGATACATCAGACCTCGAGGTAGAATCCCACACGGAACTCCTACAGACCATAATTAAGAGGCTGGATGTGCTCGACTTACTGCACCGAGACGTTCAGGAAATGAAAGTCAGCCTGGAATTTGCCTATCAACAAATCCAGGACTTACAAAAAGATAATCATGATATCCATTCGGCTTTATCTGCGGTGAGCTCCGAGGTAAAAGAGCTGAAAAAAGAAAACAAGTTTCTTAAAGAGTCAGTCCTGGATATCCAATCTCGTAGTATGAGAGACAACGTAATATTCTCAGGTATTCCAGAAACCCCCAACGATTCCGGGGCGGGGGGTGCCCCGGGGGCGGATCCTTGGGCTACGTGTCCGGGGAGGTGCTCTCCGGCCATCTGCCCGGGGACCGGCCGCGGCTCGTGGCGGCGCTGCGCAGCCTTGGGCGGGGCGGGGCTGGTGGCCTTGGGCCCGCTGTTGTTTGGGGTGTGCTGGCGTCGGGGGGGTGTCTCGTGCCGGTGCGTGGGTCGTCGGGGATTGCCTCCGTGGGGGGGGGGGGGGGCTCTATTGGCGCCGTTGGTGTGGGGGGGCGGTTCCGGGCTGGGGGTGCTTCGGTACTCTGGCTTGCCGGTCTGTGGCTGGAGGGATGGCCCTGCTTGGCGGTGGATGGCGTCCTCTCTCGTCGGGGGGGCCGGGGCCGCCTCCCGGTGGAGAGTGTTGTATCGTGGCGCCGGGTGGGCCTGTGCTGGCCCTGGTGCGGGCATGGGCCTCCCCCCTGCTCGGCCGCTCCCCTTGGTGGCGGGGTGGCGTTGCTCCGGGCCGGCGGGCGGCGGGGGTCGCCCCCTGGGGCGCCGGGGGATGTTGTTGGTGCCTGGCTGTGCCCGGGGGGGGGGGGTGTCGCCGTGCTCCGCGGGGCCGGCGCGGTCTGGGGGGTGCCGTGGGGGGGGGGCTCCGGCTGTGCTGTTCCGGGGCCCGCAGTGCCACTTGCCCGTCTGCGCCATCTACCCTCTCGCGTGGCCCGCCACGCGGACGGGCCCGGCTCACACTGGACAGGCCTCCTACATGTTCACTTCACCCCACTCCCAGCTGGTCTGGCTCACTCACAAAATGCACCACACACCAATACCCAACCCTTGGGGGGCTGGATGGTGGGGCTGGGGGTGGAGGGGGCCGCCACCTGTGTTACTATGTAGTGGCGTGGGGGCGGCCCTCCCACCTCTAGTTGCCCTACTAATCCCTCCAATTTTAATCGCATCTCAACATGTCACCCCCCGGAGGGTGTATCATCCTTTACACCCTCCGGCCTATTACACCACATACACATAAATCCACAGAGGCTGGAGGGGGAGCACCGCTCCCCTCCATCCCCCTTCTTTTAATTACACCCCATACATTCACCAAACACACACATTCACACAGGGGATCGGGAAGTGCCTCTCCATTGGGGAATGGAGAGGCACCATAACAGGGTGGTGGGTTGGTACACATATTTGGACCTCTCCGGTGGGGGCCTGGCCCCTCTGTTGGTGGCTGGGCCACTGCATAGAGCAAAAGCACATCAAGATGGTGCGGTCGGGCGTGGCGGTGGGTCTCGGGGGGGCTTTGCCGGGGTCTCTCCTTGCGGGGTCTTTCCGGGCTGTGTCGGCCGGGTGGGGCGCGGGGGTGCCTCTCCCCCTTGGGTGTGGCTTGGCGCTTGCTTTGTCTCCTGGTGGCCTTGGGGGCGGGCCCCGCGGTGTGCGGGCCCGGGGCGGCCTGCCTCGCCGGTTTGGGGGGTGGGTGTGCTGGGGGGGTGCTGGTGTCCTCGCCGGGGTTGGGGCGGGGTTGCTTGGCGCCTCGGGGTGATGCTGTTTACTGGGGGGCGGCGCTAGCTGTTCCGGTGGTGGAGGTTGCTGTCGGCCGCCTGGTGGGTCTATCCTGCCGTTTGCGGACTGGTGGGTGGGTCCGGGGCATCTTTGGCTGGGGGCTGCTGTCCCGCACTTGATGTGTGCCGTTGGGGTGCCTCCGTCCCCGCGGTGGGGATCGCCGGTTGCTCGCGGGCCGGCGGGGGGCGCTGCTCCGTGGCTGGCGCTGTCCGGGGGGCGGCGGGCCCTGGGCTGCTGGCCGTGGGCTGTCCGGGGCTGTGCGGTCCTGCTGGGCCGTGGCCGGGTCCCGGGCGGGGGTGGGGAGTGCGTCCCGGGGGGCTTGGCCCGGGGGCTTGCCCTTGGGGGGTCCTGGTCCCGGGGGGTGCTCCTGGGGCCCGGGGTGCTTGGCCTGCTGGCCGGGCCGGTCCTGGCGGGGGTCTTTCGGGGCGGGTGGCGCGTGCCGCGCCCTTGCGTACCTACTGGTACGGCCCCTGCTTGGGCAGTGCCCCGTGAGGTAGGGTGTCGGGGGCCGGAATAGGGGGCCACATCCCGGCGGGGCGGTCTGGCTTGGCCCTTGGAGGGGGCCCTGGCTTTAAAAAAAAAAAAAAAAGAACTGAAGCTCGTGGCGCGGGCGGCATCAGTGAAGGGTGATCTGGGGCGCCGTGGGGGGCTAGGTTGGGGTGCCTGGGGGCCGGCGGGGAGACTCCCAGCGGCCCCCTGGTGCCTTATGCGGCTTGGGGTGTGGTCGTCCTCCCTGGGCGGGCTGCTCCTGGTGCTGCATCCGTTCCGGGTCTTTCTGGCCTGGGGTCGGGCCCCTGCTGGCTCTGGGCTCGCCGGCGGGTGCCCACTGGCTGCCTGTTCGGCGCGGTTCTGGTCGTCTGCTGGGTGTGGGCTTCGGCTCCTCCGCTGGGGCCTCGGGCAGGGAGTTCTCGGGGCCCTCCCCTCGGGGGGTTGGGCGCGGGGGTGGGGTGGGGGGGTGGGGGGGTCGATGGGGTGGGGGGTCTGGGGGTTGGGGGTGGGATCGGTGGCGTGGTGCGCTGGGTCTTTGGCTCCTTGGGGCTTTCTCGGGTGTGTATGGGGGGGCGATGGCTGCCTCTCGGCTTGGGATCTTGGGGGCGTTCGGGGGACTGCTTGGCCGTGGGGTGGTCGCCGGGGGCCCTTAGGCTGCCTGCTCTTGCTGCTGGCCTGACTGCTTCTTCGGGCCCGGGGGCGGCTCTTGGGTTTTGCAGTGGCGGTACTTGGAAATACATTTGTCATGGATGCACTGGCCTTGGGCTGTGGGATAACACTCATACTGGGCTCAACCTTAGACACGTTGTTCCCAAATACCTGTTTTATGGAATTTCCACTCACCTCTTCCTCTGTTCACAGCCACCACCATTATTCCTAAACCACACACTGGTCACCAAACTGGCTTGACAACACAACAATAAACACAATATACACAACCACAATTTCACATCGCATCACTTAAAACTATTCCTCACCCATTCCATATCCTATCTTGTATCCCTCTTCCCTGCTAACTTCCCCACCCCCCTCCAACCCCTCACCTTGGTGTAACACTGCCCTCTCTTTTTTACATCCTCCCTTTAATAAAGTATTTCTTACCCTTCCCTAGGGAGGGCTGGTGACGGTCACAATTATGCAATGAAATAAATAAATTTATTTAATTGCAATAATAAAATATGCATTGCTGTCAAAAGATTGCACTTCTTGTAGTGTTAACCTTCGAAAGCATGTGCAGACAAGAAAAAAAAAAAAAAAAAAAAAAATCATCTTCTATTTATTAATCGATGAGGCCTACACTGTCATTCTCTGAAGAAAATATCATCTCCAGCTGCTTTTTGAGGGAGTTATTGAAAAGAGTCAATAAAGTGAAGCATATATCTTGTTCCTACCTTTAATCACTTAAATGAACATTCATTACATAAAGCTCCTTCCACGATTGACGTATTTGCTGACGGCAGCAGAGACATTGTGCCACACCCCCCTCCTCCCACACCCCCACCCCCAGCTTTAGATAGACGCTGTAGTGCTGTAACCCAGATGCAGATTGGGCTTTTTATGACTCACTAATATTAATGGTTTGTTTGCTCTACAGTGTTCAGTTGGGGCCTCTCGCTGTGCTAATTCGATGTGAAAAACGTCTCTTATTTGAGGCATTAGTGCGATATTGATTCAGTCACACGTGTTCCCTTGCAACACTGGAATAAAAGACATTTGTGTGAATTAATGAGCTGATTGGATTACGCCGCGGTATTCAGTTCCCTTATGGAGTCGTAATGACGGCATTTATTCCTACAGACTCGTTGCCAGATTAATTTGCCACCAATTTTAAACAATTATGGATATTTGGTGGATTTTTTATTGAAGATAAATGAGGTGAGGAAAAAGTTTTCCCCGGCCTCGGTGCTGAGGAGAGCTTCCTCATTAAGCAGCGCTCCTGATTCTAAAGGCTCGCTCGTTCATCGTTGGTAAATATTTGCCTTTTGTGCATCTGCTTCCTCTCACAGAGGAATTAATGTCAGACGGGCGTGATGCTTCCCTTCATCCTGGTTTTTTAAGGATGTGAAACGCGTTCACACATTAATGCCTCAGAGTGTTCCGGACAAAGCTTTCTGCTCACATTGACATAGGAAACACCAACAACACGTGTGGCAATGCCTCACGTGCAAAGAGAGGCTCATAATTGTCATTACGTCGGTCAATGCAGCTTTATTTGTTGCCATGCCGACCCCTGTGTTACCCAGGAAGCTAATTAGCAGCGTGACTTGTTTTCACCATGCACCGTTATTATAAATGTTACCATGCATGTGTACACTACAGTGTTGAACACGCAATGTTTTTGTATTCAGCCAAAAAAACACAAATTATTTAGAGTAGCTTTCTGCTTGATAGGGGATACACTCAGAAAGGTTATCGGGCTTTTTTGTTCTTTTCTTCCCCCTTCCACACCAATGATGCCAAACAAGACAACAAAATAACAAAAACAAACAGCAAAAATCTTGCTGAATGACACCTAAAACACAGAATTGCAATACAAATATGCAAAATGCCTCATTACACACGCACGCAAACATACACAGAAATGGCAAAAATGTTGAATCCATGAAACATACGGAATAAAAGAAAAATACACAAAATGATAACAAAAACAAAAAAAATGCAACACAACATTACTCATCACACGGACAGAAACAGCAAAATCTGGCACAATGACTCACAAACAAAAATACAAAAAATGACAACAAAAACTAAAAAATCACAACAAAAATACACAAAATGACTTATTACACAGAAAACAGCAAAATCTTGCTGAATGACTCAAAAAACACTAAAAATAACAACAAAAACAAAAACAATCCACGAAACGTACGTAATAACAGAAAGATACACAAAATTACTCATCACACACAACAGCTAAATCTTTCAGAATGACTCACAAAATGACCTAAAACACATAATCGCAATAAAATATGCAGTATGACTGCAATTATGCACGTACAAAAATGGCAGAATCTTGCAGAATGACTCAGAAAACACTCAAAATGACAACAAAAAATGCACAAAATGAATCCAAAAAAACATACGGAATAACACAAAAATACACAAAATGACTCATCAGACACTCAAAAACCACAAAATCTTGCAGGATGACTCACAAAACACTCAAAATGACAACAAAAATACACAAAATAAATCCCCAAAACATAGGAAGTAACACAAAATTACACAAAATGAATCACAAAACACACAAAGCCTGTGTCCTGTGTTAATGCTTTGATCAGACTCATTGCGCTAAATGTTGACATGAATGTTATTAATCAATCAAACCCTGGTTTTGTGTCCCTGCTGTGATCAAAGTCGTTCTTCTCTGTTCTATCATGTCCTATCAGGATGTCCAACCTGTGTTTTGATCACTTCTGTGGCACAGAGCTATCTGCAGTGTAAACACACACTTCACCATTCATTCTTCTTCTGTACTCCAGCGTTTTTGCTGTTTCCTGATAATACAGGAAGAACTTCCACGCAGGTGATTGTGTGATTGTATCAATGTTTTCACAGGAAGAGATGTTCCCACTCTCTGCCTGCCCCCAAGATGTTCCCCATCAGTGCATATTATTTGCTTTCAAGTAAATGTCAGTGGCATCTGCGCGTTGAGGAGATAAAAGCTCTGATTGTCGCCTGGCGTCAAGGCGAATCCAACAGTGCGTGGGTGGAGTCAGAGCGCGAGGTATTGACAGATAGCACTCACTGCCATGTGAAGTTTATCCAACCACTTTGGTTTCATCCTCTTCCAGCTCTTTGAGCTCCACATCATCCCTGGTGAGAGGCGACACAAACACATTAAAGCCACGTGCTCCATCGGCTCCCCAAAGTCCTCGTGCAGGGGCTGATATAATGACGCACATGATGCGGCCGCCACCCTGGCCTCGCTCTCTGAGGGGGTCACAGGCACAGATGGGGCTCGCCCACTCGGCTTCAGCCGCTTTGCTCCAGGTCACAGATTCAGCCTCAAAGCTCTCTGTGTTTGGAGCTCAAGACAATTGTTCTCACGCTGATGAGTGTTTATTTAAAGGGATGATAGATGTTAGCTTACAACAGAGATGGAAAATTGTTCTCACATCAAGCATGTGTTAGTGTCTGATCCAAGGGTCACATTATACAATGAAGACCCATCTAAGACAGTACAGGAGTGAAAAAAGGGGTTGCTGCTTTGTTGTGTAGTTTTACACTCATTTTATCTTTTTGTGGACTTTAATTTTAGTTTCTGGGGTCATTTTGTGTATCATTGTTTTTGTTTTGTTTATGTTATGTATTTGTGTGTTGTGTATTTTCTCGTTTGTTCAGAGCTTATTTGTGGATTTTTTTGGAGTCATTTTGTGCAATGTGTAGTCATTTAGTTTATCTTTGACATTTTGTGTTTGCGTATTGTTCTCATCCTTTGTGTTTTTGTTCTGTTTTTTTAGAGACATTTTTTGTATTATCATTTTTGTTTTGCAAGTTTTTGTTGTCGTTTTGTTTCTTTGGAGCAAATTTGTGTATTTATTCTGTCATTTTGTAGATTTCGTTGTCCTTTTATATTTCTTTATTGACATTTTGTTTGGCATTTATTTTGTTATTGTTTGATGTTTTCTTATTGTCGTGTGTTTTTCTCATTATTTTGTTTCAGTTCTTATTGTGTTTTTAGTCATTTAGTTTATTTTCGGTTTGGTTTCTAGTGTCTCTAGAGTCATGTTTGTGTATTTTGTTGTTTTTTTGTTTATTTGTTGACATTTTTGTGTTTTAGAAGTAATTTTTTGTATTTGTTTTGGGGGCCACCCGGGCTACGAGCTTCCCTTACTGGGTTTCTCTGCGTTTTCAGCGCTGTGGGTGTAGTTTGCATCTTGTTTAGATTATTCAGAGCTAAGAAGCCTATGTCTGATTGGATGAATGTTTTAAGTCGACTGCTGAGTGGTAACCAGTTCAGAAATCTGCAGCCCTGTGACCTGTATAGTAAGCACGCGTCTGCATAGTAGCGGGAAGTCAAATGTGGTAAATATCTACTGCCAAATAAAAACGTTATGCGGCATTTTAGAGGAAAAGCAGCATCGTCAACCTTGAACAATTCGCCATTCCAAAGCTGACGACCTCGAGAACCTAAACGCATCATAAGTGTAATTGACTCAGGTCATGGCTGAAGGTCACACAGGCAGTATTTAAAGTGTCTTTTTTTCTCCAAGCCAGCCCTTCATTCGCTCCATCATTAGTCTCGCTCCATCCGACTTCTCGCCTCGCATTTGGATTCACTCGCACCATATGATCGTTAGCTTCATTCTAAACAAAGGAGAAATGGTCACCTGACGCCGTCGAGCAGAGAATGGAGGTGTCGTCAGTCTTGACGAGCAGGAGCAGGAGCAGACTCAAACGTCTCAAACAGTTCTTCTAAATATTTAATCTGCAGGAAAATCAGTGCAAATGAAGCGAGGCCTGTATGCTGTAGGAAAGCGCTCAGTTAGTTTAGTACCTCTGGCTCCTCCTGGGAAGCTTTTACACCAACAGGACAAATATATGAAGTCAACACTTAAAATAAAAAGCAGAGCAGAGTCAACACTTATTACCACAGGGACGCGTGAGCTGTAATAACGATGAGAAGCAAAGGGGAGCTGCAATTCCCCCTCATAAGCATGAATCTGCACAATAATAAAGTGTATCAAATGGTCTCATCTACAAATCCTGGAGTCTGTATTAAAGCTGATAAAAGAAAAACAAAAAAACTCCATGACATAAAGAAGAGCCAAGCTTGTTATCACGGGATGTGTTTGAGAAGAGAATTTGAAACGATACAGATGTAGTTCTTCTTGTGTCTCTGGGTAAATTTGTCGGTAATCCAGGAGCTTTCACTGTGCCTAAATGATCTTTCCATTATCTTCAGCAGCCCATGAATGCTAATGTGAAAGCGCACAATAAAAAAAAAAAAAGCAGCAGAGTAACCAGGAGCTCCACAGCTGCCGAGGCAAGCGTCTACCTTGATTGTTCCTGGCAAACAAAGTGATTGCACTACAGATTTTAAAACCACCACTGGTAGGAAGAGACAACAAAGACAGGCCGCTGCTCCGCCCAGCGCCGCTGAGTGAGGTGAAGCGTCGCAGCAGCCCGTGGTGATAATGGAGTCTGGCCCGTTCACGGCCTTGCCAATCTGTCAACGCCCGTGCCTCCTACACACACACACACACACACACAGGTCAGTAACCAGTGCGTGAATCCGTCATCTGCTGCTCCTCGCCGACCTTCGCGCACCGCCGTCGTCCGTCTGACTGACTAAAAGCAGCAGGTCGGCCTGTCACAGCTCCGCTCCCATCATCGCAGCATGAACCATGAACCTGCTCTGAGCCAGAGCTCCACAGTCCTTTTTGACCTGGAGGTTATGCACCAGATAAGGAACTTTTTTCACACACAAAGGAAGTTTAGGGAAGTAAGAAATGCCTTTTTCATCGCCATGGTTCCCAGAAACTGCTCAAGACGGTGGAAAAAACTTGTAGAAATGTCCCAAAAGTAACTTTCAGTCTACGCAAACAATGCTTACACTACAATTGTTGACTTTTGTACATGACCAATGCAAGACGTGCCCAACTGAAGGCATGTGGGCCAATTCTGGACCGCCACATTGTCTAATACAACCAGGCAGTCCGGTCAAATTTTTACCAGGTTGGAAGATAACAAATACAATTTACTGTATCTTACGCTTGCTTAAAAAAGGCCATCGATCAGCATTGAATTGAGCCAATTTAAAGCAGCTTTGCCACAACACATGTGACTCATTAGCCAGAGCAACTTATCCATACCCCACAACCCAGAAGAAAGGAACCAACGAGTCAGAAGATGGATGGATGGACTTATCCATAGATAACTAGGAAAATAGTACGACTATAGTAGTTGAAACTTGCATTTATAATTAGTCACTTTTGATGCATTTTGTGCTATTCAGGTTAAGTCTTCAGTCCATTGAACGCTGAGGTAGAAACCAGACTGCCAGTGAAAAATGGTGAATTTTGGACAGTGTTTTCTATGATTATACAGCTCACAGTACAGACGAATTGCCATTAAAAACACAAACTGGTGGACGTTTCTTGTCAGAACGGACGTCAACTTTTGTCGTGGAAGAAATAAGATTATGCTGTTCCTATTTTTCTATACTCGTGAAAAATACATTTACATTTTTTTTCATTCCTTCAAATATATACCAGGAAGTCCTGGGGACGCTCTGGTATCAAGCTGCAGGTTTGCAGAAGATGTGAAACAGATGGAATCAAGCAAACATCAACAGTGACTGAGCAAATACTGAACTTTGTTGCTGCACATGGTATTTTCTGACCGACTTGTGTTTGGCCACCAAATCAGAGTGAAGGTTGCGAAGCAGCATCTCCACAGATGAATAAAACATTTGTTATGTGAGGGAGAAAGAAACCACACACATACACACACACACACACACACACAATCCAAGTGTTTCACACGGGCTGGAAACAGCAGAGCTGTCTCAGTCGAGAGTGAGTCGGTGAAGTCCATTAGCTGCTTCTCTCTCACTCCGACCACACGCACCCCCCCCCCCCCCCCCCCCCCCCCCCCCCCCTCGTTCCCCCGCCGTCACCTATGGACTTTCTCCCATGGTTCAGCAGCAGGGAAGTCTGATAATTGGTCGGAGTGCTGCACAGTCAGAGAAACTCTTCTTTTCTCGCTCATTAGAGACACCCACAAGGACGCCCTGAAATTTCAATACTCCGTTTGATTCAAACCACTTTGACATTTGCAGAAATTGTATCGAGCGAATAAATCCCGTTTTACACCCGGGGACATGGACCGCAGTTATATTCGATTGGCCCGGCGCTCCCACCACAAAGAGCACATATTAGTTAAGTAGCATGAATCATGTGGAGGGCGTGGTGTTGATTTAACACGTTTGGAACTTATTAGATCAGGGACTTTGTGTTTGTGCTCTGATTGTCTAAACTCTATTGAACCAAACTTTCATCAACCTACGCTTTGTTTTTGACAAGCGGACGCAATTGAAGTCAGTTGTAAATAAGTCCGGCAGGCTTGGTTTCTTTGACTTTGAACTTTATTAAAGAAAAATATAAATTCCAGTCAAGAGTTACAGCCAGATTAGGCCTTTTAAATCAAAGTCAGACTGCCTGCTGAAGTTTTAAGCAGACGTGGGCAACACATGCAGCAAACAATTAAACAAGAAAAACACGAAAACATATAAAAATGACCAAAAACACAAGAACCTTGCATAAAATGACTCCAAAAACATACAAATCAACAACAAAACAGACACAATGACAGAAAAAATAAATAGGACAATACATATGCACAAAAAAAGAAATACAAAATAGCTCAAACACACAACATGACAAGAAAATAGACTAAAAACAAAATGACAGAAAAATACATACCATGACAACAAAAACACATAAAAATGACTCCAAAGGGAAACAAAACCACAAAAATATATCAATTGGTGAAATATATACAAATTGACTCCAAAAACACACAAAAACAGAAAGAAAAATTGTACAAAAATGTACAAATTGATATAGAACTACAGCAAAAACCCTTTGTTGTTCATTATTATAAACGCTGACATGGATATTGATCATGTAACCCTCAGATAAAAGAAAATCAATCACATTTTTGTGGCCCTGCTTTGACATAAGTTATCCATTTCCACTATTCCCTTAAAAAAAAAAAAAATCCTGATCTTATTGTTGAGCCAAATGCCAAAAATTCGCCCCACGTCACACTTTCTGTTGTCCATAATCTCTGTCCTAACCCATTAAAAGGTTTCTTTGCACAGAAACTTGAAATATTATTATTGTCACTTCAATATTCAACACAAAGGAAGGAAACCTGGACATGGAACCAGAATAGAAAGGAAAGCAAATGTATAATCTGGTCTGAGTGGCGTCCAAACATCTAATAGTCGGGGAATGGCAGAGAGACTGGTAGCTTTTATCACAGTGGGAGCAACAAGAAGTTAGTATTAGAACAAATACCAGGAAAGAACATGATTTCTGACTCTATTTTTGTTGTGAGTTTGTGTCTTTTATTTTGGGGCCACCAGTTGCCTATCTGTGATCCAAACCTCTTACGACACGTGATTGATTCCATCTGAGAGATTTATGTGACAAAGCCACACGTGTCTGATGTTTTCCATCACGCGCCTGCATGCAAATCCATCGCATCTGAAAAACCATTTTTCATCAGATGAGCGTGCCACATGTGGCTGTGTGCGCTTTTATTACAGCCGTTGTTCACAGGTCACAGTTTACAGCTGAAAATATGGGGAGAAAAAAGCTTCTGGATTTATGATTTCCATCAACAGGAGGGATCCTTCACTCTGTCATTCTACATTAAACTGATGGCTCTGCATGTCAGCTGTGTGTTTTGTAATAAGACTCCCAAGTTTCTTCAGTTTGTAAATGAAAATGAGTAACAGGTGTGTAGGGGGAGTACTTAGACAAGGAGTGATAAAAATTAGAATATTAATTTGTAATATTAAATTACTTTGCCAAGAGGTGCCATCTAAGATAGCGTTTTAAGTGTCTTAGATCACTTTAATTGTTATTAATACCTTGTCATCTAGGGATGTGAACTCTTGTCAAGACTATCTACTCTCCATAACAAACCACAGACAACTTCTCAAAGTATAAACATTTATTAATCAAACGCGTTAAAAACCTACTTACACAATAAAACTAAAAGAGCACGGTGCTCCTTAAACTAAGGATACATTTATTTACAATTTTGGTAAAAAGCTTAGCAACGAAAGAAAGAAATAATGTGTAGCATGATTTGTGTCTGTCTGTGTCTGTGTGTGTGTGTCTGTGCGTGTGTCTGTGCGTGTGCGTGGTGAGAGCTACGATAAAATCAGTGTGGGAGATGGATCCATGTGGCTGTAATTACATGAAGCTCAATTTCAATTTTGATCCAGAGTGTACCTCAAAGTTCGGATGAGTCCGTAGTGGTCCAGACTGGTTGTGGAAGAAAAGTCTGGTGCATCGAGGTGTGGTTTTGGACCAACGGGTGTCCGCAGGGTCCGTTTCTGGGCCCGGTCAGCTTCAGTGGTTCGGCTCACAGGCATTTGTCCTTGTTCAGCACGTGCAGGTTTGGTTCTTGGGGTCTTCACCACCGGTCGAAAGCTGACTTGGCTCTCCTGTGTTGATTCTCAGTGTTCAGTTCACGCAGGCTTTGTCCTCTGGTGTTCATCACAGCTTGGCTGGTTCTTGGTTCAGTTCAGCAGCAGTTAGAACAGGAGGTTTTTTGTTTTTTTTCTGGATGCGCAAGCTTATTTAAAGTCTAATGAAATAAAAACACTTTGATGCTACAAAGAAAATAAAAGGTGACAAGAAAACTAAAGGTACACCGCGGTGGGTATCTTCAGCACCAAAATCCAATGATTTGAATTTTTCCCTTTGGTTTTATCATGGTTTAAGCGTTTCTATTGGTCGACGTGTTTTCGGGAGCCAATTAGATTGTTTGGGTGGTTCATGGGTTGTTGGTTGTCACGTGGGTGTGCATGTTCTTATGAGTTTGTATGGAAACTTTTTGGAAATTGAAATATGTAAATAAATCAGAACACAGTTAGATTATAACTTCTCTCTCTTTTGAGAGAAATAAGGGGGGAGGAAAGGCATATGGTTCTTTAAAGTCCCTGCAGGCCATTTGTTCAGGGTAGTAAGAGAGAGAAGGGAGGACATGTCCTCCTACAGGTGGCATAAAATGGTCCAAAAGTTGCAAAGACTTGTCAAGAAAATGAGCCAAAAACAGCCAAGAATGGCCAAAACTGGGCAAAAAAGAGGAAACTTAAAAGAGGTAGCTTAAATGAGCAAAATTTGGCAAACAATATTGAAAAAGGGCAAAAATGTGTAATGAAATGTAGGTGAAAATGAAACAGTATTTATTGAAAAAGAAAGGTATTTATTGTGCAAGAGCTTATTTGGATGGATGGTGGCAAAACATGGTTAAAGAAGGGAAAAAAAATTGATAAAAATGTCAAAAAGAACTTGCAAGAATGGACAAAAATTTGAAAAAAAAAGGGGATTTTTATTGGCAAAAGGTAGCGAAAATCTGAAAAACGTGTCAAAAGTTGAAAAGGGGCCAAAATAGAACAAAGAAAATGGTCAAAGAAATAGGGGAAAAGGTGTTAAAAAGGTTTTCAATAGAGGTCATGGTTATAGTAAATACAAATCTAATTTTGGGTCACAGTTTACAGCTGAAAATATAAAAAAAAAAGCTTTTGGATTTATGATTTCCTTCAACAGGAGGGATCCCTCACACTCTACATTAAATTGACGGCTCTGCGTGTCAGCTTGTGTGTTTTGTAATAAGACTCTCAGAGTTTAATTAAGAATTCTCTCGGTGACGGAGTCTTTGAGTTTTCTCGCTCTTGCTTTTGCTGTTCACACAAAGCAAACAGCACCTGTGATGTCACCGAGGAGCTGAATCAGCACTGCTTTCTCACTACATCTGCATTATTTTACAACGCTTCATGCTGATTGAAGTTAGTCTTTTAATACATTCACGCCTTTTGGGGAAACCTTCAAAAAATAATCCCAACCGAGCGTGCACGATGCAAACCGTCTCACCACGAGACGCCTCCGAGCTGACGGATCAGTTTTCTCCCCACGTGCAGAATGAGCCTCCGGCACGGCCCCTGTTTTTGTCCTGCCATTTGCGAGGCCTTGTGGGATGTGACTAATGAAGTGTTGTGCTTAAAGCATCGCGGTGTCTGGTGCGAGTGCTCCCCGGGTCGTGCTGGAGTTAATTACCTGGGATTGAACAGTTACTTTGGCGCTCCCTGGGGATCCGACACGCAGACAGGCGAGGGTAGCCAATGCGTCTTGAACTGGATGCATTTCCAGGTCACAGTGGAGGGATGAAAACAGTTTCCTCTGTTTGCTTCGCTTTCTCTGGATAAAACATGAGGGTTAACGCCAAAGAACAGCAGCGTCCCACATGTGGAGACACTTGGGCTGCAACGGCGATCCATCTTTTCTTTATTACCTGCGCCAAGAAAGTTAGCTTTATATTTTCACCTCTGTTTGTTTCGTCTGTGAGCGGGATTACATCAAAAGTACTAGATAGATTTTAATCAAAGACAGACTTAAGGCCAGAGGTAGGCAACTTTTATCACAGCGGGGCCACAAAAATGTGTTTGTTTGATTGGAGGGCCACATGATCAACATTCATGTCAGCATTTAGAATAATGACTGATTTGAGCATTAATACAGGAAAGAACAAAACGTTTTTATAGTAATTTTTTGTGTTTTGTCTGTCATTCTGTGTATGTTTGTTGTCTTACTCATTGTGAGGCATTTTATGTGTTTTTGTAGTCCTTTTGCGTATTTTTCCTGTAAAATATATATATATATATGTATGTATATATATATATATATATATATATATATTTGGAGTCATATAGTATGTCATTTTTCTGTATTTCCGTTGTCGTTTGCTTGTCTTTTTGTTACTTTTTTCGTTTTGTTCATTTTTGTAGTAGTTTTGTGTTTTCGGAGTATTTTCTGTGTTTTTCTCTTGTCTTTTACTGTATTTTTCTGCAATGTTGTAATTCTCTGTAATTTTATGTGTTTTTGTTTTGTGTTTTTTTTTGTCATTTTGTGCATTTACAATAAAAATTGTATAAAGTTAGACCGAGGGTCGCATGTGGTCTCTGGGCCGCCAGTTGCCTATGTCTGCTTTAGGCCATGGAAGATTTCATGACATTTTCGAGGGGATCTGGCTAAAATATACTGATTCTGGATCGGATTGAAAAATTCCTCTTTCATCAGTTGTGAATTTTTAAAAATTCATACCTTGTTGAAAATTTACTCATTCAAAAACATTTGGACCTACTGGATGGTTCTTAATGGAGATACTGTCCGATTTTTCCGTCGCCCAGTCATTCACCTCGTTAGTAAAAGCCTCCGTCATTCAGATTTATAAACTATATGTACATGAGAGAGTGTCCCACTAAAATTATCTTAAAACAAATAATTAGCACAGAAGACAAGTACACGAAAAACATTAAAAAAGTACTGTAAAAGATTATAAAACTACAAAAAAGCCACCAAATAGTTCAAAATAAATTAACTAAAACAAGCACAGTGGTTACCATCCTCCAAATATACTTGGTTTACCAGTAGTTACTAGTTGTATCTCTGAGCATAATTAACATTTTGCTCATGCAATGTGAAGAAAAATACCCGAAGGTAACTTTTCATGAGAAAGTTTAAAAAGTTTTTATCATTTAAATTAAGGCCTTAACTGGCATTAAAATTTAATAAATATGTCTTTCAAATGTGTTAAAAATGTTAACACAGTCAGATTTAAATTAAATTTTTGACATAATTGAAACGCAAGAAACAAAACAGTGAGGTAGTTGTGGCTCAAAATCTCAGCGCAGATGCACGCTACGTGCTATCTATCTGCTGCTTCGTTTATTTAAACCTCATGGGAAAGAAAATTAAAGAAAAAATGGTCATCAAACCAAAAATCAATTAGTCCTAAATTTACTTTGTGTTAAAATATTGAAACAAACACTCATTTGAATGGCGAGTTGAGGCCATTAAGAAATGAGACACACCTGAGTGGAAAAAGAAGGGAGCCTGAGCCCAAATGTGTACATACTAGACAAGACAAGGTGTGTTGAAGCAAACCAACAGACAAAAACGGGGATGGGGGAAATGATCATAAATCAACTAATGAAAGTATAATTAATGACTAACTAAACTTTCTGCCTCGAGGCACGTCAGCCAAAGCCTCAGGGCTTAGTTACTCTTTAATTACCAATAAAAGACCACATAATGTAATTAAATGTCTCAACTAAAGAACAGAAAATGTATTATCGAAATATAAACACAAATCCTCGAACTTGGCATCAACTCATTGGAAAATACAGAAATCCTCACTAAGTACTGGTGAACTGTATACGAATAGAGAGACCATTAGTGTGGCTCACTTCACTAATCTGTGTTTAGCTCGCACAACTTGACATTTAATACATGCAATTAAGCACTGCAGGTGATTCATGCTAGCATAACCAATTAAAAAGACTGTGATCTCCATCAGCCAAATAAAGAGCCATGTGCTTTTCCTCCTTTTTTGTTTAATTTTTTTTATTTTTGCAGCTCTCGAAAGTAGCCAGGCTTTTGGTCTCACTGCCCAAACCTCCTGTAGGCAGGGGTGGACTGGTCATCTTACTCTTCATTGGCTAGTAGTGTGTTGTTGCCAGAGGCCATTGACACGTTATTGGTTCAATGTTTGTCAATCAATCACGAGCTGACAGTCTCAGAGAACCCTGACAGTGCTGTCAATCAGTGCATGAGCCAGGCTGGGGCGGGACCTCATTTGTGGGAGGGGCAAACCGTCTGCTAACTTTAACTAGTCATGAAAAATTGGACATAAAGAAAAAAAAGTTAGTCATTAAAGTCACTACTCCAGCAGCGCTGCTGGGCAAGGAGACGAGCGAGGAGGAAGCCGATGGTGAAAAAGTCTGTAATCGAGGATAAGTAAAGTGTAAGTAAAGTGACAAAAAATGAGTAACGGGTGGGATAAAATGGTCCTAAAGTGGCAAGAAATGAGTGAAAAGTGACTAAAATTTGTCAAAAGCAGTTAAGAGTGCAAAAAAGAGGAAACGGGTCATATGTAATAGCAAAAGGTAACTTAAATTAGCAAAATGTGGAAACAATATTGAAAAAGGGCAAAAATTTGAAAAAAAAAAAAACTCATGGAAAGGAAAGGTATTTATTGGGCAGCTTATTTGGATGAAAAGTGTCAAAAAATGGTTAAAGAAGGGACAAAAATGTGATAAAAGTGTGAAAAAGAACTAACAAAAATGGACACAAAACTAGGCAAAGGGATGTTTTTTGGCAAAAGATGCTAAAATCTGAAAAAAATGTCAAAAAATGTTGAAAAAATGCAAACATGGGACAAAGGAAGTTGCAAAATGCCCAAAGAAATAGGTAAAAAGATGTTAGTGTCCCCATTTTAAGGTTTTCTAATGAAATAATTAAAATTAGGACATAAAGAGCCACATGTTGAGCATTACTGACTTAATAATGTCTTTATAATGGTTTTAGTAAATATTTGCTAATATAATTTTGGTTTCCAAGCCTTGCCTTGTTCTCATGCTATAAGGATACTAGTAAGTACAAATATTGTGTAAAAGGGGTGAAATTTAGAAAAACAAAAGACTGCACTCAGGATTCAAAGGTTTTATATTCTCTGCAGAGGATCTAGTCTAGGAAGACTTGAAGAAGTGGTTAAACTTTGTTTCCTGTTAGAGAGGTGGAGGCGATTAAGGCTTTAGAGAGTTGGAAACACAGGATCTGATTGGAGGGTTTCACACCTAAAATGTGGAGAAGAAATAACCCCAAAAAACCAGAAACCGCCTCATTAACACAAAAACCTGTCAAAAATTGAATCGTTTTAAAATGCCTGAATGCAAAGGGGGAGAAAATAAGGAAGAAAATTAATATAAGAAGTTGGAGAAATCCCTCGGCGCTTTGGAGCGTTTATCAAGGGATGTATATCCACAACTAGCTGGCAAATGTGCAACGAAGCCTGCCGCAGTGTCTGTGGCTTTTAATAGGAACACGGCTTAAGAGGCCCTTACATCTTCCGTTTCACTTGAAGTTGTCACTCAGTAATCCCTCGGTAAAGTGTAATGCCGCTGGATTAGCGCCGCAACCCCAGATTTTCAAATTATCGTGTGAAAAAACCCAGTGAATGATGTCGCTAATAGGAACTAAATTATGCAAAAAAGGAACAGCAGCTTTCTCTTCCACTGCCTTTCTGCTTTCAATTTGTCACATGGCATTTTTTTCTATCTGAAAAACCTCTTATATTAGGCAGATTAGCGCGCCGCTGTGCTCATGTCCACTAGATGCTCCCAAGCTAAGAAAGGCCTGTAAAATATAAAGTTTAGATGAACGGGAGCAATTTGGGTCCGTAGGCCTAATCCTTGCACAAAGTCCCCATCATGGCCCATGTCAACAGCTCCTGGAGTGGGCAGAGAAGATGAAATGTGCAAAGAAATGCATGAAGGACCCCCTCCCACTGTCCACTTTGCCTGGAGTCATCTCGGCTGAAGCCAAAAGCCCAGGCACGCCCGTGTTAGCTGTCACCGCTAAGCTTTCAGGCTAAAAACATTCACACCGAGCTGGACTTGGAGGGTTTTTAGATCTCACTTTCATTTCTAACTCCTTTCCTCCACTTAATGTTCTTAAAAGTCTGCGAGTTTGCTTTCTGGGATCATGTGGGCTCTTGCATCATGACCACGCCATGACTTTGCCCGTCTTTACCTCGCCCACTGAGATATTAGAACGGAGGTGGAGGCGTGTTCTCGCCGTTCCACTTCTCTCCTCAGACACGGGGGGAGGGATGAGAGTAGCTTCAACTTGCCCTCACTGCACAATTGGTCTGCCTGCCACAGGCCACATGATTTATGATGCCGTCAAGGCCTACCTGTTTTTTCTGTGGCTCCACCAAGGGTCACCGTGTTGTCGCCCACGCCTCTATCTCCTGCTGTTGCTGCTGCTCACACTTCTGGATGTTAAAATGCATTAAATCCCTGCGTTTTTGATATTCCTTTTCATTAGCTGATAACGTGTTAGCATCCGTCTCCTTCTCCATTGCTGTAAAAGCAGCCGTATCTCAGATATGACTTGCCTACATCCTCCTCTGATGTTAGCACCAATTACCTGAGAAACTTGCAGAGCTGCACGCCTTCAAAGAAGGAGCCATTAGGCTATAAATGCCACCATAAAAGGTGAACTCCTGAAGACGTAATGATACATATGCATGAGGTGACGCTATTGAAACCTCAGCAGAGGCACTGAAAGGACTCCCACACACCTTGCAGCAGGAAGGTTTCCACAGGAAGGGGAATTATCGTCGTTTAGCAGGGCACTTTGTTTTGGGTTATCCTGCCGACACGAACAAAGTGAAAGTGACATAACAAACTGGATGTGCGGATAATTTATCAGCCCTCCCTCTTTTCCCATCAACACTCCTCCCAGAGTCAGAGTCACTGCTGGTTCATCTTGACCAAGGACTTTTCTCCATCAGAGGACACAGAGCTGCTTAGCAACGCTAGCATGGCGTGCTCGGACACAGTTAAAAAGGTGGAAAGGATCTTTGTATGCAGAGGTGACGTGATAACAAACACAGGGTGTCATATAAATATAACCTCTACCCACCCCCCTCCTGCTGACGTGGCCTAAAGTCTCACTCAGTTCCTGTCGAGCGTGAACCGCTCATCTCTTCCTCCCCATGCCATTTGCACTTTCTCAAAAGCTGGACGGTGATTTATTTAACAGCCTAAGTGAACCGGCTCGAATGCCAGCCCCCTTTTAACGCCTCTGCTGCGTGTGCCAGTGTTCCAGCCAAGTGAAGACTTCAGAGGCGCGGAGTCGAGACGTTTTTATGCCCTTCTATTAGCTTTTCAATAAACATGACAATCCAGAGCAGATGATTTGCCTCAGCCTGTGACTCATCCATAAAGAAAAGTCACAGCGCCGCAATATCTCTTTGTTGGGAGTACAGACGTTTGCCAGGGAAGCGTTCTCGAGCTGGGATAAATGAGTCCCCTGGCTCTCCCAGCTGCTGAGGATCTTAAAATATTCCCATTGACTAATCTGCTGATCGGCGTGAGGTGTGGCAGCCTCTCTGTCAGCAGAGAACTATGTTGATTATTGCATTCTGTGAGAAAAACCCAATAGTTGAGGCTGCTTTAGAAACATTTATTACTCTCCTTTGCTCTGAACAGCAGTGAGTGGAAAGCAATAACAACATTTCAGCAGAAATGGCTAAAGACAAATTGTAATCCCTCCATCTCTCGTCCCCACCATTCGTTAATAATTTCTCGTAGAATCTGGAAAAGGTCATTTGGAAATGAGAAAAGGTCATCTCATTATTGGGTATTACCGCAGGAAGCCATATTGTCGTGTTCAGTGTGTAACTGCAGAGGCCAAACACAAGTGCAAAGACCTTATCAGTTTTTCTAAATTAGTAATATGTGCAAAGAAGGAGCCGTGATGAGCCTGTCGCCAAGTTAGCGTTAGCCATCCACCTTTTAATTGGCCTCAGTGTGCGCTCAAGTTCACCTCGTCCTATTAAAACATGTTAACTACTGCATCGTACTGTAAATTAGACTAAACAGTATAACTCTTTGGTCTGGGAAAACCTCATTTGTTGTGTTGCTAAAGCTCCGGTGTCCGTGTGTGTTTCGCTACACTACGAAAAGTCAATCTGAAAAGAATCTCGAGGTTCTTATTTCCCTGGGGCATTAAAGAAGAAAACTACAGTAAACACTATGCTAATGTTAGTCTCCCCTGCATCATGGCAGAGTTTAGACAACAACATCCATCCATCTTCCTGATGCTGCCTTCCTGATCTGAGTGGCGAGCTGCTGCTGGAGTCTATTTTTAGACCGTGAAGGTGTAATGTATCAGGATCGACACACAAAGACTAACACAGGCACTTCACTTCTTATTGCCACACTCGTTTGAGAAGAAAAATAAATGAAAATACATGTATGTTAGGTTAACTGGAGGCTAAAGTGGCGATAGAAGTGAGTGTGTGTGAGTTATTCTGGACAAAGTGGCAAATTTCCAAAATAAGATACCAGGAACACTTTAGAACTAAATTCCGTCTTTGCTGCCCATATTTACCGAATGGTCCGCCTCGTGGTTTTATTTGTAGTTGTCGAACCACCAACATCTTAAAGTTTTTAAGAGAACTTAAAAAAGCACAAATCTCCTCGTTTCCTTGTTAAATATTCTGTTGTGTTCTTAAATATTTAGTTTATTTAGCTTATCTTTATTTATCTCTACACATCACATGATATCGGCTGTTGTAAAACTCTAAAGAGAGAGGTAGCAAAAACAACTCTGGAAAGCTAGTAGTTTGACCTAATGCTAATTAGCTAATGCTTAAGAAAGCATAAAACATCATTTGTGCTATGAATTACTTTTTCCCACTACTTTTAAACAAAGCTAATGCAGCATAAAACAAAGTAAATAAGCTAATAGTTCATGTCAGCCTTACAATAATGTTAACGTGATTGTTAATGTTAATTTACTGTTGTCTTGCTCCTTTTTAGCTTTTTATTAAATTTGCTTTTCTACCAGTTGGCCTATTGGGTAAAGATAAGAAGTACTAAATTAAAAGCTTAGCACCATATCAGTAGTTGAAGCTAAATGGCTAATTAGCGCTGTTTGGTTTCTCTGCACTTGGTGGATTTAACGTTAGTTTGTGGCCAATTGTTAAATAGAGACATGCTAACAGATAGTTTATTTATTTAGATGCAAGCCATTTTCAGGGAATATGGGCAGTATTTTCTAAATTGTTGGGATGCAGGAAATTAGCTATAGAGTACATAGCAATCCTGATTTAGCTAGCTTAATACACATTTTAATGCAAAATAAAGTAATTTAGCCCTCTGGACTGTGGGCGAAGTTTATTTAAAACTCATTTCTCACCCTGTGTGTGAGTTTGTTTTACTCTTCATCGTTTTTTCTTCCCAGTGGATCTAAAATTAGTCATTGTGGCTCATGCTTCCAGTTTAGCTATCACAAATTGGCAGTGCTTAGCACTCCCAGTATTTGGAAACAATTGCAGCCAAAAGAAGTTTCAATTACACATTTTTTAAGGAACAGAATACTATTTTTTCCTCTACGCTGCTGCTCCTCATCTCGAATCAAGCAAACTAATCTGACAGCTGCTGTTCACCACAAAGACTCCTGTGTCCAAACCCTTGATAAGACTGAGTGTAACACTGCCTTTTTCTATTGGCTCGGGATTCATCCTTTTCATGCAGAAAGCTTCAGATTCTCTTAAAGCAATACTTTAAAAACCACCTCATCATTTGCATGCTGTGCTTTAACAGTGACTTCAACCAGAATCATCAGCGGTGTCCTTATTACTACGCTACATAATGTCTTTGCTCCACTGAGCCCTGTGGCAAACTGTTTCATTACTAGTGCACCGCTAATTATTGTACTGTAAAGGAAGTTATGGCTAAAGTTGTGTCCTGTAATTTGTGTAAAATTAGATTTTTTTTTTTTTTAATTCATAGAATTTATGCGTGCCAATCAGAGAATATCCAACATTATGGTAATTTTACGCGCACACGTTTTTTGGCAAGGTGCTGTTTTTGGTGACCGTGTAGGAGGAAAACGCACAGCAGAGTGAATAAAAGAAAGCAAATAACAAATTCTGATACAGTTTTCCAACTTTACAGAAGATAGCGCCATACTTATTTACTATACTGGTTATTTCTATGAGAGCATGTGTTCTCAACCTGTGGTTTGGGGCCCAAATTTGGCTGACACAGCCATTTTTGTTGGATAAAAGCAAAGCTTTTACACCAATGTTGAGTTTTAAACACTATTAAGAAGAAAGTTTGATTTTATATCCGTCTTATATAAACCCGTCTCTCTTTTTTTTGGAAAGAAAAACTAACTGTAACAGTGAGAGCAGGATGGAGCAGAGGAGGACAATTATAAAGGAATACACCATTTAAACATTCCTTTTTCTGCACAATAACATGGACTCTATCTTTGATACATGGATTATGTAAATAGATCGATGGGTCTCTTGCGTGCACTGCGCCCCTGTTTGTGTTTCACTTTCGCTTGTTACCCGTGCGCTGATCTGATGTTGACATTAACAGTTGTTTAATAAAATCGATGCTTACCACTGAAACAAACATAATTATGTCATTTCTTTGAAAAAAGGAGGTTTTCACTGTTGGGTCAGACTCGGACAAGAAGATGCGTCCTGATCTGCCTTTCACGGTTATTTATTTTCCTCGCCGTTCATGTAACTGTTCACTGCAAGACCTGAGCACATGCCTCTCCATCTACCAAACAGTAGTTTAGTTCACCCTGCGTGTCTTCTTTCAGTCTCTAAACTCCCTGCTTGTCATTCTTTTGTATTTCCAGTATTGGGGCGCCTCTCCACGTGCACTAGCGTCATTTGACGTCACCATCAGCGTCATTTGACATCACGTCTGCAGAACTGCACAGGAAATTTGTGCCCGGAACAGCAGTACAAAATGTATTACACAATCTGTTCAAGGCATCAGGGAGAAATGTGTGTGAGCTCATTCTCTTTGGTTTTGAGTGCTTCATCAACAAATAGCATTAAAAGACTAAAAATAAATGTTTATTTTTTTTAAAATCCTGCCCTACATTCCTTTAAGTAAATGTCACCATCTTCCTTACTGTATATCCAAACGTGGGCGAACATTTCTTTGCGTCACTTTGTTCTTGGCCCTCAAGGACGACGACCGCCTGCCTTGCTTAGCACTCGGGACTCGTGGACAACATTGCCATGTCAATATAAATATGAAGGTCAATCCCCGTGGCTGCAGGGCAATGAAAAGCTTGTGACCATCAGCTGTTTTCAGCGTGAGTTACTCCAAAACAACGCATTGATTCAGCCGATTCCCTTCTGCATATTACTGCTCAGTGTAGCCTACAGTAAGCATCCCATAAACAATGAACCGCTGCCTCGTGTTAAATGTTATTCTATCTGAGGAAATGGCAGAAAAAGTTTCCCTTTGATTTTAGTCCCTCCCCCTCGGGAGACAAAAGACCTCACTGTTTTTTTTTTTATTATTATTATTATTTCTCTAAAGAGTTTAAAAAGTGTGGATAAAAACTTATCTTGGCCCCGCAGAGCAGGGTTGTGTGTGATATTCCTTAAAGGGGACTATGATATCTGCGTGGCAGGGTGCCATGGCGCCTCACCCCTCTGTGCTGCCTTGTTATCTTTCTTGCAGTGTATTGATCTTTTCTTTTTTTTTTTTTTCTGGAATTGTTTATGGGACTGTGTTGCTAAAAACAAGACCTATTGATTTCCTTTTCATATGGTTTTGCCACAGCCAAAGCCTCAACCCATAAATTAAACACATTACAAAACCAAGCTGCATGTTCATACATAATGGGTCTCAAATGAGAACAAATAAACACATAATCATTTCTGCCCTTTAGGCATTTCTCTCCCCTTATTTTTACAAATTGGAACTGATTGCCACACTAGGGCCAAGGCAGACATTTGAAACTGATGGTTCGCGGGCCACATGCAGTTCACAGAGAAAATCACCCAAAGTAATTAATTGAATTCATGAAAATTGCTCATTTAGCACGGAATTACTCATTAATCTTTGCAATTTGCTACATACAGTACACATATTTACTTTACACCCTGACTTTTGATAATCAGGCCTGAGCTTAAAACAAATACAGTAAAGACTCCAAAAAACGCGATAAGAGAAAAAAAAATCAACAAAATGACTTCAGAAAAATACACAATAACTCAAAAAACACACACGATAGGACAGAGAAATACACAAAATAAAATGACACCAAGATTACGCAAAATGAAAAACAATGAAATATACAAAACAATGACAAAAATACACAAAATGACAGATAAATATACAAAACAACACATACAGACAAAGACCAAACAGCAAAACCACACAAAACGTTCATTAAAAAAAAAACACACGTTAAACAAAACAACAGAAAACACAATACCAACAAACTAGACAGAATGGAAAACAAAAGTCTGCAAAATGACAACAAAAGTCTGCAAAATGACAGCAAAACCACACTAAACAACAACAAAAATAGACAAAATAGAAATACACAAAACAACAACAAAATTAGACAAAACATCTTTAAAAACACACAAAATAATGAAATTACACAAATTCTAACAAAAATAGAAAGAATAAAAAAATAACCCCAACTAAAACAAAAAAGGCAGTGGCTATCCGTACGGTTGCCGTATCACTATACCAACATTCTATCCGTACGCAGCGCCTTTTTTTGGCCAGTTTAGGTCACGTGACTAAGACTAAACCTAACCCTAATCCGAAAAATTGTTGCATTATTGGGTTATAACCTAAACCTTACCCTAACCCTAAGACACACAAAAGGCAGGAAGTGAGGCAGGCAGTACTCTCGCCTTATGAAGGAGGCGCTTGTGAGCTAAAATAATCAGCTACTATTGAGTAAAAACAGCAAGTTATGATGTTTGTCTGTGTTTAGTCAACCATAGAAACATGTTCTTTTGATAAATTGAAATTCAAACATGAATAAACCACTCTGTGTGTTGATATATTTGCTTTGCAGGAAGCTCACTGCACGTCACTGCTTGAGACATAAATCAAAGTTGTTCTTGACAAGGTCAGGATGTCACTCCTGACTCTACCACTCGATCCACTGAGAACAAATAAAACAGTCGGACGAATGCATGTGTGAACACTAATAAATCAGCGCGCCTAGTAAACACAGACAAAAGCTCAGCAGCACAGTGCTGACGAGGAACACATTTCATTATTCATATTTTTTACAGTCTTCTCTTTTTATTTATCTAAAATGCTTGTATTGTACAAACCCCTGAAGAATATAGAGCTCTGACTTTTACGCGGCTTTACTTTTTATTCATCTGAAGGCCACATAATCATCATTCATTCAGCATTCAGAATAATGAGCAATTTGAGCAATTTTCTGTACTCCATCAATCACAAATACGGAGAAACCGTGCAGACTTAAATCACAATTCAGGAATAAATCTTGAAATATATGAAGAATTAAAATCCATAATTCAGACCAAAAAATAACATTCAGATCCTAACCAGAACAAAACCTAGTCCCGACCAGGTTAGTCGTTCAGCCTAAGTAACCATGGTGATTTAGCCCGGTAAGAAGTTAACCAGCCTCTTAGTACAGGACAGAGAATGAATCCCAGAGATAGCGCGATTAGAGGAAATCCAGCCTCGAAGTACAGGCCCTTTGTGTATTTTTCTCACTTTGGAGGTTTTTTAGAGGCATTTTGTATGTGCTTCTTTTATTGTGTGTGATGAGATTTATTTTACTATTTCATTGTCATTTTGTTAGAGTAATTTTTATACATTTCCGCTGTTATTGTGTATATTTTGTTATCTCTCTATGCATTTTTCACAAATTTGGTATGTTTTTGGAGACATTTTGTGTATATTATAGTTGTTTTGTGTTTTTGGAGTCATATTTTAGCTGTTTAGTTCATTTTTGTTTTCTTTTATTAAATTTCTCTCTAATTTTGTATGTTTTTTTAAAGTCATTTTGCAAACATTTGTTGTTGTTTTCATGTTTGTGAAGTCATTTTGTGTATATTATTTTATCATTTTCTGTTCTTAGAGCCATTTTGTGTGTATTTTTGTTGTGCTTTCATGCATTTTTCTCTAGCTTCATATGTTTTTGGACTAGTTTTGTTGTTTTGTGTTTTGATTCATTTCATATATTTTTTTATTGTCATTCTTTGCTGTCTTTTCGTCGTTTTTTCGTTGATAACCATAACCTGGCTATAAGAGGACTATGAAATTCCCAGTTAAACTGAATTGAAGTTACAGTGTGAGGTTGTGGCTGTAAGGCCTTCAAGAGTGCATTTGAGTGCATCCTCCTCCGTTTTCACCTCCACAAAGACTCACGGTCACACGTTGGGACGCAGATAAATGAAACATGGACACAGGAAAAGCACATGCTTTGTCCCTCGCTGAAGTATCTCTGCTTTCAGCTGGAGAAACGTCACCAAAGGTTCACTCTGCGCACCATAAATGTCATCTTCCTGCAAAAATAACCAAACCATGGGAATAAAATAGTACTTTTACACTTCTTTATAGCCGTTCAACACATTTAGCTTGTGTAATGTAAAAAAAATAGTAAAACAAGTAGAAGGAATATTGCGGTGGGGGAGGATTTTTGTTTGCAGGGCGCTTATTGCATTATTGCACTGGGGCTGTTAAACTGTACTCAGGCAGTGTAAGCTCCTTCAGTGGCATCGGTGCAGTGAAGGGCAGCGGTTATTCATCTGCAGCTGATCTCCTGATAAGACGTGATGCCAAACGCAGGCGTTCCCGTGGCTCGCTGCGTTCTGCGCTATAGGCAACAGTTTGACGTTGGCTCAGGAGGACAGGACGGCAGCAAAGTGGATGCTTGGAGCGCTGCCAGGGATTAAACTCATGGATCTAACAGCAGTCAGTGGTCGGCATGACACAAGCACTGCATGGGTGGGAACGCATGCTCAGCGAGAGGGCGCAGGCACAAGATAAATGGAGGGAAACTGAACCATGAAAGCAATAACGCCTGCAAAATGTCCCGCCATCTTCATACGACACCTTTTAAATGCAATATACATAACCTGGTGAGAACACAGCTGCAGACAGAGGAGAAAAGCTCACATAATTTCTATTCTCAGGAGGTGAAATCATAAATCTTGCGACGAGAAAGGTCACCTGACATTTGGCACTAATTTTCCAACTTGCAGAATCACACAAATGACAGTAAACTTGTACTTAAATGATATTTGGTAACACTTGAAATTTTATACATAAGGCTGACATTATCTGTCATTAGAATGAATAAGGTGTCATGAAGGCTGTCATTTAGTGTCGTTCACTAAATTATGACACCTTTGGAGCTATGTTGGTATTTTTTGGGTTAGGTGGAGGGATCTAGTGGGGTTAGGTAGGGTTAGGGGTTAAGGCAACAAAGGGTTACAGTTATGCCTCATGTATAAAACTTCAAGTAAAGTATTACTGTATATTTGTTTGTACTTTATATATACTATGTATTTTTTGCAATTAAAGATGTATCTTTGCATGTGTAAAACATGCTGTATTCGTTTGATGGGTACATTTCTTATTTGCAAATATTTCTTATTTTCATGAAATATCATGCCATAAAAACATTTTGTAAACCACTTTTACCTGTGAGTAAAACAGGTTTTGTGTGTTTGCGAGGTTTTAATATGATTTAAACTCCATAAAACTCACCCAACAGACCCTGAACACAGCATTTTTTTTGCTAAAGTGATTGGAAAACTTTTTTTTAACCCCTGAAAAGTCAAATCCCCCACTAATACAGTCGAGTTAACACAACTGATGTTTATTTGTTAATTTTAAAGCTTAAATCATCATTTACTCTTATTGACATTTTTGGAAATGTTTGTACATTGCATTGTGGGATGTGGAATCAGGTAAACAGATGCATAGAAGTGTTTTTACTACATTCTTACTATGGCTTCTGATGGGCTTGACTCCATTTTTGTTCTGGTTTGTTCTTGGTATTCCCTGTGATATCTCCTCACTCCTCCAGACATTTAATGTTGACTGTATAAGCCCTAAAATCAACCTTCTCAAATATTTTGCCGCAACTTTCAGTGAAAACTTCAGAAATTAGTTGAAAAGTCACTTTGGCAGAGTAAAAACACTTCTATGCACCCGTCTACAGGACTCCACATCCCACAATACAACTTTTCCAACATTGTTAATAGGAGAGTATTTCCAGTGGAGACCAAAACAAATTTTGGATCAATAATTTCAACCTTTTACATCTTTTTGTTTTCGAACAAATGATCTTTGATTCATTGATCCATGAGACCTACATTATGTCTTTATTTGATAAAAAGTTAAAGCAAAACTAAGTAACTTGCTCTTAGTGCTCCCCGTAAAGGTCTCTTTTGGTTATGTCACTGTCGTTAAAACTCTGCACATTTGCTCTCCTAAGACGGTAGCAACCGATCACTGAAAAATCCTAATACAACAGTGACACTAAGGGTGCTTTCACACATATAGTCCCATGTGACCATGTGAACAGTATGAGGAAGAGAGACGTGTAAATGATGTGAGAGCAATACGGAAGGGAGAGTGGAAATCTGTGTGATGTTTGTTTGTGTGCTGACAAAGTGGCTCTGAAGATGGATGGATAGATGGATATTTGCGTGTGTGCTGCCTGATGGAGCGCTGGGTTGAGAGTGTGTGTGATTGCTGTGTGTTGCTGCTGAGCTGTCACTGCTTGGAGTTGCTCCGTTCCTCAGACAAAGGTCTTCTCTGCCCTTTTTTTGTTGGCTCCGCCATGATATAATTTTGAAAAAAGGGAATTTGTAGACAGCCATGTGCAGCCACGGGGCTGGTCATAATCTAGCATTAGTTTGTATTGGGCTGCCGTGAATCAGTACGTCTTGCCACTGGGTCGGAGGCAGGGAAAGTTGCAACTGCGGCCAGAGACAGCAGGGGGAGATGAAAGACCCCTCAATCACCCCATAAACACTTGTATTACCCTCACAGGGACAACAAGAAGAATTTATTAAGGTGAAAAAGTTACGTAGTTCTGCTGTAAATTCACTTTAGGTCTGTCAACATTTTGCATTTCTAATATAAACATGAATATATAATATATTTTATTTATTTTAATGATCAGAGAACATTGTAAACACTAGTTTTGTTCTAATTAACACAGAGGATAGTTGTGTATATATACAACATATATATATAATATATATATATATATAGTGTTTGCACGACAGTGGTTCGTGGATGGTTCATCAGCCGTTTTATTTTAGAGGAGAAATTTTTGAGTCCCTTCTGTTTGTTCTCTGGTGGTATTCCCTCGACTCGTTCTGTACGCACTGCATCACCACAGTTGACCCATGCCCCCCCCCTCAGCCAATCAACCCTGCAGTACTTTTACCTCCAGTTCACTGCTACTCCCTTGTCAGGTCGTGATGTCCCTGTTTGTGTCTCCTCTCTCCCCGAGCTCGCTGTTTTCTGACCTCATCTATTTCTTGAACTCTGTTTCAGATGCTTTCTGTTTGCCTTGCCTCGTGTGGAGTCTTTTATTCTTCCCCCTCTGCGGGATGGTTTACAAGTCGTCGTCTCGCAGCTGTGACAGTCTTTATCTCCTTTTCACATTTTCTGAAATGTTAACATCAAAACAAACGGTTATGAAACTGTGTCGTTGAGAGGAACACATTTAACAATCGTACAATTAGATATCACACCTAGAGATTGACTGAAATTTGATTAATCACTTCTTTTTCTTACTAAATCCAACCCGCACAACGATCCCAGCCTTTAGGACCTTTTCATCTACCTCCAGCATTCTGTTTTCTGAACATACACTGCCATAAGCTACTGTTTTGCATTTTCAGTGAAATTCCTTTAACAAAACTTTGATTTGAAATGTTCCTTCTCATTGAGTATGCCCAGCGCTGCTACCTCCACATCTGGTTCGACCTTTGAAGAAAAACTTAAACATTCCAAAGTTTCTCCAATTTTCAGAAAAAAATGTCTACCAGCTTTAGTGTTGGCTTGTTTTTATTAGAAGACACACGACCAAAATCGAAGACCAGGACCAAGACATTCCACAACAATGCAGTAGCTCTCACTCAGCGTTCAAGCTTCAAGCACTTCTTACTTAGTGGAGGATGGAAATCAGGAAATTAGGCATATCTGACTGCCAACAGGAAGTGAGGAACTACTCAATCTTTCCACTGATTAATGGCAAAACAGGGGGTGTTGACACAAAAAAGAGGACAGGATCCACCGACAGAGACATGGACCCTAAACGAGACGTAAATTCAGCTTCAAATAAAGCAGGAGGAACACTAAAATAAAACCCCTACTGGGACTGAAAGTCACAAACTAGGCATGACCAGACTCAAACTAAACCTAAATAGAAAACAAATCCATAGAGCCATGCCAAATATTGTCCAAAACATCCAAATTGCAACAAAAATATCATATTTCATAATTAATATTGCAAAATCATTTGAAACAGTTAATATCTGTACTTAACATGTATGGGTAAGTCATATAGATTATTTGAGCAAGTATGCTATGATCATGTGCGTGACTGTGTGACATAAATTGGGAACGCACTGTACATGACGCACTATGGGAACACAAAGACCTTCGAATGCTGCAGATCACAGTCCATGTCAACATCTGTTGGAGGTGATAATTGGCGTGGGAGAGTGTTTTAAACACCAGCTCATTTTATTTACAGCAGACATCCCAGTTTATAATCCCAACTGGTTTTTCAGAGTGGGAGTCGTGACTCAGATGAAAATACAGTACATGTGACATTAGGGCGTCAGTTTGTGCGTATTTGTCATTTTTTGTTTTGTTTTGAGAGTTTTTGGAGTAATTTGTCAATTTTTTGCTTGTGGTTTTGTGTTTTTGAAGTCTTATTCTTCTGGTTTTTTGGAGTGATTTTGTACGTTGTGGTTTTGTGTTCTTGAAATCAGTTTGTGCATTTTTCCTATTTATTGCGTTTTTTTTTTCATTTAGTGTGTTTTTGAAGTCATTTTGTGTTTTTGTTGGGTTTGTTGTTGTCTTTTTGTTGTTTTTTGTCTCTTTAGAGGGAGTTTGTGCACTTGGGTACATTTCTAGTCCGTTTGTATATTTTTGTTGTCATTTTGTGTGTTTATGTTGTTGTTTTTTGTGTTGTTCTTTTGGCATGTGGCCCACGTCTGGTCAAGACTAACGGCAAAGTCACTGAAGAAACGCGATGAATGCTACCAAGTGGCCTTCTAGTGTTTCCTTTTGACAATCTATAACTAAATATCAACGTCTTCAGACAAATATATTCTCTTAGCTATTGGGGACACAAATGTTACACTGAATTCGGAGTAATGCGACAAAGTTTTTTGACGTGTTGATCATTGTTTTTTTTTTTGTATCTGAGGTGAGGGGAAGTTACCAAAGGTTAAGTAATTGTTTCAAAATAAAAGCCTGTAGAGAGACTATAACTCAGGTTAGTTTAGGACCTAAGTGGGACTTGGGTGGTGTGTTCAACTTGCACGTTGCTCTTGTTGTTTTCCTTAAATGAGTGAATATTTAAGCAGACACACAAGCTGTCCTTCTCATGCCTTCATGCAGTCCAAGACTAAACTTGAGTAGGTTTTGAAAGCCTCTGAAAACAGCTTGAGGATAAAATGGAGCTCCTATTATAAATATTCCCCACAGACGCTGAGGTTTTAGCCTCTGAAGCAGAGACGTCCAGCGCTGAGCGACACATTCTCACTTTTTCACACCTCTTGATACTTTGTAAGCACATTTTTAGCTTTTGAGTGAAAGCTTAATGCTGTCCAAAGACCTCTATTTTAAAAGTATGTGAAATGTATTTTTACACCTGAGGAAATGAAGAACATTCAGCTGTTGTTCTGCTCTCACACCTCCAACACTTTCCTCAGATTTAACACACATGGACCCGTCACTGTGTGGGGTCTCTGCCATATTCCATACATCCATTTTGTGACTCGCTTGTTTTTTTTTTTTCATGGGGGTCTGCTGGTGCTTATCTCTGTGTTAGGCAAGGGTACACCCTGGACAGGGCGCGACAAACACGGACAACCACTCACGCTCACTCCTACTAGCAATTTTAGAGACTCCAATCAACCTAACAGTCATGTTAGTCATTGTGGGAAGAAGCCGGAGTACCCGGGTTCTCTGTCATCTTCTTCAAGTCAAACCCAAACACCGGTCAAACCATTGACACCATCCATCCATCCATCCATTTTCTGACCAGCTTGTTCCTGTTTTTCAGGGTCGCGGGGGTCTGCCGGTGCCTATCTCCGGCTCACCTTTATTTTTCATTTAAGCTTTATCACAAACCTCTTAAAGCTGCTTTGGATCAAGACATCCTTGTGTCACATGACAAAGGAACAACATATAAAAATAAAACAACAACAAAAAATACATAAAATAGAAACAAAATACACAAAAAGTTAGTTTTATATAGGTTACATATCACTGTAATTAGCATGAAGGCTGTCATTAAGTCTAGTTTGCTAAATTATGACACCTTTGGAGCTATGTTGGCATTTTTTTGTTTAGATAGAGGGGTCTAGTGGGGTTACGGTTAGCTTTAGGGTAACGAACGACACGTAATAACAATAGCGTAATGTCAGCCTTATGTATAAAACTTCAAGTAAAGTGTTACAAAAACATTTGTTTAAAAAATGACTGAAAAACTCACAAAACTTCAAATGTACAAAGTAGCTCAAACAATATTAAACATGACCACAAAACGATCCATAATAAGACCCAAAAACACACAAGCGACAACAAACACATGGGCTTGCGGGTGTGTTGAAGTGTGCAGAGGAAAGGTCCGCGGACCGCAAATTTGACCCCAAGTCGCGCGCACGCAAATATCATCCCCCGTGACCGCGCATGCACGTGTGTCTCGCGCGTGGCTGTTAGTGTCGTGCACGCGGCAGAGCATCGATACCGGTCTGCGGCACAACCTCTGACTTTGCAACTCTTTCATCGGATTATGCAGATGTGCAGAGAGCACGAGGTAAACATCAGGCTTTGAACTTCAGATGTAATCCTACACACATGCGCGAGCACGCGCACTCACACATGCATGCGTTTCTCTTTCTGTTTTAGTAGGTCGTGCGCGCGCGTGAGGGTTGGGTGTGTGTGCGTGTCCTCCCATCTTCCCTCTCCTCCTGCCTGGGACTGGTGGTGAATGGCAGCCAATGGGAGGGTTGCGTCCCTCAGCCTCTCTGACATCCACAGCGCGGAGTGATGCGCAGACGAGCCGAACAGCAGGCTGGACGGATACGGTGCGCCTCTGTGGACAAAGACAACATCCCCTCCCAGAGTGAACTTCCCTAGCAGGTGAGCAGCGGCTTTGTTTGCTTTTGTAACTTCAAACCGTGTGTTTTCCCTCGGCTTCCATTGTGCAACCTTATTATCTTGTGAATCTGCGCTTTTTTCCCCCCTGGAGATGTACGCGAACACCGGGCCACACAATTCAGCTGCTGGGGAGTGAATCTGCTGTGACTCCAGTCTGTAGTGGGATTACTGGGGCGGATTGGACTGGTTTGCTTTGTAAATAAAAGCAAAACTTCATCCAACTTGCAGATGAGCTCCGTGCGTAATCCCGCCAGCTCCGCGTTATTACGCAGCGGAACGAGACCCTGAACGCACCTTTATCTATCTTTAATTTCTCTGTTTATCCGAGCTTTGTTTAAATGTTTCGCTTTGCTCGTGCTCACTTCATTGACACCCTGCGCTGCAGCTGGTGTCAAACCTGCGGGGCGCGGATCGATCCTGGATGGGATCGCCGTATGTGTGTGTGTGTGTACGTGCGCGTGGCGCTGACTCAGGTTTCCCCAAATCAGGTTGACAACACGAAGTCATCGATGTGCATGTGAATATTTTATAAGCTGGCTGAATAATGCAGGTCAGCGTTCAGGGGAGATTAACTTGGCTCTTTGACTAAAAAAAAAAAAGTTTCAGATCCAAGTTTCTTATCTGTGGGAATTGGATCTCAGAGCTTGGGTGAGGTGTTCACTGCCCTTTTTTGTTGTATTGCTGAATATTTACAGCTGATTTAATTATGTCATCTATGTGCAGCCATCGCTACTTTTACGTATTCCTATACGTCTCCACCCCGCCGGTGTCACGCCATGGCGGGTTTATACTGATGATGGCTGGTGACCCGAGCTGATTGCATTACTCGTGCTCCAGATGTGCAACTCAGTTTCCATGTGTCACTGCAGGTCCTCTCCGCCACTGCTACTGCATCTGGAGCTAATCAAATCCGATGTGTTGGAGGCTCCTCCTCCTTCGTCCCTTCACGTGAGGATGTGTGCTGAGCGAGCGGCGTGAACACGTGTTGTGTGCTTGCACCTTGTCTTAATTTTAAGAGTTTAAAGGTTTTTTTTAAGCCTCTGAGATGTGCAGAAGTGTAAAAAATAAAGTGTCTTGCCCTTTTAAAAATGAAATCATTTAATTGCAAACGTTATCTACGGACTAATTGATAATGAAGATTTCTGCGTTTCACCCGAAGCAGCGTCAGATTAGAAGTTCCTGAGTGCCTTATCGTGACGCTTCCGGCTCGTTTCTCCCGGCGACCGTCAGGGCAAACGTTCTGCTGGCAACAACGGCCACTTCTTACTGCTCCTCGCTAATCAGACAGAGTCCCCTCAGAGACGCTATTTATGGAGCTCGCTGAGCCGTAATTGCAGGGGGCGGGGGGGGCGAAAATAAGGCAAGATGTGTTTCTAAACTCATGAGCGATTTATGAAGGTCAACACAAAGAGCAGCAAACGGCTTTAGTCACACCAGATTAAAAACAACAAAAAATCACAAAAAATGTACCTTTGAAGTAACTTTTTTTTTTTTTTAAATGTTGTATTTAAATGCAATGAAAGTGAGCCCATGTTTCTGAATAAATGCAAGTTCTAAAAATCCCAGTTGCTCCAAAAGAGCTGGAGTTCATAAAACCACCAAAGAGAAGTTAAACCTGAATGAATGAAAACATGTTTTGTCTCATTATTTTAGAGGAAATACCACTTTGTCCTTGTTTTTCAAATTACACTGAACAATAAACACGACACTGAAACTAACAGCAAATCTAACATAATTACCTACATCAGATGTTTTATCAGCAACAGGGGCCACAAAACTAACTAAGGGCCACATTAACAGAACAACAAAGGTTTCGTATGTTTTTGAAGTCATTTTTTTTGTTGTTTTTTTTGTTGTCATTTGGGTTGTTTTTGAGCCATTAAGCGTGTTTTGTTGTTCATGTGTATTTTCTTTAATTTCTGTTGCGATTCTGTCTAGTTTTTCTGTCATTATGTGTGTATGCATTATATTGTGTATTTTTGTTAACATTTTGTCCATTTTTGTTGGAATGTTGTATGTTTTTATTGACGTGTATTTTTTTTTTTTAGCCATTAGGTGTATTTTCTTGTTCTTATTTTTCTGTTGTTTTGTGCATTTGTTTGATATTTTCTTTATTTTGTAACAATGTGGGGATTTTTTTTTTTTTTTGTATTTTGTCCTTTTGTGTGACTCTGTCCCTTTGTTTCACTCTTTGTATGATTTTAGTGTCATTTTGTGTGTGTGTGTTGTCATTTTGTGCTATTTTTCTGTCATTTTTGTGCATTTTTCTGTCATTTTGTGTGTATTTGAGTTGTCAATGTGTGTTTTTGAGCCATTAAGTCTTTTGTCGTCCATATGTGTATTTTTGTTTACATTTTGTACACTTTTTGTGTTGTTTTTGTCATTTTGTGTATTTTTCCATCATTATTGAAGTTTGGAAAGCTTTCGGTGTCATTTTGTGTGTTTGAGCTGACGTGCGTGATATTTCCATATTTTGATTTGTGACATTTCATCTGCAGGATGTTGGAACTGACCACGTGGACCTGCAGTAGTAATTAAATCAGATTACACACAGAGAGAATAGTGTATGATAAAGAATAGTCTCATTTTCCATCTGTGAGGTGGAAATGAACACAAATGTCACGCTGCATTTCTCTACATTCTGACATTTGAAGACATTTCTGTTGCTAATTGGCTTCAGACTCATCCCCACTGGTCATCTGCATCGAGGAAGTAAAAAAACATGTTTGTTCTGATTTCTGAGATCACACCATCACCTTCCCTTTGATTGGTTTGTTTGTAACAAAATAATCTGATTGTTACGCTGAAATCACAATCACATTATGTTGTGAGGGCCACATTGCTAACTCATTAGCCACCGTTTATCAAGAATAAAACCATAGAAACGTGTGATAGGATCTTAAAACATGATTTGTGAAATATTGAATTATCACTGAAAAATCAGCCTCTGCACAGTCGTGTGATTGGAGACGCTTCTGCTGTGACGTGTCACCAAGTAAATTGATCACGAGCTCAGCTCTTACACCATCAGCTAAACCTGTCTTTGTATCAGAGCCTTTTCACATTTGAATGCAGTCATTATAATCTGAACTGCTCTGTCATCACAACACATTAAAAACACAACTAAGATGAAGCTCTGCATTCACTTTAAGTCACAGAATAACATTATCACTACTCGATTTGTTACACCTAGCACAAGATTTTTACTGGATTATTGGTGGAATCATACATATCTGTCCGTTTGTCACATTTTAGACGTTCAGTTACTCATTTTTTTGTGAAAAATTGTTTGTAAATGTGTAATTTTGTCCCAAAACATGCACGTGGACATTTCTGTGTAATGTTTAGGCCTCATTTAAAATGGTTAGAAATGTAAAGTAGAATTAAAAAACAAGTCAGACTTCTTTTTATGCAATGAAGTTTTTTCTAGGGGTGTCCCGATCCGATATCGATATCGGTCCGATTTTAGCCTGAAAACGTATATCGGATTCAATTATTATTATTTATTTTTTTAAATCCTTTTTTTATTTATTTTATTTAATTGTAGAATACTATAGATATGATGTTGAAGGTTAAAAATTATGTAACCAATTGGTTAGTAATAAATGGGTCAGTTTTTCTCATACCTCCTGTTGCTGACTTTTGTTCTGTGTTTGAGTGACATCACTTGATCAAGCCTTTTCTAACATTCCACACAACAAAATAAGTAATTAGGATTTTTTTTTATTAAAGTAAAGAGAGAAAAATAATCAAAAAAAAAAAAATAGTATGTATGATTCATATGATCAATATCGGTATTGGCCGACACACAAGGCTGCAATATCGATATCATATTGGAAATGAAAAAATTGTATCGGGACATCTCTAGTTTTTTCCGTCCGTTTTCCGCAATCACTAAAAATCAGAGGCCCTACTCCCATCGCCAATAGCACTCACGCAGCCCCAAACCATGACACTCCCACCACCATGCTTGACTGTAGTCAATACACACTTGAAACAATGTGAACTAAATCTGTTTATCTTGGTTTCGTGGTTTCACTGATCCACGTCCTTGGTTTGATGGACTTCAGAGAACTGTTAGTGTTGGCTTTCTACATTCATCTTTTAAAAGACTTTAATTTCTTAAGTGTTGTCTCATTTCTGCAGTGATGGGTGAATGGTTTTTTACTTAATTTGGCTTTATACAATGTTTATTTTTGGAATTTAATACATTGCCGTTCGTGAATGAGACAGAGGACAGCAGGAATCTGGTGCCATGAATGGGAAAAATGTGCTTCATTTCAGTGGGTTTGCTTAAATTAACACTGTGGGGGAGATCAAATGGTGCAACTATATTTACTGCTCTGTGCGTGTGGGTGTGAGTGTGTGTGTGTGTGTGTGTGAGAGATTGAAGTGAGTATAAAATCACTTGGATTCATGTCTCTGGGTGGGGGACGCAGTAAATCGCTGCCAACTGCTTTATCCTAACCAATCGCACTTTCTAATCACCGAGTGGCAAATCCATAACTTTTCCGAGATGCTATCGAACAGATTTACCCACAAAGCCTGGCAGAGTTGTGGGGTTCCATCAGCGTGTTGTGCAGAAGTAGCACAAAAAGGGAAGGTGTACAGGTTCTCCACACACGGTTCTCCAGCACAGTTTAACCAGATCTATGAAGCAGCAGAAAGCCAGGCCAGGAGAACGTCGGAGATATGTCGCGATTATTTCACTGTACGATTATCGTATCGATCCAACAAATTACCAACTAATTTTTTTAAATCATGTTTTTAATGGAAAAAAAAAAACATTTTATTTGCACTAACATATGCATATCACGTAAACAGCCAGTCACTAGGTGTCAGTGAACCACATCAGACCTTGTTAAACTCTCTCACTCCTCAATGCATTTTAGCTAGAAGTAGATACATAAACATACTGGGCACTTTTATAGATGTGTGTGTTTTTATTTTTTAATAATTTATGAACTTATCAGAATCTTGTTGTAGAAGCAAAAGTTTCAGTTTTTTGAAAAAGGCACTTTGACAGTTTGATAAATATACCACTTGTTTTTGATATTGTATTGTTATTTGAATTACAGTTGGTTACAATTAATTTGTTCTCGCAAGTAAAACAAAGTTAAATAAATTGTATTTCATGCCATTTTGTACTTGTAAAGGTGACATTTGTAATCATGGCAATGCACACCCTTAGAGGACACGCCACGTTCCCTCGCCGCTAACTTTGAGGTGAAATCGATTTATTTTTTGACCCGCGAGTGTTACAGTCCGACTTTGGATTAGTCTGGGAACTAAATCTTCCTCCAATTCAGTACAGGGTGGAATCAATCATCAGCATCAGTTCAGATCAATATCGACGTCCAATCACAGAGATATACAGACACACATTGTGTCTGTAAATCTCTGTGATTTTTGTTTTGTTGGAGACACACACTGACACAGACACACAAGGACACACTCAAACACACACTGGCACACACACAGACACACACACACAGACGCACACACACAGACACACACACACAGACACACACACACAGACACACACACACAGACACACACACTGACAAAACACTGAGAGACTCACACAGACGAGATAAATAACTGTTTCATATCCAAACATAATTATTGGCATCCATGCAAATTATCCATTATTCATGCAATTAAAAAGCATTCCAACATTTCAAAATTCCTGGAAATTTCAAAGTTGAAAGAAACTGGAGTTTCCCCCCCCAAAAAAGGTTGGCCCTTAACAAAGATGTGGGAAAAATATGTAAAATAACTTTCAATTTCTGATGAATTCCAATAAATATTTCCCATGAAAAGTTTATAATTTTGAATGTTCCCAAAATTTTTGAGCTTATGTTCCAGTTGAAATTTACTTTCCATCTTTTTGCAAACCTAATCAGCCTATAGTCAAGAGTACCGAAGAGGGTTGAGTGCAGCCGGGCATCGTACTAGTGAAATATTAATATCAGACTTTTGTGCGATGACATTTTTCAACATGTTAGTGAGGATTGTGTAAGGATAACAAAGAGGAAAGGTGAGTGAGTGCAGGTAAGGCCTTCCTTCTTTCCCTTCTTGCTGGATTTGTGTCTAAAAGCCCAGAGGCTTAAACTGTGTCTGCAGTAAGTGAACGGAGAAACGCTCAACGCTGTCTGGGGGAAGCTCGGAACATGACAGCCGCTTAATAAGAGCAGCGGAGACGAGCAAGTGCATGAGCGGCGAGGAAGAGGGGGAGGTGGTGAAGAGGGGGCGACCACGTCCGTCTGACTGTGAGGCTTTGGTGAAGGGAAGAATCAGAGTGGATGGTGGAATAATGCGGGTCGGGGGCCGCTGGCTAATATTGACTGAGGAACGATAAGAGGCTAATGGGAGATCAGAGAGTCCAGCTACAGGAAACACCCACTAATTAAACACTAAGGGTGTTTAATCATGTTTGTTTGTGTTGGACTCGGTTATGGTGGTTTTCAATGAGAATCTATTAAATCCGGGTCTATAGTGAAGACGTGTACGCACTGAGGCCACTTTTGGCGTTTCTGTGCAGTTCGAGAATTAGAGAAGAGTCATGTGATGCCCAACATTTTCTATTGTATGTACATTTCTTTTTTGTGTGTAGGCTCTGGTGTTAGCCCTGTGCTTGTTTATACTGACCATGAGCCGCTTACATCTCTCTGTTCTTTGAACTGATTGAACTGTCCAAATCAACGACTGATGAGATGGACTATGTTCCTTCAATCTTTGGACATTAGGCACGTCAAAGGCAAACATAACATTGCTCTTTCACCCACATTGTCTTTACTCATGCATTCATACACGACTGACTCTACTGATATACATACTCCATGATTTGAATGTGTAATTTAGTCCAGTTTGGCTTAATTTTGTTTGATTTGGCCTAATCTGGTTTAATTTGATGGAATTTGGTTTAATTTGGTGTTACTTGGCACAATTTGGTTTACTTCAATGGAATTCAATTTAATTTGGTCTAATTCAGACCAACTTGGTTTATTTGATTTATGAACTTGAATGTTTGATTTTACTTAAGTAAGTAATAAAGAATTCTTAAATGTTTGCCATGGGCTTGTCTCCCTTTGTCCTTGTTGTGACCATTCATTTCAAGCCAGTTCTTGACCGATGGTCTCCTTAGGCACAGGTTAAAAAAATGTAGGTGCACAAACCAAGATATGCCTCAGTTTCAAAATAAAAGCATGTTAGGCAGTACGAAGCGCAGCTGGTCCAAAAACCAATCCATCACTAATAAGATAACCATCTATAGAGTCTTAAAAACATTAAATATTGTTGATTTTCATGAATGTTCTGGTAGTTTTATTTTGAAAAATTGCAACTTCCGTTTTTGCTAGTCCAGCTTGTTCACTGGATTTCACTTGATGGACTCTGCAGTCTCACTTCCTCACTGATACCACGTGATGCACACAAGCCAAATGAGTCTGAGATGGAAAATCTACTTTACGTTAGTGTAAAGTTTACACACTGTAAAAAAAAAGTAGAAAAACTGATTAGTAAATGGATAAAAACAAAATATTACATTCTTTTTCTGTGTAAAATAAGCACAGCTGTAAAATTCTGTTGTTTTTGTGAAGTAGAAAATGTTCTCAGATCGTCTTTTGCTGGGATTAAACCAGTATTTATGATTATTCTTTCATCTGGAAATGTCATAAATTATAATTTCAAAGCAAAATGTCTTCTCTGTTAAGCAGTCAGTGAGAGGCTGTCTTTGTGGAACGATCCTGTCCTGACGGAGCCCCTCCCCCTGTTGATAATGGTCTCCTGCTCATGTTGTGAAAGCTATCTGAATATTATTGCTGTTGTTCTGCAGAGTGAAAAGGAAGAAAAGATAAACCTTTTCAGTCCCTGGAGCTTTTCTACTAAACATTGGGACGTCTCATTGTGAAGCAGAAGCACAGAAATAGAATCCCTCACCTGGCCAATCACAGTTGAGTATTCCTCTGTGAAGGAAAGGATACAGGACACGGTGGTGAGTGTACGCAGCAGTTTGGGGAGGATTGGCCTCTGTGACACAGCAGGGGGTGAGTGAAGGTCATCCTTTCGGACCCCCCGCAGCTGAACACCGCACGTTGACATGAATAACTGACACACAGACGTGTGCAGCTCTCAGAGGACTCCAATTATCAGCAGACGCTTCTGTCTGTCAGACTCTTACCGTGTGTGAGGACGAGTCCGAGGACCTCCACCTCAGAGACCTTTATCACAGCAGGGCCACAAATATGTGATAACATCTGTTCCGAGGGTCACATGATCAACATTTTCAGCATTTTCCATTCAGGGTTTTCCATTTCTGTTTTATGTTTTGTTGTTTTGTGTGGTTTTGGAGCTATTTTGGGTATTTTTTCTCTATTTGTGTGTTTTGGTTATGTTATTTTGTGTTTTTTGGAGTCCTTTTTTAATCTTTTTTTAATTTTTCTTTTTATTTGTCTGTTGTGTAGTCATTTTGTGTATTTTTATTCATCATTTGGTTTATTTTTCTTTCCATTTCTAAATTTTTGTTGTCATTTTGTCATTTTTGTTAATTTTGGGCTTATTCTTTTTTACTTTGGAGTCAATTTGTGTCATTTTGTTGACAATTTGTTTACTTCTCTCTCCATTTGTGTTGTTTTGGAGTCATTTTGTGCAGTTTGGTGCACGTTGCCCATGTCTGTTTTTGCCATTTGTGCCAAATGTCTTAGCAATGTTGGATTTCCTTCTTTAATCCTCACAAATTTACACGGAAAGCGAGGTTGTTCATCCTTAAATACCAACCCGGCTGTTCACCGGTTTGCATCAGATTATTCTGAGTCTCACGTGAGCCCAGGGTCACAATCGCACTGAAAACACGCTTAATTCTCCTGCTACGACACGGAGCAGACGACTATGACAGACAGCAACATTTAGAATAAGGACGACTGGCACGGAATAGCTAAACAGCTCCAAAAAAAAAAACTCTGTTTAAATATTTGTCCATGCTGGGGGAAAAAGGTCAAACCCATTCGGTGATTAGGAGATCATCATCACGTCCATGATATTTGTAAATTCTAGCAATCGAGATGATGAGGATAATATTGGTAAACTGTGCAGCTCTTATTGCACCATATGATCGGATCAAACAAAAAGCTCCTTGTGCTGCTATCTCCCATGACGTGGATTTGTTGCTCCAAGGGTGACTCCTGACGCTCATGTTGTTCCCACATTTTTCACGTGAATTACTGCTAAAACTTGCTGTTGTGACCTTTTGAATCGGAAACATTGTCTCAGAAGTTTTTAACGCCACAAGCTACTCTTGATGGAAAAGATAGACGAGTCTGACGATTGGCCCAAAGATAACAAACCAGTTAACGTTAACCCCAGAGCGTGATGATGGCAGTCCTGAGGCCAGATGTGCCACCTCTGGTTGTATCTGAAATCAGACAAAAAGCCAACAGTCTTAGATCCTGAGTAGAAGAATCTGATCTAATCCCTTATTTGTGGTAGAGGAACGTGGTTTTGTCAGATTCAAGAGGTGATTGTGAAGAAGTGTCGGTAACATTTTATTTAAAGGAGTATACATAAGGCTGACATTACGCTGTCATTATGACATGACACCCGTCATTAGCATGAATAAGGTGTCATGAAGGCTGTCGTTTAGTGTCGCTAAATTATGACACCTTTGGAGCTATGTTGGTATTTTTTGAGTTAGGGTTAGACACTAAATGGCAGCCTTTAGAACACCTTATTAATGCTAATGACAGGTGGCATGTCTTAATAGGGCAAGGCGATATATCGAGATTCAAGATATATCCAATTTTCTATTTTGGTGATATAGAAAATTACAATATCCCCTATATCAATATATATATATATATTATAGCTTGTTTTATTTTAAAATACTTCACAGCATGAAAAGCACAGTTTAATGGAATGCTGAGTGCGTCCTAACCCAGACCTTCCCTTAAACAAGCCACACTACAGAACTCACTCACACATGCTGTCCCATAGAGGAGAAAAAGCCAAACGTGACACACATTGTGCAGCATTTTGCCACAGCAAATTTAACCCAGAATTGTATTTCTGGTCAGACTTTATTTGAAATAAAATTATCGAGATTTATATCGTACATCGCCATTTTGAGGAAAAATATCGAGATATGAGTTTTGGTCCATATTGCTCAGGCCTATGTCATAATAATGACCGTGTAATGTTAGCCTTATGTATAGACCTTTAAATAAAGTGTTACCAAAGTTTATTGTACGAAAGCTTTAATAAATGTAGGATTTTCCATGACAAAAAACTGACTTTTTAAGCATTTTTTGTTTAACATCAGGCCACAACATGACACAGAAATACCTCACAAGAGTCTTTTTGGACAATATCACACATTTCCACAATATTTTTCATTTTAAAACCGCTCACTGAGTGTCTAGCTAGTGGAAAAATAACAGATATATCAAATTTTGGTCATGGTCTTGTTCATAGTCTCGTACTGTGTAATCCCACAGCTGGGCTAGACCCTCCCGGCTTCCGTAAGTCGACTGAAGCATGTTAATATGAAAAGTCAAATCTAAATCTAAACAGGGAAAGATGATGAAACAGAACTGAAATGAGTGAACAGCTCTGAAGCAGATTTGGGGAAATTGGGGGAATGTGCGTCTCTACTAATGTCTCCACGTGACGCCGTTGTTCTTCAAACGGTGACGGAGCAGCGCGAGCAGCCACAGGCTGGCAGCGCGGGCAGGCTTTGAGTCCAGCAGCCGTGCGCTCAAAGTGCTCTGAGTGCTCTGCAGTAATTGAGTTGGATGTAACGAAAGCGATGCCAAACTTGGGTTATTGTTTGCCCGAGGACAATTCCGCAGAGTTGAGCGCGTTGTTGGAAAAGATGGCAGGGGAGTTTCTTTGAAATGGAAAAACTGCATTAAACATTCCATTTGTATTAATGATATTGTGCCTCTCATTAACGGAGGTGGTGGTGGTTGGGGTGGGCTTTCAGGAGCTGCTGCTGGTTCTGGGCTTGAAGCGGCTCTCAAAGCAATAATATTAGAGGCAACCATCCATGCCCGAGGCTCACTAAAGCGGCCTGTGATGTCACTGCATCAATGTGTGTAGCTTTGCTCTGAAGTATCGTGTCTAAACCTTTGGTGCCGCGAGACATCCGTCACTCCAAGTTACTCAGCAGCAGATTGAATTAATCAGAGGCGTAATTCAATCCCAGGGTCGGGCCTTCCATCTGTGGGCCCCTAAGTGGGCTTTGAGTGAGTGTGCAAGTGGCCACGAGCTTCAGGAGATCCACTTCCAACAGGGATTTAGTGACGGGTCAGAGGTTAGACCCACAAACAGGTGGGCTAAATGTGTCAAATGGACAAGAAGTGTGTGCGCGTGTGCATGTGTGTGTACGCTCCTCTGACTAAAGTACATACAAAGACCCAGAGATGGGAAGATATATTGAGTTCACAAAACGATAAATAACATTTGCTTCACGGCATCAATTCAAAAGGAAACAAATGACAACTTATTGATTTATTATTATAATCATCTTTATGAAATTAAAATGTATGTAGTTTCAAACATCCTTTAAAAAAAAAGTCTTAACCACAGAGCAGAAGCAGGGCCAACTAGAAGCTACATGCATTTTGTGAGGCCCCCAAAGTGAACGCACAAATTAAATCCAAAGAATACACAAAATGAGTCTATGAAGACAGAACAATATACAGAACGACAGAAAAATACACAAAAGGCAACATAAATACATAATATAACTAAAATAATCAAAGCAATTACTAATAAAACACAAGATCAGTACAAAAAACAGAAAAATATATATATAAAAACAACAAAATTACACAAAACAACATCAAATCTAAACAAACTAACTCACAAAACACACAAATCAACAACAAACACACAAAAAATTAGAAATAATATTCGAAACAACAAAAATACACACAATAACTTCAAATCTACACAAAATGACAACCAAAAACACCTTTGTTTCCTGCAATAAATGCTCTGATTGGTCATGATTCTAAATGCTGACATGAACAACAACAATAGAGGGTAGCGACAGTCAGCGTGTCAGAATCTGAGCGGAAAAAACACACAAACATAATGTGTTTGACTGTCGAACCTTGTTTTAAAGTGTTTCCTACATTCTTAGCTGTGTTCTTTATACTGTAAGTTAATAAGGATACATCTCGATCACGGCAGCTGTTAGAACATGAATTCCTAAAGAATGCTTTAGAATCATGAGAGTAGCACAGCACGGAGGTCTTGTTATTCTAGCCTCACAGCAGGAAAGCGATGAGATCGATGGAGGCATGCCCCAGGGACTGACCAACAGTCAGTAGCTAAAACAAGTGCACGGAGAGTCCTAACATCTGTGCAGATGTTGATTTGACACTTCCAGAACATTTAACGCCGAGCTGCAAAGAGAACATTCTAGGAACCAAGTTTCCTGATGACACTGATCTTTTTTTAGCAGATTAACAGTCTCTGTTACACAAAGTAACAACAAAAATACACAAAACTACCCCCAAAACACACAAAATTACTGCAAATGTACACAAAATTAACAGAAAAATACAAAATAACAATGAAAGTTCTCAAAATGACTAGAAACAACAAAATACATCTAAATATAAATAAAATAATACTTCAAAAATAAACAAAATGATGACAAAAATAAACAATATTACTCCAAAAAAACGCAAAACGACAACAAAAATACACAATATGACATCACAAACGCACAAAATTTACAGAAAAATTCTATGAAAATTCTCAAAATGACTAGGAACATAAATAACAAAAATGAAGAATGACTCGTAAAACACAGAAAATGACAACAAAAATAAAGAATATGACAACAAAAATACACATCAGGACTCCAAAAACACAGACTATGACAACAAAAATACACGAAACTACCCTAAAAGCACTTTTATTACTACAAATGTACACAAAATTGAGGAAAAAAATACAAAATGACAATGTAAAACAATACAACCCCAAAAAACACACAAAATGACAAAAATAAAGAATATGACTCCAAAAATAAAGAATATGACTCCAAAAACACACAAAATGACAATAAAAATAAAGAATATGACTCCAAAAATAAACATTATGACTCCAAAAACACACAAAATGACAATGAAAAGATAATCCCACTAAACCCTTGGTGGTTTCTTGCATTAATGCTCAAACTGGTCATTATTCTAAATGCTGATACAAAGCAGGACAAGTTAATGAATGATTTCAGACACACACCAACCTGTGTAAAAAGTGTCGACTCATAATGCAGCGTGTGTGGGGTGTGTTTGGTGTCGTGTCATTCAGCGCTATGGGATCCAGGTTTGCACAGACGAGTCCATGAGGATGCTGCTCCTCAGCCTGACACAAACAAGGCAACGCATGCATGAAAACACACGGTGTACAGTCACAGCTCGACCTACAGTAGCACAAACAGACACTCTCATAAATAATGGACGCTGCCCAAGCCTCTGTCAACTTTTCTGTCAACCCTGTTCCAGATGGGAGTCGGACAGGCTCGACAGGCAGTGCTGTGTTACATACACATAACGGAGCCGTGCCCTTTGCATGCACACACTGACACCTGTGCTCAGCCTATCTGCTGATTTATCCCCTCGCAATCTGGCACCTCTCACTGGACGTATACACTGGGAAAAATAAACTCCATCAAGTGGAGTTTGGTTGACGTAACAGTTGCTGTATCTTGATTCCAACTTGTCAGCTTGTGGTTTGGAAAAGTCTGGGAAAAGTAGGGCTGCAAAGTTGGCAACTTTCCATGGGAATTAACTGGAATTTATAGAAATCAATGGGGGAAAACAGGGATGTTAAATATAGCATCATCTTGACTTAAACCAATGCTTCTCAAACTGTTTTTCTGTTGCATTCCCTTGGAGGACTAAAAAAAAGTGAATTAACATAAAACAATGGATTATTCTTCTTTAAAACATATTTAACATATTTTAAAACAATAATGAAGTTCTTTGAGTGTAAAGAAAGTTAAGTTTTTGTATTTTTTTTATGTTCAATGTTCAACAAGGCTGTTCTCGTTCCCCCCAGTTTGGTGTAATATACATATATTATTGCAAAAAGTAGTTTAGAAAACTATCATGGAGTAAAAAAAATACCGTATTTTTCAGACTATAAGGCGCACCGGATTATAAGGCGCACTATCAATGAATGGGTCTGACAGGGTCTATTTTCATACATAAGGTGGACCAGTTTGTTGTTGTTGTTAAGTCAAACTTTATTCAACTCATTAACAATAATTCTCAACATTGTTCAGGTTTAACACGTAAAATACAGAACAATGCACTCACTTTTTCAGTTCAGCATGTTGAAGCACAGTACTGGTACATATCACTCCACGAGGCGCCTGACTATGGTAGCCCTGAAGCGCCAAAAATCCATCAAGTGGTGCAGCTTCATAGTTTACCAAAGTTGTACTAAAACATTTTGATATTTTGATATTAATTTCATACATAAGGCGCACCTGATTATAAGGCGCACTGTCGATTTTTGAGACTGATTCTTCACTATGAATGTAATTAAATCTCCCAGTATAATACAATGCTTGAATGTATTTGCGTTTTAATAAAAACTATACAAAATATCATCTAAACTAAACAAAATGTCAACAAGATGACTGAAAAATACACACAATCACATATTTTAAAACGGTAATAAAGTTCTTTGAGTACAAAGAAAGTAATGTTTTTATATATATTTTTTTTAATGCTCAATGTTCAACAAGGCTGTTCTCGTGCCCCTAGTTTGTGAAATATTGACTTAAACAATCAGATTTCATGCAGGGAACATAAGAAGATGTCAAATATCTGGAATAGAGGAAATATCTGTGCCTCAGGGGTCAATTTTAAGCCCTGTTTTATTTCATCTTTGTATGCTCCCCCTTAGTGATGTCAGAGTGAACTTCCACAGTTATGCTGATGATACACAGCTGTATATCTCCGTCTCTCCTGTTGACACCAGTCTAATGGATGCTCTTTTTAACGGCATTTTAGATATCAAATCATGGATGGCAGAAAACCTGTGGGTGGGTGTATTTTTTACTTTGTAAAAGCACTTTCAGCTACATTTTTTTGTATGAAAAGTGCTTTTTTATAACTAAAGATTGATATGATTTGATTTGATATTTGGAAGTGATCTTGTTTTATTTAATTTCTAAATAAGGGCTCATGCAGACATTGATTTGTTTTTTTTTGTGAATTGAATGGAACCTTGACATACTGTTCAAAAAGAAGACATATAGAATCTTGCTGGGATTTATTTTATTCTTTGTTAAATAATTAATAACTTAAACACTGCACTGTTTGTGCTTGTAGAGCAGTTATTGTTGGTATCTGTTTTTGCCACTCAGAGTTTTGGTTATAAAGGTATTTTCATTGTTGAAGATGGTGATACTTTCTGCAAGTCCTAAAAGACAAAATGGTTACAAGACGTCATGGTGTTTACTTGGATATGGTACAGTTACTGTAAATCACTTTAAATTGGTGGTGAATGAATGAGTAATTCCCATGAAAAGTTTCTATTTTGAATATTCCAAAGAATTCCCGAGCTTAAGGGACCGTGGAAATGTACCAATGTCCTGCCCATTTTGCAACCAGAGGGAGAAGTTTCTGGTCCTGCTGGAGGAAACTGTACAGCTGTCGTAGGGACGGACGCGCTTCTTCCCAGGCAGAGTATCCAGCTCATAAAGCAGCGTCATGATCTGCAATAAGCACACTTAGCAGGGAGTAATGAAGGTGTAAATCTCTCCATTCTTTTTGGCATTACCCCCCCCCCCACCTGTTGCAATGGGAATCATTGGCTTGTGTAGTAAAGCAGAGTGAGCATCAGCATTAGTAAACAGACTCTGCATCCATTCAGCGACTCCTTTATCTTATGCGTGCGAGTGTTTCCTCGCCCGTATGGTGTGAAGATGGTGGGCGTGGGGGGGGGATGGGGGGGGTGCTTATGAATGAGGATGAAATGAAGAGTATTTAATTTTGAGTCTGGGGGAGGGAGCGTTTGTTGGGTCTCCCCATAGGACGGCCTTTGTTTTCCTGTTTTCACACAGTTTCCTTCTTGTTCTTTTCAATGGCAGCACTGGGAACGTCCATGAATGTTCACCGCTGACCATGTTTTCCAAAAGAAAAAGTGTCTGGACCACACAGCCTTCAGCGGCTCCGGGAGGGGGTTGCAGGGGGGCCGGCCTTGCCACTTTCCTTCTCCCTAAAGACATCATCAAAATTTCTCAAATGTTGTATTGGAAGCAATCATCCAAAGAGTCCAATAGTTCTGAGTTAAAACTCCTGGAAAACTAATGGAATTTAATCCTGTTCTCCAACTATTCTGGTAACTGGTTACATCCCAGTGCTGAAACCAGCTTCCCTTAGGACTGGATCCACATGAGGACTTGACTACATTAGCTGCTAACTATTTAAAGCAGTAGAGTCTCAGATTTTACCCATTTCTACGTCTTGTTACACTTTTTCGTATCAACGTCTTGTCCTGTTTTGACGACTTTACTGGTTATTAAACTTCCTGAAATCATACCTAACATTACAAATGTTATTTAGGGTTAACTCCTGTTATTAGTTTTACATTTTAAAGGCTTCAGATGATTTACAAAGACGGGAGGGTTACACAGTGAAATTGTGCGAGAATATTGCTCGAGCGACGTTAGCTACACTGCTAACCCCTCAGCTTCCCATTAAACATCTCATGGAAATGTGTGATATGATCCCAAAACTTAATTTGTGAAACCTTTTATTACTGCTAAGCATAGAATCACGCTCGCATTTTGCACAGCCGAGTGATTGTAGATGTTTCTGCTGTGACGAGTCAACAAGTAAACTGATCACCAGTTCAGCTAATACACCATCAGTTTAAAGAGTAACGAAACCCCTGCTTTCTCTTGACCTGCCACTAGGAAGGAAATTCAAAAAAAGTCTTAATTATGGGCGGGGCTCCTGGAACAGTTAAGACATGCACAGTCTATACAATAAAATCTCCAATAAACAATCTATGTGATGTTAATATATCATTATACCTGTCTATTCACTCTTCTCTTAATCCAACCTACTCACCACAGATTGTGGAGCTCACAGGTGCTAGTTTTTATAAAAAGGGGCGGGGCTAACAGTGTGTCCCAAAACATCACATGATCGTATTCTCAGCCAATAGCAAAAATCAATGGGGTTTAGTTACTCTTTATAATAATTTAAAACCAATTGTTGAGTCTCCATAAAAAGGCCTTTGTTTTCCTGTTTTCACATACTTTCCTCCTCGTTCCTTTCAATGGCAACACTGGGAATGTCCATGAACGTTCACCGCTGACCACATTTTTTTCATAAAGAAAAAGAATCTGGACCACAGAGCCTCCAGGGGAGGGCGGCCTCGCCACTGCCCTTTTCCCTAAAGATATCATCAGACTTTCTCAAATGGAGCGGCGTGTTGGATTGGAAGCAATCATCAAAAGAGGGGAGTCCAATAGTCCTGAGTTAAAAAACTCCTGGCTGGGAATCATGTTGAAATTTCCATTCCTCGTTCCAAATCGATCGCGGCACTCCCTGCTCACACATATTCGTGGTCACCTTTGCTATAATGTGGCTATTACGGCTTCAACGCGGCGCAGCTTGGTGGCGTGACCGGTGAGAGCAGGAAGGAAAAGAAATGGATGCTGTAATGAAGGATCGGAGCCTGAGTGGTAATTAAATGAAATACACGCGCTCTTCATGATCCGTCACGTGGAGTCCAGCCGTGACATTGGCTGGAATTATCCTCCCGCTCCTGTTTCCCTGTGGCCGCCCTCCGTGCCCACATTAATGCAGTATCGATTGTTTATCTGTAATAACACTGCGGCGTGGCCACTCAGATGGAGGGAAGGAGGGATCCAGAGGCTTGGTGCTGATGGATATCACACCATACGTCTATAGACTGCTGGCAGGTGATTGTGAATCAGCAGCTAAAGGGATGTGGATGAACATGTGCTATCAGGCAGCTGTGAAATAGGGGCGAGAAACTGGGGTGAAAGTGACAGCAGAATGATGCTGCTGCTCACATTTAATCCTGTTCTCAAACCACTGTGGTAACTGGTTACATCCCAGTGCCAAAACCAGCTTCCCTTAGGCCTGGAGGCCACATTAGGAATGGACTACATTAGCTGCTAACTATATAAAGCAGCCGAGTCTCAGATTACACTTTTCCGTATCATCATCTTTCCTGGTTTCGAGGACTTTATTGGTTATTAAACTTCCTAAAATTGTACCAAACATTATACACTGGGTTAATACTTTTATTTGTTTTAGATTTGAAATAAAATGTGAAATCATGCGGGATTACATCGCGAGCGTGACGTTAGCCACACTGCTAGCATCCCATTTAACGATAAATATACCATGGAAATGTGTGATATGATTCCAAAACATTATTTGTGAAACCTTTCATTACCACAAAATCCCAGCACAGCCGAGTGAGTGGTCATAATAATGTCAACCGCTTGTTCATCACAACACATTAATAACACACTTGAGATGAAGCTCAGTCACGGGATAACATGGTCACTAGTCGAACCTTAACACAGCAATAGATTTCAAACGGGATTATGGGCGAAATTTCTTAATAACCTGTTTTCCAGTGATTAACGTGTGATATTGTCCTAAAACATACATGTGAGGAATTTCCGTGTCATGTTGGGCTCTGATGTCACATAAAGAAAGAGAAAAAACTTTTCCAAATGTTTTCAATATTTCAGAATTTGACTTGATCAAAGAAAGTCAGAGGCTCTACAGCAGCACTGTGGAACTCCTTTTTCAGGGGCCAAATACAGACCAGTTGTTTGAATTTAATAATCCAAAATTAAAGCTTTAAATATTGATAAAATGTCTTTGATTTTATTTTGAAAGTCAAAGTTAACACATGGTGAGTAGGATGTGGTTTTTTTTTTCTGACATTGTAATCTAGTAATTCTAGTAATCTGTAATTATATCTTATATATACAATTATCTCATATACAAACAGAAAATATGAGCAATCACTTTCTTGTACCTTTTTGTTTCCCTCATTCAGCGTGATTATTTATTGATTTAATGTGTATGACAGCCAAAAGAAGTATAGAAAAGAAAGAAAGAAAAAGTAAAAATAAATGAAACGACAAAAAATTGGAGCATCGATGGCAAATGCTGACATGGGGTCAAAAAAAAAAAAAAAAAAAAAAATCTGATACCAATGTTACCCGATATTATATTTGTGGGCTGATGATATCACCTGTCTCACCTATAAATGTACTTAAATCACCCAGTAAAATACAACACTTCAATCTATTCATGTAAATTACACAAAATGTCAACAAAAAAACACAAAATGACAATGTAATGTCAGAAAATTACACAAATTAACTAAAATAACTAAAATTACAGGAAAATGAAAGAAAAAAATGTGAAGAAAGTAATAGTCAGTATTCTAAAAAATCTACAAAATGACAGAAGTGCAGTGATATGCTAATCCTGAATATTACATGTTTGAGGCTAAAAGTTGATAGAAATGACTCCAAAGACAATGGTTAGATTTGACTTTAAATCGACCCACATTTGACCTGTGGTTTAAAGCACAGATCATTCTGGCTTAAAGTTCAGGTGGTGGAAAAGCTGATGAACTTCCTGATGACCTGTTGGTTAAAAACGTGTGTGTGGCAAAGTTCAAGGGCTACTCCGACATGTTGAGGTGCTGCTCCTCTACAGAACTCAATAATCTAACGCTGACCCGGATCAATCTTTGTTCATTAGTCGTCTGCTCCCCTGAACAGCCAGCGGTGCGCTCATTTCAGTGATGAGCGCGGCCTCCCTCGGGGATAACTAGCTGAGGTAAATAAACATGAGTCACAGCTAAGGTCAGAGGAGATCACAGCTGTCGGTTGTTCTTCTCCGAGGACGCCTCCATCCTTTTGACGTGATTTGATTGAAAACTGTAGAAAAGCCTCTAATTTGCCAAGGCAGAGCTCCTTCAGACTCACCGCCACAAATGAAACTCCAGAGAACGCCTTTCTTTTATTTATTGCTGGTGAAATGGGCATTTATATGCATCATTTGGATTCAGATACCATCACAAATTCAAAGGCTCGAATGGGATTCTTACAATTTGTACTGTTTTGGTTTTGTTTTTGTTATCCCACGGCTGAGCTGAAGTCCGTGCCCGTGACAAATGGCTTTCTTTACACGCCGACGCCTCTCTCTGGTTTTAGCTGGCTGCAATTGGACAGAAATGTGTCCAATTTGAGACGAGTGAAAGCCCGTGTGTCTGTGAGGTTTGAGCGTGCGCGAGGCTTCCATGATTAATAATGTAAAAACAGGTGCTCCAAACTGTCGCCGTGTTGTTTTATGTTGGCCTTCTGGGAAAGGTCGTTATTCACAGTCGAGCAGGGGAAACACATCGTCTCTGCACTGCTTTCTTTTATGAAGCCCATATTTTAGGGTGTGATGTCTCTGTTGTTTACTGCTGTGTCACACTGCGACGCCTGAATAGAACTCTGCTTCCATGACATTTCCCTTCATGTAATTGTCTCAACATGGATGCTGGTGGGGGGGCGGGGGGGTCATCTAATCAAATGTCTACTTCTGACAACTCATGGTTCCACTGGACTCTCAGAGTGGACAGCTGGAGTTTCAGTGACGGAGCATCACGGTTAGTTCAGGAGTCTCTTAAAAATGAGTCATGGGGCATCAATGACAGATTCAAAACAAAACAAAGGCAGAAAATGAATCCAAAAACATCCAAAACTATAACGAACTGACAGAAAAATACACAAATTCACAACAAAAATTTACAAAATTACTCTCAAAAACACAAAAGTACTACAAAAACACACAAAACAACAAAATTTCAGAAAACTACAACAAAAATACACAAACTTATAGGAAAATACACAAAATCACATCAAAATTACCCTCAAATACACAAAATGACAACAAAAACCCATGAAGTGAGAACAAAAATACACAAAATTACAGAAAAATACACAAAATGAGAACAAAAATACACAAAATGAGAACAAAAATACACAAAATTACTCTCAATAACACAAAAGAACATGAAAAAAACACAAATGGCCAACAGAAATACACAAAACGACAACAAAAATACACAAAGGAAAAATAAAATACTCAAAATGACAGAACAGAACATAAAAGGCCACAAAAATACAGAAATTCCTGAAAAATACACAAACTTGAAAAATACACAAAAAGACAACCAAAACACAAAAAATGCCAGAAAAAGACTAAAAATGACATAATAAATACACAAAATGACTTTAATGACCCATGTTTGAAATTGCATAAACACTTAGTAAAAGCTTTTACTTACTAGGTCAACTTGTCATATAAAAACAAAAAATAACTAAATCATCATAGACTCTCTGGAAGTGTTAGATACATGCCCTAAAATACAAGCAGTGTAGTAAATCTGCAGAGCTATTGTGGCCAATCAGAAGCTAGGTGAAGAAAGCACTATCTTGTGTACCTTAGCTTTCATGGTACAGGATTGGGATTAACAGCAACATCAACATAAATATGGCGCAAAATGAAAATAAACAACATTCAACGGTCAGTTGCATACATACCTGTCAGTTTTACTGCACTATGTTTGCAAAGTCGTGTTGTATAACGATAAAAACAAAAGGCAGAGCTGCTGAAAGGCCTGAAACCAGTTGGTAACACCACACTAAAGACTTCTGCAAACCTTCACCCTGAACTTTAAATATACACATTTTCAGTAACTAAAGACGTGTTAAACAAAAGGCAAAACTGGTGTAGAGGAATCGGTTCAATGGGGATAAGGTCTCATTATACACCAAAATCATAGGCTTGTGCTTGACTGCACAAGGGACATGCAAACACTTAGGAAGCAAACACTGATTTGCATAGAGGCGGAGGCTCCCATAGCCACTGGTGTATTACCACAAAGGCCACAGTGGGAAAAGCAGGAAGCCGGCAGACCATCCGCTGAGCCCCCCCCCATTCTACCCCCTTTTCCTTTCGCCATTGTCCGTCCCTCAAAGGAGAGCTGTGTCAGACCACACGGCGGCTGGTGACAAAACATGTGCTCGGGTGAGCACACAGGAAAGCAAACAACCGCGGATGTCTCATCTGTGAACGTGTCACCGAATGAATGACATTAAGCTATTATTTTGTCGCTCTCTATGCACGCCGACGTCTTGCGAGGATGACCACATCTGTTTGCCACCAGCGTACAGGGCATTATTAATCTTCGCTGGAGGATATTTAGTGAAATCATACCTCCATTTATTAGCCCCGTGCAGCACAGGATTGAGCTACTGGAGGGAGGAGATAATGACTTTAAGCTTCCATTTAGTCAATTAATTCTCAGAAGAGGAATCTGAAACCATTTGCTAAAAAAGTGGCTGTTGTTTATGATGTACTTCTAACCCTTCCTCAGAGCTGGAAATCGTTATTTGGCACAAGAGCTGAGGTCGAACAATGTTCCAATCCCTTCTTTAGATAAAGTGCCAAGTGTCGTTTTAAAATGCTGTAAAAACTCCTGCAGGTTCATAGAAGCCCCTCTTTGTTTTTGTCAAGTGGCAGAAGTTAGAAAGAAAATAAACTGCCATGAGATACGGAGCAGCTCCAACAATTCAGAATTCAGTGCACGGCCTTGAGACTTCACATCAAGTGTGGGAGTGAAAGGGTTACTCCGTGTGGGTCCGAAACTGGGCCACTCCATTGACGGTTCAGACTGAGTGATGCTGGCGCTGCTGGATGATGGCACGCTGGAAATGAGTAGAGGAACAGGCAGAATGGCTCTCATTGACTTGGCCCAGATAGTGTGATTTATATGGGTTATTTACTATGCATTTGGGCAGTGAGGCAGGCTAATGTGTTTGCAGCGAGCTCTGGATGAGGGCTGTGGGCTAAACCTGTGGTTGACAGGAATCACGCGTGCTAATTTGTTTTTAATCGCAACGTTTACTCAAAGGCGGCCTCACCTCCTGCTCACAAATGAGTTTTAGCACAAACTATATGTTGTTTTTTAAGCTATAGCCTGAAATAGCAACTCTAAGGCCAGTAAGTTGGTTGAAGATAGCATAGCTATTGTAAAAGCTAACCTTGCTAGCAGCTAGTAGCTGATCTATACATTTCTTTCTTGTTTAGACTGTTTCAAAAACATGATACAGTTTGTCTTCTAGTTAAAGACTGTTTGATAACTAGCGGTTAGTGACAGCTCAGGGTGGATTATAAATATAAACCTACTGGTCAATGAAATGTCAAAAAAGTTAAAGGTAGGGTAGGTAAGTTTCTCCAGGTACACTTTTTAAGATTTTGGTTGAAATTTTCTATATGTCCTGGCAGAAATTAAGATCTTATGTGCTATGAAAAAGGAACAAAGGAAATCTGTCATCTAGCAACTGTAAACCTGTAAAAACCAATGAAAATAGACGTTTTTTTTGTTTGTTTTTTTTAACCAATCATGTCTCCTTGTCTCCCTGCTTGTTCTCGACCCTTTGCGTGCATGAGCACGGGAGGTTAAAGGCGGAGCCCCCGGAGGATGCCATTTTCAAAATCATCCTAGCTTTTGAAAATGACCTACCCTGCCTTTAAGTACATATTTTTTTTCATCACAAATAAATTACCCTAAAGTCATTTTTCACATGAAAACTTTTTTCTGTTTATGTTTTTTACTTATTGCTCCTGACTGATGAATGTGTGCAATATTTTTTAAGTCCTGAAGTTAATTATCAGTATAACTTTGATTAATTCCTTTAAATTGGGTCTTTTTCTTATATTTTATCACACACTTCTTGCGCCTGATAGTCGTACCTTTGATCAATCATCATCCTTCAAAGTAGCGGATGTTAAACTAGCTTTACTTTTTTCTATTTAAATTGTTTTTTTTCCAAAAACTTTAATAGCTTTTCATGGGCTGCTTGACCTTTTTTTTGTTTTTGCAGTTTAGTGTGCAGTTTAAGCATTTCTGGTTTTTGATCTTTGAGAAAATGAAACGTGAAGTGATTAGAGTAGGGTACGACAAAGTTAATAAAATATAATGGAAACTCAAGGAATTTATGACCAAATCCAAAATGATAAAATGCCAATGGACAGAATCCGGATACTTACCAACCTTTCTTTGCACCATTATTCTATCCTCATCCTAATTCAATTTTATTTCTGTTTTTATTATAGTTCTCTATTTTGATGTAATTACTGACAAACCAAATGCCTCAATCTTGCCACACATGCCAAATAGAGATAAATCGAGTTAAATCTTGTAAAAGATGTACAGGTATTTGTTTGATGCTTGAGAAGTCAACAGTGCACTCAAATCTTGCGAGATTGACTGCAATCGAGCGATCTCACAAGATTTCCTAGCTCGCGATTTAGCTTTTGCATGTTTATCGCTTACAAACACTTGATACTCATTGAACTACCCATTAACAAGAAACACTATGGTGAAAAGGTGTGATAATCTCCCAATACATGTAGGTGAGGTAGCTGTTTACCTTTCAGGAAGTTTCTACTTTGCTGTGGATTGTTTTCAGTCGTTTGTTTGCTTCTTGGTCGAAGCCTCTTTTAATTCTTCAAACTCCTTCTGCTAATTTGTTTCCTTCCCTTTGTTTTGAAGCGTGTCTGTACATCGGATTGAAAGTGGGAAAGGTTTTTTCATCACATCGCGACAATATGTCTAGACAGTGATTCTTAGCTAAACAAGAGATCAATGCGTATTGACAAAGTCTAAGGATTTCTTCCGCCGGTTCGATTGTTTCTGTATTGCACAAAAATATGTTTTTTTAAACAGACCTTAACTCACACGGGCAAGAGGAACGAAGAACCCCAAACTGTTCAGGTTTCAGTTGGACTTAGCATCACGTTTCTCTACATTGTGACATGGACTGTGAATGACAGCTCGTCGAGATCGTTCCCTGAGCAAAGTGTGACTGTGTCTGTGACGAGGCCAGAGAGAACAAGCACGCTGCTCACACCTTCAAGCATTAGCAGCCTTTAAGGGCCTCCTGTGTGGTTTGAAACATGAGCGTGTTTCCTGTGGCACCAGTATCCAGCCCTATACCCCCCAACGGCTGACATTCTCCCCTCTCACTTTTAATTGCACCCTTGGGGGCGTCTCTGGGTTGCTGTGGAAATCTTTGGCTCAACAGACGCAATGGGGTGCTTTGCTGTGTGGCTCCGATTTTTAACAGAAAAAAAGGAAAACCAGAAGAAAGGAAGAAAACGAGGACAAAGGGCGTAATCTCATCTAGATTAAGGCAACATGCCACCCACATCACATGCTCCATAAAGGCCATCAGCCATCCAGGGCAATGTGTATCGATTGTTGCGCTTCAAAGACTTACGTTGTCTCTGTCTCTTTCCGCACATGCTCCCATGTTTGATAACGCTAATAGATACATTTAATAACTAATCGTTCTGATTCAAAATGTTATCCCAGGCAGTTTTTAGAGCGTGGAATCAAAAACTGGCAGTAGGCGCATTAATCTTGCTTACCCAGCACCCACTGCAATGCACGGGCGTTATTGCTCCACGGCGACTCCACACAATCTGTGACAGGCAATTTAAAGCAATTCACTATTTTCATTTTTTCATCCAGCGTTTCTTTTTCTCCTAATGCAATTAAATGGCACATAATATGAAGCGGCGCAGGGCAGGCGAAGGAGCGAGACGACGAGAGAGTGAGAGCGAGTGAGGAAGCAGAAAAACAAAGGCCGTCTTGTGCCTGTTGTAAACATTGTCTCTTAACTGGGAGAATATAATTATAGTGTCATGTTCTATTACACACATTCATTATGACGCCAGCGCTCCTGGAGAAAGCAAACAAGGAACAACGAGACCTGTGGCTCTTTCTCCAAAAATCTCCCCCAGCACCAACCGTTGATTGATTTGAACACTCGTCGATACCAAGTCTGTAAAGTAAAAGACTACACACATTTAAGCTCTAAAACTATGGGTAACACTTTTCTTGAAGTTTTATCTATAAGGCTGACATTATGCTGTCATTAATGACATGACACCTGTCATTAGCATGAATAAGGTGTCATGAAGACTGTCATTAAGTGTCTTTCGATACCCTAACCCCTAACCGTACATAACCCCACTAGATCCCTCCTCCTAACCCAAAAGATGCCAACATAGCTCCAAAGGTGTCAGAATTTAGCGAACGACACTTAAAAACAGCCTTCATGACACCTGATTAATTCTAATGACAACTCTCTGCCATGCTAAAGGTTTAATGTGGTTGTTGGTTTATCTTGCACAGCTAATGCTAATGCTGACTCTATTTTCGTTGTAGGTGTTTGTGACACTGGTTGTTTCCTTTGCTCGTCACCTCATCTTGTTAGCGCCGCATCAGAGGCGGGAAGAAAACAATCAACAAGTCAACCATTGTTGTTTAACACCCACAGCAAAGCACAAAACAAACCCATCCTGTTATATATACACTTATTCTTAATGACATAATATGTTGGTTTAGAGCAGACATGAGCAACTGGTGGCCCTTAGATGGAAAAATACACAAGATGAACAAATAAAAACCACAAAATGACAAAGGAAATATACACACAATAATGACAATTACACTAAATACCAAACACAAAACAACAAAAAAACTACAAAGATATAAACTATGTAACGCCAAAAACACAGAAAAAGACAGAAAAATACACAAAACGACAGAAAAATACACAAAATTGGAGAAAGATACACACAATGATGACAAAATTACACAAAATACCTCATAAAACACAAAACATCAACAAATGTACAAGAAATGACAGCGATTTAAACAAAGAAAAATGCACAAAATGATGAAAAAAAATTGCACATAATGATAGAAAAATACACATAACCCCGAAAACATTGAAAACAACAAGAAAAACACGGAAACCTTTGATCATTTTTGTTCTGATCACCTGCTGACATGAATGTTTATCCTGTGATCTTCAATATATTGTGACTACTAGATACAAGGTTGGCCTTCGTTGCCCTTTCACTTCCCTCTCTTCTTTAACAATGGGAAGCGTTTTGTCATTGCTCCGTTCTCCATGGCACAGCGAAGCATTGCTAACCAGCCGTGACTTTTTTTGACATAGCTAAATAAAGCTTTAGCTGACTTTTGGCCATGCTACCTTGTCATGAGAATTACCTAGGCAATGTTGCTGTGAGCAGGACTTCTAGGGAATGACAAATGTGGTCAAGGTCCGAGCACTCCTCAGGGACCGGTGGGGGGGTGGGGGGGGGTGGGGGGAGGGAGGCGGGGCTCCATAATGCACTGAGAGCATTAGCTTTTTGCTGTGACATTATGAAGAAATCTATTGAAAAGGCCAGCTTCCCTGAGCTAAGGGACTGGAGGTAGAACGCTTCATGAGTCTGCCCCTGAGACCGACTGGTATTTCCAGGCAGGCTGAAGCCTACAGCAAATCAATAGCTCACAGTCCCACATGATCTTCAGCAGCATCAATTAAGTAAATTCATAAAGTTGAGTGTGCTGGGAATAGAAAGAGAGAGAGAGAGAGGGGGATAAGGAAGGAAAACCGAGAGCGGACAGAAGGAAAATCATAAAGTCGTGTTGCAGATTTGGATAGGAAGCAGTTTAGAGAGCAGGACAATGGTTTCTCAGCAGGCTTTATTAAGAAGCTTAGCAGTCCATCTCACTTTCACCTGTCTCCATCAGCACACCCACTGTTGACCCGACTCTCTCCTCTTCCTTCTCACTGTGCTGAGCCAGGCAGAGGACACATGCAAAGTGACTGGCTTTCAGCGAAAAGCTCGGCGATAATGCATATCAGCTCAGGCCTGTGCAAGCAAAGCAGGCAGGGATGAGGGTGGGGGCGAGGGGGGGAGCTATAAACTGCAAGGCATGAGGGAAAAACGGAGGAAAGGACCTAACCCCCGGCTTCAATTTGCCTCATAAGGGGAAAACGTGGCCTGTCTCAGCTGCATCAGGAAGACGGTAGTAATGGATGGGCCAGTCTCTGGCCTGACTGCTGACGCTGCTCTGACAAGACTCCACCTCCTCCCCCCACCTCCTCCCTCATGGGTAACTACATCCAATATCCAACATTAAGCACCTGAGCTCTGCATGCTGGAGTTTCACACTGCTGTCCACACGTCAAGGATCTGAACATGAGAAATGACAAAATTACAATTTACAATTAATGAAACTCTCAAAAGCTTCACCCTAAGGTTTTGGCTGTATGCCTGTGCAATATATCTAGGGTCAAGATATATTACAATTTCTTTTCTGGCGATATAGAAAATGAAAATATTGCCTATATCAATGTATTTGCAGCTTATTTTGTATTAAAATACTCATTTACGAAGTTGCTGCTTTAACTACTCAGAACAGCATGAAAAGCTCAGTTGGTGCGTCCTAACCCAGACCTTCCCCTAAACAAGCCACACTACAGAACTCACTCACACATGCTGTCCCTAGGAGTAAAAAGCAAAAAGTTGCACATATTGTGCAGCCTGTGTGACATTTGGCATCAGCAAATTATACCCAGAATTGTCTTTTTGGTAAGACTTTATTGAGCTCTAACTATTGTCATTCATATCTTAAGCTATATTGCTATTTTGAGGAAAAATATTGAGATATGAATTTTGGTCCACATCGCCAAGCCCTATTTGGCTGATGTGCGTCTAGGCTGGTTATTCAAAAAAAAATGCCTTGATAATGGGCGTGGCTCCTGGAGCAGTGAAGACATTCCCAGTCTATACTATAAAATCAACAAAGAACAATCTCGGCTATGCTAATCAGCTACTCAATGCTCACTATACCTCTCTATTCTTAATTTTCTCGATCTAACCGAGTCACCACAGATTGCAGAGTCCACAGGTGATAGTTTTTATTGGAGGGGCGGGGCTAACAGTGGCACCATCAAAACGTCACAAACCAACAATCTCTTGTAATAGCCGGGTTTCGACCCATAGAGGGGAGTTACTAACTTTTCAAAAAACTGCCAATACTTTGACTAAAATGTGAAGAGTTTGACTAGAATCAATAAACAGCATGACTTTATACCAAATACATTTGTTTTCAGCAGGAGAAAAGTGTTTTACTCTTTAAAAGACCGATGCTACCAAGGTTTGTAAACTGGTCAAAGTGGACAAACAAAAAGCCAATGTAGCATCAAGTAGCCAGTCCTTTGTGTCCTCTGAGGGGCTGATGAAGGCGTCCCACTACCTAAGATATCTTTCGGGGCTTAGACTGTTATTACACTCGCAACTTTTACTGCAGTGGCTCTCAAACTGTTGGTGCAGCCCCGAGGGGGGAAAGTGGGGGCAAGTTCGCGCCACAAATGGAGTGCAAATTGAAGTTGGTTATGAAAGTGGTTTGAAATGGCGTGTGAAGTTGAATTGTGACAGTGATCGGGAGTGAAATGAGGAATAAATCAGTGACTAAAGGAATGGTTCTGTCTATTTCCTGCAGGGATTGAGAGTGAGAGAAAGAGATTGGGGAAAAAAGTTCCAAAGGAACTTCTAATATCCTGCACTCAAAGGTTGAATTTATGGCTCAAATAGGATTTTAAACAGGCCGAAAATATATGATATCATGCATGTTCATATACTGTATTCCTAGATGTTTAATAGATGAGCGCTTTTTGTGGAATGTGAAAGGATGAACTAGTAGCACTTTTTTTTCCATTTTACGTATGCACTGGTCCTCTTGAGCATGAGTCCTTGATGTCACAATGTGGGCGGGGCATATTGATTTACAGCGCTTTAGATAATAAGAAGAGCTTCACTGATAACACTGCAAATGAAAATAAGGCGCAGAAAATGGTTATCTTGAATTCTCACCCAATGTATAGTTACAATGCTACGTTACAATGTTAATTCTGTTGTTTACCCCTTATGTGTTTTTGTTTTTTTCTGAATTTCTGTCATCCATTTGTCTGTTTTTGGAGTCAATTTCTGTATTTTTGTAGAAACTTTATGTATTTAAAGTATTTTTTTGCAAATTTGTTGTTTGTGTGTTTTTGTAGTCATTGTGTGTATTTTTTTAGGTGTTTTGTTTGTCTTTATTTTTATGTTTTGTTCTTTTATTGGGCTTTGTTCATTTTACTTCCAATTTACTGAATTTACAATTTTTGGTGGATTTTTTTTGAAGCCACACACATGTAAACTGAGACCCACATGTGGTCCCCGGGCTGCTTGCTGCCCATGACTAATCTGGACTTAAAGCTGCGGTATGTAGAATCGTGCGGCACTCCACGCTTCCCCCTCCCCTTGAACGAAACTGTTGCGTGCACGCGAACACTGTGGAACTCTTTGCGACTGTTTTCTCCATAGAGACTAGTAACAAATGTAGGGACTTTATCTTGTGCTATTGGAGAGTTTTCTAATGTTTTAGAGACATGAAAGCACGTATCACTCACTGCTGTGAGGTCAGTAAGAGGCTTATAGCTGCTCCTCAAACACAAGCAGCCGATCCCAGCTGATCAGAGCAGACAGACTTCACACTGCAGATGAATTGAGTCTATTCTTTCCACCTTAGATCATTTTTAATAAGCTATTTATTCTGTCTGTGATCACTATCTCTCTCTGACTCGGGGTGGACTGCGCTGACTGAATGCGGATCGCTTACAGTCCGCAGCAGACACCAACTCCGCTGACATTATTCCTCCTGAGCATGTGCTTTATTCTGTTGCCTCTCCATCTCGGTCTTCTTTTTTCCTCTTGATTTGCCTTGTAACCGCTGTGCCAAAAGCCACATTAGCATGTCTTCTGCTGGAAGTCATGCCATGTGACCGTCCCGACTCTCAGATCAGCATTGACTTTTGATGAGCAGCTTGAGCAGCCAAGAGTAATGCTTAATACAGGTCATACATCACCCTGTTGGTAGAAATATCTCTGATTGACTGAAGTCCAGCGTCACGCTCCTGTATTTCTAAAGCCCATTTACAGGGCCAGGAGAAGGAGAAGAGATTCACGGTTCACTCAGAACTTTTTGGATTAGAATATGCAATACAATATAATAAGAGGATTATGGATTTTTGACCAAATAAAACCAAAAGAAAAAAGAAAAAAACTTACCTACTGCAGCTTTAAGTCAATCATATTTTCTAAGTCATTTCCTCTTTTATGTGGGCTCTAAACTTAATTCAGTGTGTGTTGCTCTTGTGCATCAATACCAAATATAAGATTATTTTAAGCCCTTAACTTATTGCTTCAGCCGATTGAAGTATAATTTTTTTTTTTAAAAACAAAAATAAAACAGTTGCTTGCTCTTGCAATTACGGGGCAAGAAATGTAAGACTTTGAATGTCTAAACAATAAATATTTTGGGAAGATGCCACAAATGTGAGTCTGCAGCTGCAAAAACCATCCAATTCACTAAGATGATGAGAATGGCAGAGAAAGCAGGATCGGCGCCACACAAGAATATTTCACACTCGACAAGTACCTTCTCTTTATATAAGGAACATAATAAACAGTGTGGATGAAGCTCTAACAGTGTTGTGAAAAGAAACTAAAAAACCATTGCCATTGTTCCCCTCAGCCAGTTTCTTTCTTCAGTGAATGCAGCTTGACAGAGAGGCATTGCAGTGAAATTTGCAGCTACTGTATTTTGTTTATCGGGCCAACAAAGACGACCAGTCGCGATCAAAACCCAGGACAGAAGTTACTATAAAGCATTTTTTCACTTGATGCAAAGCGACATTTGTTTAAATCCCAGAGTTTGCTCGTTGACATTTCTTGATGTTTCTCTTCTTCTGTTCTCTGGTATTGGTTACTAAACTTAGCTTCTCACACAGAGCTACAGGCTTCTCTTCCTTCTGTCGCTGCATTCCCCAACCATCCCTCGCCATAGTCCATCTGCATATAGGTCGGAATCTTTAATTCATGTCCAGAGACATCGTTTTCCTTTTTCCCGGACACACTCTGAGAGGGAGCGAAGCTGCTGTACATCAGGTTGGCTGAACCCTCCTTCCTCGTCTCCCAGCGCTCCCACCCTTTTGCCCCCGCCTTCTGAGAGCGTGTGATACGGTGGAACGTTGCAGATGCTGCCCCAGCGGACTCGCTGATAAGCCTTCCGCCAAAACTCCAGCCGAGCAATGCTGGCGGCCTGGATAATGCTGAGAAATAATGAGAACAAACGCATAATACATGGCCTTCTCGCTCTGTCTAGCAGCCCCTCCTCTACCAACATCTTTGCACGCCGATCTTCCTCCTCTTGCAAGCACTGGCCTTCGAAGGACAGCAAGTAAAGTAAAAAAAAAAAACACACATTTTGCTTTTTTCCCTTATGTTCGGTGTCTTCAACCTTATCTAAAGTTGTCGGCAGTCTTCCATAGAGAACAGAAAAGTCGTACTATCTAAAAAATGACTTTGGTGCCAGTAAAAGTCACCGCGGGGAAAAATACTACCTGTTGTGAACTATAATTGCAAACTCTTTCCAAAGGTAATTTAATACTAAAGCTTTTGTCATCATGAGTCATTGTCGAACAGCCACGAGTTCAAAATATTTGCTCCTCAGGAAAGAACGCTCGGTGCTGTTTAACTAAGAGTCTAAAGTAGGAGTTCTTTTCTATACAAAGTAGAATTTATTAGCATTTTTCTATCTGTTTTGTGTTATAATCTTCTAAGTGTAATCTGTTTAATATCAATTTTATGAGTATTTATTTCACTGCATCACAAGTATAACTATTCTATAATATACAAGAAAAAAAAACAACTTTTTCAGCTCCATACGATACGATATCAGCAGGAATCAAACCTACTTTTTTTTTTTTACCTATTTTGGACTGTGGAATGTTAGAGAAGGCTTGATTAAGCAACAGTAGTTATAAGGACAACTGACCCGTTTATAATTAACCAAAGAGCTACAGACATGTTAACCTTAAACAGAAGAATATTCCACAATTGCGTAAAAAAAAAAAACCAAAGAAATAAATTCAAAGAGAGCAAAAAATAGCCTCAATAAATCCAATAAAAACCAATTATATATGATTTGAGATTTCAGATGCAGGCTCAGGGTTCTCAACAGGAAGTTTTCACAGCGTAGGGGGATCGTGTGCCCCACTGGCGCGGACAATTTTAAAATGTATAACTCTGAGGACCAAATTTATTGACGTAAAGCTTAAGTTCAATTCAATTCAACTTTATTTATGTACAAAGTCATTTCAAATCACTTAACAATATGAAAATCATAGTAAGAAAGAAAGAAAACCCAACAAGATCCACATGAACAAGCATTTAGCGCCAATAGGAGGAAAAAACTCCCTTATTTATTAAAGTTGAGCTTGGTTTTGTTTTTGTTCCAGCCTTGTAGATAAATGTAGTTAGATAGTTACTCATGCTTTATATATGTGTGTGTGTGTATATATATATATATATATATATATATATAGGTCTTCCACTAATAAATACTCACACACACTGTATAGACAAGCAATAAATATTTTATTCAAAAGACTGATTCCAAGACACGCTTTTCAAATTTAAATGAGGTAATGTTGAAACACACACACACACACACACACACACACACACACACACACAGCATCTGCACCAATCCGTCATGTTGAAGAGGGTTCTCCATTTACCAGTGGCTCTTCATTCCTACCCTCACTTATGGTCGTGGATACAAGCGACCAAAATGAGTTTCTTCTTTAAGGTAGCTGGGCTCTCCCTTAGAGATAGGGTGAGAAGCTCAATCATCCGTGAGGGGCTCAGAGTAGAGCCACTGCTCCTCCGCATTGAGAAGAGTCAGATAAGGTGGCTCAGGCACCTGATTAGGATGTCCCTCGGACGCCTCCCTAGTGAGGGGTTTAGGGCTGTAGAAACTGTGTATGAGGGAAGTGTGGGCCTCGCTGCTAAGGATTCAGGCTCCGCGACCTGACTACGGATAAGTGGCAGAAAACGGATGGATGGATGGACTTAGTTTGCTAATATAGATAGAAATATTGGATTGGGACACACTTAATGAAAAAGTAGAAGTACAAGTAGAAAGTGAGTCTTAAAATTTTTGTGAAAAATGTTTTTTTGCTTCACAATATCATAAAAACAACTCTGACTTCTTTGGGGTTGGTTTAAACAAACTACTACATTATGAAGGTTATATAAACTTGCATTTCAGCATCGGAAGTAAAGACTGGGTCAGTGCGTTCAGGGAAACTAAGAAGAAAACCTTCATAATCGTCAATACATCCACATGCTCCGACATTCTTTATTGCAGCCTTATCAATCAGCCACCATTCAACTTTATTGGCTGCCAAACCAAAACTTCCCCTTTACCTTGTTCCTACACATCACAGATAATATTCTGAGCTGATAGACTGGCCCGGTCCACAAACATCCTTGCACTCCATTAGTTGTTGATTCAGTGGCTTACACAGATAACACATGCTGTACAGGATGTAAGCTCCATACATGTGATGTATACAGTATCTAATGTGATATTTATCAGGTTAGGAAGCACTCGGCTCGCCCGTCAATCACTCACAGAGCGTGTGTTGACATGAATGAAGATCAGGTCTGTGAGGATGGAGATGAGAATGCATCGAGTGCTTCTATCAGTCAGAACGACGTATGATTAAGGCATGATTTGACCCATTTCGCAACTCAGTCTTCAATACGTGTGGTGTGTAGATGTTCTCAATAGAAATCAATGATAATGTGGTGCTTTTTAAAGGCGTGTGTGCTTCATTGTTGACACACGCTGATGTGATGAAGAACTTGGATTACAGCTTCAAAGATGGAAAGTCTGAGCTTAGCATGTTGAGACTGATGGGATAGGAACCATTGTCTAGATAAGGTCAAAAGATGATGATTAAAGGTTTTTAATTCATGTTAAAGTACCATTTATTGACAATAATTTGCTGTTTGCAAATCCATCAATAGAGCTTCTATCATCAATGAAGTTTGATTAAAACCTAGCAAAGACAAACATGAGTTATGACATTGTGTGCTCCCTGGCAAGCCTTTTCAGAGGGCTGAACTCAAAGATCCAAACATTATCTCTATCTAGTACCTGTCTAACTATATCTTTATTTATATATCTCTCTATCTAGTATTTACCTCTTTGTTTACCCTTTGAGTAGGATTTACTGTATGTGTGCCACAGGCATGTTTAATTTTTGCTGAGATGCTAACGGAAGAGTTTATTATTTTTTTAATTGTAATGTTATATGTTAGTGTATGTAGTTATCTGATTTCTTAATCTAAAATATTAAGCTACTGTGAAGTTGCGGTTAAAGCTTGAAATAGTTGAATGACAGAGCCTTATTTACTTTTTATTTTGGTTCTATGCATTTTAACTCTTGAGGACAATCACAGCAATAAAGTTGCACTTTTGACAATATATCTGATGTCTGTTGTCATTTTTAAGTGCATTAAAAAAAATCAAGAATCAAAATTCTAGATTTTTTTTTAGGCAAAATTGCTCAGCCCTAATCACCATCTGTATCTTCTAGTGTCTACCGCTCTATGTTGAGGAAACCCTTGAAGTCCTGATTTCCAGAAAAACATCAAAAGTTTTGGTAGCGATCCAGAAGCAACTGAGTAATGAAGCAAAGTGAGAACCAACGAACACCCTCCTCCCTTCTTGTAGTGACTCTGTGTGTGTGTGTTAATGTTTCAGGTGCCGGCTGCAGTCCCACGTGAGCCTGAGGAGCTTCTTCCTGCATCATTGGATCCCATCATGAGAACCGACCCCACCCTCTGACCAGGAACCACCTCACAGTGCACTGAGGAGGAGACGGACGATCGTGGTGGCGTCGCCATGGATAGAAGGAGAGTTGGTGTGTTGTTGGCGCTGTGGGCCGTCGCCCTCCTCAGCTCTCCCGGACTCGGGCTCAAAGCCCCACGGAGGACTATTGGGGGGCGGAGGGGGTCTGCAGGACTGACGGGGCAGGACGCCAACGGAGAGCCGCTCAGACGCTCCAAACGAGGGTGGATGTGGAACCAGTTCTTTCTACTGGAGGAATACACTGGGACGGACATGCAGTACGTGGGAAAGGTATGGCCTCCATCTTCTGTTTCAAACATCTGCACCACAGCTGTCTGACCTGAAAGCTACGTTCACTATCATCATCATTAACAAAGAAAATCCCAATTCATGCTGAAAATACCTTTTTCAATTACAATTACATCTTTAATTATCCATGTTCAATTATGACGCAATTATGGTTATTTTGACCAGCATTTTTTCCAGTTACAGTTCAAATTACAATTTTTTTTTCCCTGAAACTCAATTATAATTACCTATGTTCTCAATTATTAATGTTCAAATTCAATTCATCACAATTACTGAGCCTTTAATAAATAATACCTAACCTTCTTCTTGTGTTAGCTTTCTGTTAGCATCTCTTATGATAACAGGTTTGTTTGACTCATGTCTTAAATCAGCTGCAAAATACACTCAAATATATTATCTATCGTCTAATTTGTTTTAAATCTCTTGGGTACCTTGTTAGGCTTCCTAATCAATCAAAATGCGTTTAATATTTTTGGTGTGAGCCTTTTTTTATGCCGTCTACGCCAGTCTAGACCCGGGTTTTTCAACCATAATGGGGTTGTGGATTAACTATACTTTCTGTATAGTTTTCTTTTTTTTTTATTTGGAGTCAGATAAAAACTGCTGTTTTTCTTTTTTCTTTGGAGAATAAAACAAAATGTTCCCACAGCCTGGCACTGGGTCCCAGTATAGCAGACAGTCTAATTTTGTGTGGGCCCCCAAGGTAAATTGCAAAAAAATGAATCCAAAACACACAAAAAAAGAAAAAGGCAACAAAAATATACAGATTGACAGAGCGATATACAAAACGATTAAAAAAATCTACAAAATGATGACGAAGAATGATCACAAAATAAATCGAAAAACACAAAACAACACTCAAAATGAGAGAAAAATATTAAAAACGACAGAAAAATGTACAAAATGACGACAAAAACAAAAACAATCTGTTCTTTTCTGTATTAATTATTCTAAATGGTCTCCAGGTCAGACACAGTCACATTTATTTGGCCCCTGCCGTGAGAACAGTTGCCCACCTCTGCAGTATAGGGTTAGCGATCTGTGGTGATGAGATTAAAGAACTGAGGAAACTCCTTCCAAATGTTTGATTTGCTTCTGTTGTGTGTGAAATATATCAATGACACGCCTTTAAATCATCTCAAACACGCTACTTCATCGTCGATGCCACTTGTGGTTCCTGCTGATCTGATCTTTAGTGGAATTGTAAACGCTTTCCGCTGCACTGTGTTATTTTTGTAAGCAGCCGTTACGGCCCATCACCGTTGAGGGCGAGGAGAAAGGAGCGGCGGCGTCCACCAACTCAGGCTTCATTAGAGCAGCTCAGGGCGCCTGGCGGAGACCGTTAAGTTGATGAGTGGTCTCCACGAGGTGAAACTACCACAATAATGACCACAAAAGTGACAGAGACTAAACAACAGCTTCCACCGCGCAAATTGAACCTCCCTCTTTCCTCGAGTCCCTCTCCCTTGTCCACTGTGTTGTCCTCGATGTAGATTGTTTGTTTACTCCTCCGAGGGCAGATTTTTATCTTCTTCCAGTGCCTGTTGAAGCTCTCTGCAGCTGCTATACAGCGCAAACTTCACACAGCTGACAAAATCCCCATTTTTTTTACTGTTATTGCTTAATTTGTGCAGTGAAGTCACTCCAAAAACCGCAAGTTCGATGCAGCAATTTCTGCTGCATCTGATCATCAGAGTTAATAGATTAGTTTAAGAAAAAGACAATTTAGTTCTTAAGTAGGTTCTTCTTCTTGTTCTTCTTTAATATAACCAAGCTACAGCGAGTGAGATTAACGGGCAAAACAACACTGGATCACCACAAGCAACAACAAGGGAGCAAATGTACAGGTAATAAATACCAACAGCCCAGCAGAAAAGCCCCAAACATTGATTTTCAAACAGGAACAAACAGTGATTAGTGTTTGTTTGAAGCTGTTCTGCAGAATCAGCGCAGACACGCTGACTTTATGCTGCAGTTGTTGTTCCATCGTTAAAGCTCGGAGTAAATCTGTCTTTTCCGGCGTCTGTTTGAAAGTTTGGGATTCGATCGAAGCCGCCAACACAACCCAGAGCAGTGTTGATTTATTTAGTGCATGTCCACACACCAATGGCCCCTAAATTAATACATGTTCACACAATGACTCCAAAAAACAAAGACAGAAAGGGAACAAAACATACAAAATGTCAAGAAAGACACAAAAATACTCAACAAAAATAGACATAACAACAATACACGTAAAGACAACAAAAATAACAGCATAAAAACATACAAATGTCTTCAGTCACATAACATGTCAACAAAAATACACAAAGTACGGTCATAAAAAAGACAGAAAAATACGCAAAACAACAAAAATACACAAAATGACAAAAAAATACACAAAATGACAAAATGCACAAAATAACAGAAAAATACACAAAGTAACTGAATGTGACAATGATACACAAAAATACACCAAAAAGACACAAAATGACAGAAAAATACACAAAAGATCTAAATGCACCCAATGAAGAAAATTATTTTAAAAAAAAAAAAAAAAAACACAATCAAACCAAAAACATAAAAATATGAACCAAAATCCTAATATAATGAAAAAAATGAAATAAAAGAAAACACAAAATAAAGGCCTCCGTTGTTTCCTGTATTAATGTTTAAACTCGTCAATATTTAGTATTTTCAAACATTTCTTATAATATAAACTACCAAGAGTTTTACAACCATGGTCCAGTCCTATTAACAGTTTTAACAATTTACTGCGCACAGTTAATGAACTTCTCCTCTCAGACATCAGATTTGTAATATAAAGTGTTAAGTATTTAGTTACAAACATCTCCAGATGTTTTACTCCATAATTATTGCTTTTGAATTAAAGGTTTGGATGCTTTAGAACTCCTGTCTTTACGATAGATTGATAGAATACCTTCAGTCTGAGGTTTAATATTTGTTATTGTGGGTTTGTTGTGAGTATTAACTGTTATATACACAGAGTGAAAAGTCACCAAGTATGCCGAGTACGACTTCCTCCGGAAAACACGGCGTCGACCCAGATAACATTGGTGAACGGGGGCGCAGAGAGGAGAATACAAAAAGTGATGATCCAAATATTGCTTTGCTTGACATGCGGAGCAGCGGCGGGCTGGATATCAGTCGTCTTCCTCTTCTTCCGTCCTACTGTAATTGAGGAGATTTGGAAGCGTCGCGCCAAGGTCAGGATGGCTGAGGGGGGGAAAGAAAGGATGTTTTGTGCGAGGTGCTGAATGGGAGCTGGTGCTTTGCATTCCTATCGTGTGTCCAGAGAGGATAGAGTCATCCAACCAAATGAGATTGGGCTACATACGTCCTCCCAGAGCCGAGGTCGACTTTCTGTAAAGACATAAAAGGGTTACGGCGCTCGACAGACGAACAAATACAATAAAAATAAAACTAAATGGAATGAGAGTGAATAAAGATCAAAAGTAGCTGGGTCATACTTCCCTGTCATCAGAGAGAGTTGATTGATGTGACATTTGTCCTTTTAGCTTATTAAGCTTTCAGAGAAGAATGTTTGGTCCGCGGAGTGAGCCAGTGGCCCCGACCTGAGAGAGAAACCCCCAAACTCCCAAACGCCACACTTAATCACCAACACATACAGCTGGGAGCTTCTCCTCCTCCTCCTCGCTCTCTGCTCACACTATGTAGATCTTATCTGATTGCAATTACTGTTTGTTAATTACGTGATAAAGCACCAGTGATGAATGAGGCCCTAAAGGGAATTCATGGCTTTCCAGCCTCACGTCCACTTCTACATCGTCAGGTGGAGGCTATGTTTCTGTCAGCTCACAGACGCCTTTGTCACTGCGAGTGGAACAAAACTGCCATTGTTTGCAGGGGAGGGGAAAATGAATTGGAAATAACACAATGACAGGTTGTTATAAACAGTGCTCGATGTGCTACAAAAAGTGGAACGATGACACTGCAGGTAAATAACAAGGTCTGGTATTTTTGTTATTCCTCGTGTTAACCATCAGGACCTTGTTCCTGAGTCGTGACCAGTGGTGAACTGGGACAAAAAATCAGCCCTGGTATTTTCTATCCAGACCAGCCCATTACATTATCAGCGGATGCCACATAGAAACCGTTATTACGTCAGTGATGCTCAAGATGTGGCTCTTTGTCTTAATTTTAATTATTATTCCTCCAGAAAACCTTAAAAGGGGGACATTTTTAACCCTTTTTTACATATTTACAATTTGCAACTTTTTTCAGACTTTAACTATCCTTTGTCAATAAATATCCTATTTTTTTGTAAATTTTTGCAAGTTCTTTTTGAAACTTTTATCCTTTCTTTAATTTTTTTGTGCTACTTTTCATCCAAATTAGCTAATTTTGGACCAATAAATACCTCTATTTAAATTTTTTCCCCACATTATGCCTCTTTTTGCCCTTTTTCACTGTCATTTGCCACATTTTTTCCCTTTTTCACTGTTGTTTGCTACATTTTGCCGATTTAAGCTACCCTTTGCTATTACATACCACCTGGTTGCTCTTTATTTGATCATCTTTTGGCCACTTTTGAATGCTTTTTTGCCCGTTTTAGTCACTATACACTCTTTTCTTGCCATGTTTTTGCCACTTGTGGACTATTTTGGGCCACCTGTTACCATGTCTGCCTCCACTCCCTCGTCAAAAAAAAAAAAAAAAAAATGTAAATGTTTTGGACCAGACCAGCCCACTTCGGGTCAACAGCCCAACAAGACAAAGCCTAGTATGCCAGGTAATGTCCAGAATGATTGCGTAGCTTTATTTTCCAGCTTCAAAAATATTAAAAAAAGTAGTCAAGCCTCTACCATGAACGTTTGGGGGTGAGGAATAATTAGAGTGAGAGAATTATGATCTCATAAAAACACAACTAGGGCCAGCATTTTATCCACAATTCAATTTCATCAGCTTTCCCTTTATTTGATGTCATTACTTTCCAATATTGGGCTAAAAATGCTTCATAAGCGTTCAATGAGTTTAGCTCTTTAAAACGGTCAGTTGAATGTGTAGCAAATGTTTGGATTAGAGCAACAGACATGTGAAATCTTGAGCTGCATATTTCCTGAGATTTTGTACCCAGGATAAGAGAAACTGAAATAGAGAGAGAAACATGGTTAAAACATCAACGTTTGAACAAATGAGAGCCAATCAGCACGTTAGAAAAGGTTTCCTCGGAGCTAAATGACCCGAACTTGGATTAAAGTCACACGTTGTCTAATAAGTCAGCATTAAATTTAAGCTCAAAAGTAAAGAGAGTGGTGGAAACCAGTAATAAAACTGGGATTTTCTATAAGCGGGGAGTCTGATAGCTGAACGCAGACATGGGCAACTGGCGGTCTGGGGGCCACACCGGTCTAATTTTGTGTGGCCACCAAAGTAAACACACAAAATCACTCTAAAAAATTTACAAAATTACAGAAAAATAGACAAAAGTGACTCTAGAAAACATACAAAATTACAGAACAATGCACAAAATCCAAACAATAATAAACAAAAAAAAAGAAAATGAAAATACACAAAATCACTCCTTTAACTCTCAAGACATCTAAAATACACAGAAATGACAAAAATAAAGCGTATGAAACAGCAATTCTTAAAATGACAACAAAAATTCACAAAATGACTGTAAAGTATACAAAATTACAACTTTTTAAAGGAGAAAACACAGACATTATTGGAAAAACACAAACGACGAATAAACACACAAAAACCTTTGCCCTTTCCTGTGTTGATGCTCAGATTGGTCATTAATAGTGATAATGTGGCTCATGGAACAGACAATAACATTTATGTGATAGAAGTTGCCCATCTCTGCTTTACATATTCATGTTGTCATGTTATGATCTGACAATAGGTCACTAACATGTCTTTTAGATATATTTGACCTTGACATTACAGGAGCTTTGTATGCTAACGGTATAGCTCTAATCATGCACAGCCTGTAGCTCAGAAACTTCCAGCAGACAAATACAAACACTGAGAACAGTAAAGTTGTTCTTTATTGGTCTGTCTTCAGAAGGCAAAAACAAGCGATAGATTTCAAATGTTCTCAGTTATTCTATTAAAAGTTGGAGCAGTTTGAACTTAATATAATAAACGCTTTGCTTCCAATTAGCTGCGTTTTAATTAAAAGCTAAAAAATGCATCTAAACACGACGTAGGCGGCAGTTTTAATCCATAAACTCAAAGATTTAAGCAAAAAGAAGTGAAGTAAATACTGGCAAAGCAGTGCCTTTGAACACATTATGTACCGTATCATTGCCCCCTACTGTCAGGAGTGTGAACAGATGGCTCCTCAAATCCCCTTCAAAATAAACAAAAAGCACCGCTCTGTTGGATTCTGGGCATCTTAACTACTCTGTCCCACTCCGTCCAATATGTCAAACACCATCTGCATTCAGGCTTCTCCAACCTTGACTTATGGGTTCCATAAGCGGCGAGTCCAGAATCTTCTTTATTGAACTGTGTAAATGACCCTGTTACGTTTATAGAGATTTTTTTTATACTTTTAAAAATCTTGATCTGACCTTTTGGTCTTCTTGGAGGCGTCGGCCTCCATTTGGTTTTCCGATCTTTTGTTTCAAACGACGCCCAATTCTGTCTCAGGATGAACCCAGTTTTGTTTTATTGGCTTTCCTTAATTTGTTGTAATTCATGAATAACTAAGTGTCCCCAAATCATTAAAGAGATTTAACATTGATGGCTGTTTGTTTTTTCCAAATACTTGCGAAACATTTATTTCGCCGTTTTACTAAAATAAGGCAGAAATGTTTGATATTATCCAAACAACATGTACTGTAGGTGAGGTTGTATTCCATGTCATATTAAAGGTTGCTTCGTTTACATTTCAAATTTTCCATGTTTACATTTCAGTTTATCTGTTTCCACTTCATCGGCTTTCCTTAATCCAACGTCATTCCTAGCTATATCAAACTTCCTGAACATTTTGCTAAACAAACTTAATATGGCTTATTGAGTTAACTGTTATTGACTGATTATTAACTGATTATTATTTAATATTTCTGTGTTTCAAATGAATGAAAGGGAACGTTACGCTAAAATTACATGGGATGATGTCGAGCAAAATATGTCATGTCAATTTGCGTCCCTTGCTAGACATTAAGCCACCTGTTTATTCAGGGAAGATAGTATGGAACTGCTTGATATTGTCCTAAAACATGCATATGCAAGTTTAGCTAAAATGGTTTCAGGAAGTGAAGAACATTTTTTATTGTAGGATTTTGTTGCGAGATTTTGCGCACGATTTTCGTCTCTTTGCTACGGAAGTGAATGCAGTGATTTTCAAATGGGGAAACGTCTTGTTGTTGATTTTCTCATGTTTTCGGTGGCTGTCCGGGGAGTTCTATTTGGTGCTTTATGTTGGTAAGGCGATGAGCATCCTCTTTTTAAATTCTTAGCCTGGCTGTCACCTCCTTTGTGTTATTGTTGTGTTGTATCGTTTCTGCTTCGTTTAAAATGAACCAGTACATTTAGTTGGCAGCTTTGTGCTGGTTTCCTTTTATGTGGTCTCAAAATTCACAGGTCACGTGTTCCTCCCTCGTAGTCTTGAGGTCGTAACGTGTCCTTCCTGTTTTCTGCGATCACGCCGATTCAAAGCATGTACGTCTTTTTTTTCCTTCTACATCATATAATGCATCGTCAAAACAATTAAAGGTTGGCAATAGTGGGAAAGTTGAAGTTCTTGCTTATTGAATGTCATCGTTTCACAAATAACTGACTTTCCACATGTTGTAGACTTGCTTGGTGTCTGAGGTGAGGGCAATCTATTTCTTGGGACTAAAATAAGGCCAGTAAATCACTTTGAAGCATTTAGGTTGTCGTGAAAATGAAAAGATGAGAAGTGAAGTTTTTCGGTTTTGTTAGAATTGTCTAACAATGCTGGATAATTTTCTCCTGAACAAGTGCGAGATGAGTGTTAGGATGATGAAAAATGAAGAGGTGTCTGTGGGTGTCTCGTCTACAGCTGGTTCGGCTGCTGTTCTCGCTCCATCAGTCGATTGGTTTCTCTCTCCTTGCTTGCACATGTACTGCCTCTCATTAGCAGGCGAGCTGCATCCAGGCCTCTGAGGGCCGGCGCTGTCACGGGGGAAGAAAATGTTTGTTTATTTCATTATTTCCTACTTTACCAAAGGGCACACATCCAGTGAAAATGGTTAATAGCCTGTGGTTGAGGAGTGTTCGTGCCGCACTATCATATCTCATAAAGTATTTACAGCGCCTGATAGGCCCCAGTGGTTCTGGGCCTGGTGGGGAGACTTCTCAATGGAGTCCCTTGCAAGCGAGTGCCTGATTTCAAACACACACACACAAACATGCAAAAACATTTGCCTGCAGTTAATGGGCTACAAAAACAGAGGAGTCTGATGAGCGGGGACAGAATCTACTTCCTGTGTCTGTGACTCAGCGGCTGATGCAACCTAAGGGGAGAGGACTGGAGGTGTGTTTGTTTGTTCTCACCCCCTCAACCTCCATCCCCCCCTCGTCCATCACCAGCTGCTCACCTTGGCAAGGCTGTAAGCAGTCTGCAATATGGCGCCGGCCTGTCCCTTCCCGCGCCATGGCAACCTCCTCGGTCCCCAGCGGCGACCTGGAACACGCGTTGGCAGCGTTTATTGATTAGGTGATAAGTTCCCACTTGTGCGCCGGGAGGGGGTCGGCTTCAATTACGTTTCTTCCTTGTAGCGATGGGAGGGAAAGAAGTGCAAAGAGGTTTTTTGCGGCGGGAAGCTCGGTGAACATCTGTTTGACAGCGTCGCAACGGCGAAAAGATGTCTGGACGAGATACGCCAACATGGCCACAGCACATGCAATTATCTCCACACTGTCGCCCGCCCACCACTGTTTTAGACACCCGTCGGTTATGTCTGGGCCATATTAATTAATCTTCTGTCATCTACATTCAGGGCTCTCTGTAATGAAATGTGTAGTTTGCGAGTCAGTGGTGTAACATGAAAAATCCAAAAAACAGACCCATTTCTGACTCACTTAGTAAAGCGTCAGTATTTGTAAACATCGGATAAAGTTTTCTTAAGTGAATAAAGGCTGATGTTGGTAGTGGCAACGCATTGCAATAGAAGGTGATACAGAGGCAATGATGTAGTACTAATAAACAGCTGCAAGAGCAGGATGAGCAGCTAAAGTCTGTTTTCTATATGAATTCACTGCTCCAATGCCTTCAAGAAGTTGTCTTTGAATGGAACTCAGTGTTGAAAGAAATAGGAAACAGCTGCTGCACAAAGTAAACAACATTTAAATTAATAAAAAGCTGTTATTTACTCGATCATTGATAGAAATAAAAAATACATTGTTATCAGACGTAAAAGTATAGAACCCCTTTCATACCGGCATAAGTTTCCAAAGGCTGGGGTTGGTTGGGGGATTTGACGTTTGTGTGAAAAGCGGAAGTGGATATTTTTTCAAAATAAAATTATCACAACAATCATTAAAAAAAATAAAAAGTAAACTTTACTGTTTCCTTGAGGCAAAATGGAACAAATTGTATCCATCTATCTATTTATCTATCTATCTATCTGTACAGTATGTCTTGATGTCTGTATGTGTATCTCTATTTAGTATATTTCTATCGAACTATATCTGTCTTCATACCGTATCTGTCTGTATGTATATATATATATATATATATATATATATATATATCCATCTAGTATCTATTTAGTACTTATATCTGCATCTTTATCTCTTCATAGTATCTATATATCTGTTGTCTATATAGTATCCACCGTATGTAACGTCTCTGTCTGTCTCTATATCTCTATTTATTTAGTATCTATCTATACCTGTCTCTGTATTTTTATTGCTTTAGGCTCTATCTAGTATTGACCTAGTGTCTCTCTCATTCTCTATCTCTGTGTGTGTGTATATATATATATATATATAACTATCTATCTATAGCTCTATCCAACCATCCATCTGGGCTACAAATTCATGGAGCTGACTAAAGTAAACATACCTGCAGCCAACTTTTTGGTGTCAGATACCACAGTACACCTTCAGACATACTTCATCGGGTCTTGTTTTGTACTAAAAGTAGCACTGTGTATTTATAGTCGGGTGGCTCTAATCTTGTGGCTGTTTTATCAAAGAATAGCTGCTTAAGAATGTGTTTTGGATTCAAATGTAAATCTCCACCGAAGAAAATTGTAGCTACAATTTACATTTCAAACCCCAAGGCTCGGATTCTCAATCCCACGTTTCCACATCGACAGGCGTTGGATCGGCTATTTTTGACTCGTCGCAGTGAGTCCGCCATCTGGCTCCGTAGTGGGAAGCCAGTCCTCAACAGGCCGGGACTCGAGGCCTTGAAGGCTAACTGGCTAATTGCCCCTAGCAGCCCGTCTCCAGTGCCATCTTTGACTCGAGTGAGGCACAAATGGCGCCCACGACAAGATTACTGCAACATTTGCCGCACTCCAAACTGATTAATTTCCCAAACAAAGGCGGCTCTCTTCTAAGTTCTCACGCACAGATGTCTGAGGAGTGCCACTCCACTTCTCCGCTCAAATCAAAATCTGAGATGAGGCACAGAGGAAGAGGGGAAATACCAAACAATTGGAGGAAAACCGTGTTAAACACTGTTTAACAGTTTAAAGAATGCATGATAGCCTGCTCTGCCAGAAATCTTCTTTTAAAGCTATTTTTCTCTGTAATTGAGTCCTTGAAGTCTTATTTTCTTAGTCGCAACAGTTCAGTTTCCAATGCAAATTAAATTCCATAAACCATTTTTGAAATCACGTTTCCCTGTTGCCTCGCACAAATAGACGTTAATCTCAAACTGTTTGAGTTTTCATTGGTTTTAAAAGAGCAGTTTGACATTTTGAGATGCTGCCAATGCTGCTTTTTGTAAAAGCTTATTTAAACACTGAGCCAAATGACATTCTTGTGTTTGTGCGATGAATGCAAACCAGATTTCTTTTAGCTGCGTAACTGTGCGTAATGGCTGACGCATTCTCCATGAATAGTCAACTGGCGGTACGGGGGCCTCGTGTGGTCCTCAGTCTTACTTTGTGCGATTCCAAAACATAATCCTAAAAATTGTAATTCAAGAAGTTGGAATGAATATGATGGCCATAAAAAAAATCACTCCTGAAGCACAGAAAATGACAGAAGGCAACAAAGGAAGACAGAGCGATTTAAAAAATACACAGAATGACTCACAAAACGACAACTAGACATATAAAACAAGCACTTAAACACACAAAAGATGAGACAATTGAGCAAAACAACAACACACATACAAAATGACTCCAAAGACACTCAAAATGTCAACAAAATTACGCAAAACAAGATAATACTCAAAATTATAACAAAAATACAGAAAATGACTGATAATTCCCAAAATGACAGAAAAGTATGCAATAGTGATAAATACATTCCAAAAATGACAAACATATAATGAACGGGAAAAAAATACAAATTGGTTTCAAAAATGCACAAAATAATTTTCAAAACACAAATCAACAACAAAAGATACATGCAAAGATGCAAAAACACAAAATTACTAAATTTGTGTGTTTTGGGAGTCTTTCAGTAATCTGTGGCCAGATTTTCAGTGCATCACTAATAAATAAACAAAATGACTTAAAAACCCCACGAAATGCTGAAAAATACACAAAATTACAAGAATGAAAAATGACCTCATATTAGATGACTACAAAATGACAATGACAAAAAACACACTTTCATCCCCGAACACTGACGTATCTCAGTAGCACTAAAGCCTCTTCTAAGCAGAGATTGAGACGTAGCACGGAGTAAAAACAATGAAAAGTTAATTCTCACTCAATGTGATAGACTTAACTGTGATAAAGCAGAGAAGCTGCTCGTCATTAAGAACTAAAATGCACTTTGTGTTTCTATGAGAGAACAGATTTAATTGTACAATTTTTCATCAGCCCAGTTAGTTATAGGCCTGCACATTATTATTTCATGTATTTCATGAGTGGGGTCAAGTTAAACATTTTTAGTATTTTATATTATGCATTGTGATAGTAATTAATGTTAATTAAAGCACAACTAACTTTTTCACCTTAATAAATCATTGTCGTAGTGTTTATGAGGTGATTGGGGGGTCTTTCATCACCCAATCACCCGATGCTGTCTCTGGCCAGAAAACCGCACTTGCAACTTTCCCTGCCTCCGACCCGGTGGCAAGACGTACTGCTTTACGGCAGCCCAATACAAACCCATGGTGTCGTCGCGGCAACAGGAACGCGCACACACTCACTACCCAGCTCTCCGTCAGGCAGCACACAGTGACATAACCAAAAGGGACCTTTTGGGGAGCACTAAGTGCAAGTTTCCTAGTTCTGCTTTAATGCTTTAATTTCAGTGAGGTTCAACACAGTCAGCACTCAAATGCAATAGTTTTTATAATGATTTATTTTGGTTTTCGTCCTAGGTTTCCTCATATTCAGTTTTAAAATAAATATGAAATAAATAGGTAAATAAAACCATATAGAAAAGCTACAGAAACCTAAATAGATGAAATCTAATGTAAAACACTGAAATTATACCATGTTTTTTTTTTTCTTCTAATAAGCATGCACACCTACAGGCACATGTGCAGGACTAAAACCAGCTTCTGCTTTGTAAAGAAATCAGCTTTGTAAAGAACCACTTTAGCACTTCTTCTTTCACATCCTAACCCTCGCTATCACTGGGCAAAATTACTAGTTCTTGCATTTATGCTCAATCATATTAATAGACGTTCATTAAACTAACTTGGTGGATCTGATCCTGTTTTATCCTGAATGACATGATAATGATGGTAAAATTTGCCCTTATTATATGCTCTTTCTTTAAAAGCCAGAGAGTCTCTGTGTTAATGGACATAACGTCATTCTCTTTTATGAGTTGCTAGCATAGTGAGGCCAGGCGGGACAAAAAGACTACCTATTGATGTGCCGGGTCTTCTCGGTGGCCGCGCTGGATGCACATGTGACTTCCCTTTCTCTCCCTTTGACAGTTTGATTGCATTTTCAATACAAATTGATCAAAAGGCCTTTGTGAATGCACATTGAGCTGCCGCATTGATTTCCCGAAGACTTTTCACCCCTCTCTTCTTAATTTGAGGAGATGGGCCACTGTAAATTTTCCTCAGCCAGCGTAATATCCTTGTGGGGAGAAAAAGGAGGTACTCTGCAGAGATCTCAGTCCCCACAGGGATGAGAGTCAACATGTCGTATGTCACACTGTCTATCTCACATCTCATCCAAAAGAAGAGGACTCCGCGGTTATTAACTGAATTGTCGGGGATTGGAAGCTTGATAGAACATCATAGGAAAGGACATTGCGGCTCTAGCAGCGGGGGAAGATAATAATGTTGAAGTGGATTGTTTTCAGCCAACTGAGCCTTTGTTTGGAGGCAGAAACTGTAAAGCAAAGCAAGATTGAGCACAGTATTCTCCATAAAAGAAGGAAACAAGGGTTGATTTGACCGAGCTCCTCTCCATGTTTAGATCCAAAAGATGCTAATCCACAATGCTACTCGGCTCACGCGTGCCTGATTAAACAGCACGAGATATTAAAGCTTCTTATGCAGCACCTGGGATGAAAAGCATGTTTAAATATATGATGAGAAGGGAGACTTTGTTGCGTGAACCAGAGCAAGATATCACCCCCAAGGAGCAGGAGCTGCAGAGAGGGAAGGGATACACGTACACAAATCTATATGGAAAAACGACAAATGAAATTTACACAAAAGCTGGACACAGAATGGTAGAAAAAGTACACAAAACGACAACGAAAACCCACATAGTGACAACAAAATATACAAATGACTCCAAAAACACACAAAATGTCAACAAACAAACAGAAAAATACACACAAAATGAGAATTTTTTTTAAGAAAACACAAAACATTACTAATTACAGACAAAATGTAAACAACACACACAAAAGTACAACTCAACTCAAATAGTGACAACAAAATATACACAAATGACTCCAAAAATACTCAAATGACTCCAAAAACACAAAAAAAATGCAGTCAAACAGTCAATTTTTATTTATATAGCACCAAACACAACAATAGGTCACATGAAATGTCAACAAATGCGCACAAAATGACAGAAGAAATACACAAAACAACAAAAACATAATGCAAAATACATCAATGATTTCAAAAACACAAAATGACAACAAAAACAGACAAAAGGAGAGGAAATTACTACATGACAAGAAAAACAAAAAAATGACAAGAAAAACACAAAAGAGAAATAGTGCACAAAAATACAGTACAACAGTACAAAACAATAGTGACCAATCCAAACATTATTACAGAAGGAACGATACATTTTGTCGATTTTTTTTTATGTTTTTGTTGACATTTTCTATGTTTATGGATTCATTGTGTAATTTTGTGTGGTTGTCATTGTGCTTGTTTCTGTTTTTGTTTTTGTCGTTTTTTGTGTCCATTCTGTATCTTTCATTTTGTGTCTGTCGTTAATTTAACTGTGTTGTTGTTTTGTGTATGTTTCCCTAACTTTGTGTGTTATTGTGACATTTTGTTTGTTTTGTGGTCCTTTTGTGTTTTTGTGTCATTGCTGACATTTCTGAGTCAATTTGAATGTCATTGGTTGTTCTTTTTTGTGTATTTTTTGTCATTTTGTGTGTGTGTTTTTACGTGACCATGCCCAGACATTGAAGGCTTATCTAAAATGTGACTTTATTATAGTTTGGTCAAAAACCTGTGGAGGTTTTAAGATGGTTGTTATCACCGAGTAGCAGCGTTAAAGCCGTATCTCACAGCACTTTTCAATAGAGAAGATGATGTACGATACGGTAATATTTTAAAGAGAAAGCAGTGGGACCAGAAAGAGACTGGACAGCCTTTTGATGAGTTCAGAAATAAATATGTTAAAGGGATTTGGTGTTGGAATTAAAATGTCAGAGCATGCTAAGCTGCTGTTTATGCAGGGAGGGAATAAAATGAAAGTAAAGAAAACCAAAAATAACAAGCCTCACGGTCCCCTGGCATGTTGGCTGCCTCGCCCGTCGATAAGGGATTGGCAGACTGAGGACACACTGCTACTTCTCAGCTTTCTTCCCACTAGGTTTTGACCCACGTGCTGCTCTGTCCAACATTTCTAACACTGCATCAGAAGCAATCTAATCTGTTACGCTGCTCTCAACACTCAGATAGAGGCTGTTTATTGGCTGCCGCGCCAGATTAGTCATATTTGCATGAGATGCGTTGAAGGAGCTGTTTCTGGACATCTTCAGTCATGCTCATTTCATTTATGCACATCAAGAATAAACTGGTTTGAATTTGTTGTTCATAAATGTAGTTAATTCGGCGATAAATGCTTACCAGAGTGTAAAGTTTTAAGGACATCATCGAAAGTAGAAACTAGAAAAAACAAAGAATAGAGAAACTGCACGTGAGAATGCATCTTCAAAAGATTTTGGCCTTGAAGATGATTGGCTGCTAAGGACAACCAATCTTATCAATATTCCCGATTGGCAGACTAGAAGTGGGAGGCAAGTTCAAGAAAAACGTATATGGAAGGAAGATGTAATAATGTAATAATAAATCTTTTTAGCAGATATTGTCTGAGTCAATGATCCAATTTTTTAAAGGCTTGGAAGAAATTTCTACCCCCATTAATAACCATACAGTAGGTCCAAATGTTTCAACATTTATTTATTTTTTAAATCGCAATGAAATTCGCAATCCCAATCTGATCGCAGTGGATTCAGTGGAATAATTGTGGAACAAACCCTCAAATTTCATATTAATCAGTCAATTACGAACCGGGATATTAATTTTTTTAATTCACCAATGATGAGAAATGGGGATTTTTTTTTTTTTTTTAAATGAACCAGAACCAATATATTGATCTTGATCAATATGAAATGTAAATGGCATCTTCCATGGCATAAGGATACATCTTTAGTTTACATTGCCTCAAAATCAGATCAGTACTTTTGAGGTAATCCTGCTAAGAGTCAAACAAACAATACATTTGCACCAATAAAAAAATACTACCATCTTGGTGGTGGTGGTGGTAATAATAATTATAATCATAATGACGAGAAGCTATATGTAACTGTAAAAATTAAAGATTGTACTACAAACTACAAAATCTTTTGTGTCACAGCTTTAATGGTTAATGTGACAAGACGGTTGTTGTTTTAACTGTTCTGCACTAGATGGTGAGGAGACTTTAAAGGGTGCAAAGGTTCTCTGACAAAAAGAAGAATAAGGTTCTCCAGATGTGGATGTGAAAATGGTTCTCATTCTCTACGTTTGTTTTAACACAGCTTCACTCGGACGGGGACCGAGAAGACGGCAGCATCAAGTATGTCCTCACTGGGGATGGCGCTGGAACCCTCTTCAAGATCGATGAGAAGTCGGGGGACATCCATGCCACCAAGAGGCTGGACAGGGAGGAGAGGGCCTACTACATTCTCCACGCCAAAGCCGTCAACCGCTTCACCAACGTGGCTCTGGAGGGAGATTCAGAGTTCATCATCAAGATCCATGATATCAACGACAACGAGCCTCGGTTCACCAAGGATCCCTACATGGCCCGCGTTCCGGAAATGTCTGACATCGGTGCGTGGACGACAGCCACAGTCTGAAGCTTTGTTTCATTTGTTAACAGCGAAACGTAGCGTGTTGATTTGCTGCATGAGTAAACGGTTTGGGCTTGTGTGTGAATGAAAAATGATCAGGATTTAAATAGGATAGAGATGTTGGAAAAATGGCAGCTTTGCTGGATCAATGAGAGTATATCAATCATAATAATGACGCCGACTCGACAAACGAGGCCCGACTAATTAAACGAGGAAGAACAGGAGTCGCTTCACGACTGCAGAGTAAACAAGGTGAAGTGTCACTGCAGCGAGGCTGAGGGAGATAATCTCTTAAACACAGTGGTGTGTCCTATCAAAGCACTCATTTAATTACTGCAATCGTCAGCTGTGTCATCACAGCCACTGTATCATTCGGTGCAGAATTAAACATTAATCCTCCTCCGCGCACATCACATCTTTCAGTCTAAAAGTGCACACCGGCTCTCGTGAGTAGAGATAAACAATGTGAAAAGGTTCTCTGATCGATACTTGCATGAAACACAGGAGCAGAATGTGTTCTGCTGCGGAGCCTCGGGGACAGAGGGACGTGTGACCAATCTGTCACTCGGTTCAGCAACTCACAAGAGAGCGGCCAGCACTTATCTGAGGGCAGCACGGATGGTACCTATAGCAACGAGCGAGGTGTGATGTCACCACTTTGCAGAGCATGTGTTCACGAGTGAGTGCCGCTCCAGTTGCGACACGCTTTTGGATTGTTTGACGACTTTGACGTGCCCCTTTAAAACTCCCCTTGAAAGCGTGATAATTCCTCCCTCGTTTGTCCAAAACCTTGTCTCTGGAGAACTTAAAGTAAACGATGAGATGTCTGATGTGGATCAGTGATAGCTTTAAAAGCTGCCATGTCAGAAAAGCCTCTTTGAGTCTAATTCCCGAGTTAAGGGTATTAACGATAAAGGTTCGCTGAACTCGCTCAAGGATCCTTCCAAAGTGTCAGTTACACCAAATCACACAGCGGCCGTCTTCTTGCTCTGTCTGCTTTTGACTCCAACATCCTTCACCCTTCCAAATGAAATCGATTTTGCCCCGCACAGATCTCAACTGACATCAACTCTGAGAAGTTTCCAGAGGTCGTTATCCCGTTGTGGCGCACAAATCTAAATTTATACCACTTTGCCATTAAATATTTCTACTCAATTAATTTTCTTCTGCATTTAATGAGGCAATACTTGGCCCCGCAAGGCGCCTTTTGGGAGGTAGCACTTGGTTAACTGTTTCCCTTTGTTCGACTGAAAAAGGGCTTCAGCCTTTATGGAAAGGAAATGGATCAGAGTCAGTCGTTGTTCCCCTGCGATCAGATATTTGAAGTCAGATGTGTGGATCCGCTAATGGGCTTCTTGGGGTTTGCATGCCTGGAGATTTTCTCGAAAAACATACATTAGGATGTATTGATTACCTGTAAAAATCAATCCCATGTGGGTGTGTAAAGAATAACGATTGGTTTAGGTCAAGGGGACAGAAAAGATCGGAGGCATTCTGCGTTGTCGTGATTAGATAAGCATCCGACACCTCATCAGGAAGTGCATCACCGAAACCAATTATTCAGTTGTGTTAAGGAGCCGATTTGAATCTTTGTTATGAATCTCATCCTTCCCACCACCCACCAGGCACGTCGGTCATCCAGGTGACGGCGACGGACGCGGACGACGCCACCTACGGGAACAGCGCTAAGGTGGTGTACAGCATCCTGGAGGGTCAGCCATACTTCTCTGTGGACCCAGAAACAGGTCAGAGTTTAAAAAACAAGTTAAAAACACCAAATCAGATACAACTGGCTACATTTCTAGGATTTATTCTATTTTTTTTTAAGTCTTTCCATTATCTGGTCCTTACGTTAGCAGTGCTAGTGGCATTGAGTGCAAAAACAATGCTAATGCTAAGAGACAGCTTTGACAACCAGTATTCAAGCTGTTTCTCAACATTAAATAATGCTAAGCTAGCATCGTATAGGCCTACCACTGACAATGTGTTGTTCAGTTTTTTACTAAAGCATATGCAAAAAATTGCTAATTCTGATGCTAACAGTCAGACGAGTGAGTCATTCTATAATCAAAGGGTTGGCGGTTTGAATCCCAGTCATTGCTGTTGCCCTTGGCAAGGCACTTTACCCACAATACAAGGTATTTGTATCCATGCTCCTGTCAGTATGCCCCAGTGCAGCTGTGGCTACAATGTAGCTTACCACTAAGTATGACTACTGTGAATTGATAACGGTTTCTGTATGCCGCTTTGTGTGTAATGAAAAGAGTTATTACTATTTAAACCTGTAACATTACCTGTTCTAATACATTCTCAGTAAACCTACGTTCCCTTGGCTGTTCAGTAATTCGATTGGTCACTAATGCTAAAAGGCACGTCAGGGAACGATTCTGCTCTTCACACTAAAAGTTCAAAACTAGAAATAGTAGCTAGTAGCAGTATAGCTACAAATACTATTTCATTCAATGTCAACTGCAAATGTTTACATTCATTTTATGGAATCAGTTTATAAGATCTTCAGGACAACATTTCTATTGACAAAATACCCACTGCTTAGTGGGAAAATGGACAAAATCCCCAAAAGAAAAATCCCAGTAAGAAAAATCCCAATGGAAAAAAAAAACAAAAAAAACTCAAATTAATAAAAACTGGCAAAATCCTAAACAAAAGAAATCCCGACAGATAATGTTACAATGCTCCTAACCCTTTGACAAAATACCAACCCTTTGGACAAAATCCTAATGGATAACATCCCAAACAACATCCAAACCCCGCTTTTAGAAAATTCACAAAAACCCATCGGACAAAATCCCAAAGGGTAAAATACCAGCCCTTTATTTAAAAAAGTGCTATGTCTAATACATAAATAGAATATGACACATTTTACAGTAAACATTGTTTACAAATAGTTATGGTGATATGTGAGATTTTGCCCATTTTCTAATAATATAAAGAATTTTATCCATGGGGATTTTGTTTTATTCTAACAGCCAAGTCTTGTACGGCAAAAAAGGGTTTTACAGAGCGTAGAAGCAATAAACGCAACACAGATAAAGCAGAAACACTGAGTAACTGAGATGAGATAACAACAGGCTAAAAAAGAAGAATCACAACAGTACTAGTCGAGCTGTCTTTCCAGATGTTCACACTTCTTCCGTCTTTTCTCAGTAACGCTGCAGCAGCATTGTACTCTCTGCTTCTGTGAGTTCCTCTACTCTTATCTCAGCTGGTGGTGGATATTTTGTCGGAAACACAACAAATCACACACGCGGGGCCAGAAAGAAAGAAGTTGTTCGAGGAAACCAAGCCTGATTAAATTGTGCGTTGCCAACTCTGTCTCTTTCTAACCAAACCAAAAATATAAACACATCTGTTTGCTGATGCAAACACCGGGGGTGGGGGGGGAGAAGGCTCTACTTTTAATCATGCCTGTGCGCTTTGGAAAGCGTGTCGCTCGCGTGTTTATTTTTCGCTTAAACAAAAGGCAAACGACAAGAAGAAGAGACGCCATTTGCAGATTAGCACAGGGATTAACAGTAATAGGGTTCGGTTTATCCCACGTGCTGTAAACTGACATAGCCTCTTACACACAGACATGCCTGGACACTGCATTATAGGCAGGATTTGTTGCTGCTGTGCTCCACCTGTGTGTGTATTATAGTCATTAGCACACAAGAGGCAATACTTCCTCTCTTTAAACTTGTGCGGTCTGCTTAATTCTAGCACAGATGATGGCAACCGGTGGCCAGGGGCCCACATACAGCCCTCAGTCTAATTTAGAGCAGCCCCCAAAGTAAATAACTTCAAAAAAATCAAAAATACACAAAATGACAACACAAATATACAAAAATGACTCCAAAAACTCGATATGACAAAAAATGAGAGAAAATTTAAAAAACAGCAAAAATAGACAAAATGACTGGATGATATACAAAATGACAACAATAAGGACTCCAAAAAAGCAAAAAGTACACAAAATGACAATCACAATACACCTTTTGACTGCAAATATACACAAAATGACAAGAAAATAACACAGAATTAATCCAAAAACACATATTACGACGTCGCAAATTGACAAAAATTACTCCAAAAACTCCATACTGTATGACAACAAAATGACAGGAAGATATAAAAATAACAGCAAAAATAGACAAAATGACAGGAAAATAGACAAAATGACAACAAAATTCCTAAAAATTACTCCAAAAACACACAAAACAGCAAAAACTACACAAAATAACAATAAAAATACACCTTACGACTACAAAAAATAGACAAAATGACAATAAAGATACACCTTACGACTAAAATAACACAGATTTAATACAAAACACATATTATGCAACAAAAATACACAAAATGACCAAATAATATAGAAAATGACACAAAAATGACTCCAAAAACAACAAATATTAAAAACAACAGCAAAATAAACAAAATGACTAAACTAAACGGTGACAAAATACAAGGGGGGGGTGGTGGCCTAGTGGTTAACGAAGCGGGCTTATAATCGGAGGGTCACTGGTTTGAATCTCACCCGGACCATCACTGTGGGATGATGAGCAAGTACCATTCCACCATTCCATCTGCTCCCCGGGTGCCTGCGATTGGCAGCAAATGGGTAAAAATGCAGAGAAGAATTTCACTATGGTGATGAATAAAGGTGACATTATTATTATATTATTATGAAAAGAAAGAACATGAAAATCAACAAACACACAAAAGAAGACAAAACCAGGCAAAACCACACAAACCCTTTTGTTTCCTGTGTTGATGCTCACGTTGGTCATTATTTTAAATGCTGACATGAATGTTGATCATGTAACCCTCGGATCACATTTTGGTGGCCCTGCTGTGATAACATTTGCCCGTCTCTGCTCGAGCAGATAGAAGCATGTGGTTAGGAGGGAGAAGAGAGGACGTCTTTATTGTGTTTGCTTACTTTGTACGTGCTGTGTAAGGGAAGGAAGAAGAAAGAGGTTCGCAGGCCAGACTGATCTGAGCCGGAGTGATGTGCCGCGTCAGCTGCTGCTTCTTTTCTTATTGTTTGATATGCAATGAATCATCTCTCCTGCCTGATCACGCTCGAGTTTGTCAAAGCGGTTTATTTAGGGTGAAATTTATTTTTTTTCATCCGCACCCGTCTGCGCTCCTCCTCTGCTACCTGCTCTCCTTTTATGATGCTTCAAATCCAAGCATGTAATAGTAGACAGGACTTAAAGAGCGCCTCTGAAAGGGAGGTGGCGTGCGCCTTTTTCAGCACGCTGCCAATTACTGCCTTGCTCAGTCTCCGTCCTGACTCCAAACTCAAGATCTGACGCGTCAGATGACAGAAGTGAGCTACTGTGCAGCACTTTAAAGGCTGATATTAACGGAGCCTAAATTCTATAGGAGAGATAAACAACACTGTATGTTACACATGATGCAGATATAAAAGCAGATATATTATTAATTAATTAGGTACATTATTTTAGACTAAAGCTGCTTACGTGTCATTTATATGGACTGGACCCTAATTGACCTGAGACCTTATAGACGCAGGTAAAAATCTTTTTTTTCTCTCCAAACTCATGAGGTATTTGTATTCTGACATGAATGCACCAACAATGAAGTGTCGTTTTCTGACTGTACAGATGAGCAGCAGAGCCCTAAACATGTCCACATAGAGGAGTTCTGTCCAACTAAACCACATGTGGCTTTGATTGAATGTTTTTGCACTAATTATCTTTGCACTACCTTTTTTTCTCTTTCTGCTGTTCACATTTTGTTACGAGAGCTGCTTTTTTAATTTTGTTGTGCTTCTGAAAGAGTACCAATGACAATAAAAGGATTCCCATTCTGATTCTTATGTGTCAAACTCAAGGCCTGCAGGCCAAATTTGGCCCATCAGAGCATCCGATTCGGCCCGCAGGAGAAAATGAAAATGACACAGAAAACATGAATCATTGTGTAACTTACCAAATAACTCAGTTGTAAATTGTTGTTGAAAGAACTCTAAATTTTTCCAAAATCCTGCAATTTTTTTTAATTATTTCACAAAATCTCCCCAAATTAAATAAAAATTGGTCAAAAAAAGAAATAAATCATAGTATATTTAAGTATCTGTCACTTATTGCTTCATGTCTAATTTATAAGTGGAAGTGCAAACTTGGGCACATACTGTAAATCTTTAAATTGTTTGGTTTCCAGCCTAAAACCTGCGGCCCACTTGAGATCGAACTGGTCCGTAATTGGCCCTTGAACTAAAATGAGTTTGACACCCTTGAACTAAACATCAACACATGATCTAAAGTAGAACAATATTGGTGCATTGGCTTGGTACTGTATATTCTGGTATATAAGTTGCATCAGTGTATTGGTCACTTTTCAAGAAAACTTGGGATGCTAAACGTTGCTGTTGGCTGTAAGTCGCATGTCTGGGGCTTAGGCTGCTTTGAATGACCTCTTTTTGGCCTATATAGACCTTTCGCACAATAACCAGAAATACACAATTGTAGTACAGTATATGCGGACTTCCGGTAAAATGTCAACACAGCAGAAAGCCGGGCAATTTAAAATGGATCAGAGAGTTTACACAACTTCCCTTTGCCAAAAATTAGCTTTGCCAACGTGTCAAAAGTCGTGGAGGAAAACTCCGTCACCAAGAAGAAGAAACTGGATAAAGGATACAAATGCTGTTTACGTCTTTAACTTACCTGTGGCAAAATGCTGACAAACTGTTACAGCTTGAAGAAGACAACACACCACTCCACCATGAAGACATAACGTTAACATTAAAAAAGGTGTAATTTATTATCCGTGGGTGGCGGCGTTGCATAATCATGGTCCAGTTTCAAAGCTTTTTTTGCAACTTCTTTTAACTTTAACTGGACTCCTACCAACATTAATGGCTGCCATTTTTGACTCCCTTTTTCCTTGAAAGGTGTAATCGTTCCAAGGTTAAAGGCTAGGGACAGACTCTGGTTCCAAGCGGCGAACAGTGATGTGAAGTGTCTGCTGCAGACAGAAGTACTTCCATTTTTAATAGTCAACGTTGGTCCTTCATCCCGCCGTACAATGGATAAGACTGCTTTTGGGCATTATAAGAACAGCCAAGCTACAAGAACTCTTGCTCGTTACTTGCGCCATCTTTGTTGTTTACCTGTAACAGGAAGTAGGATTCCACAACGATTGCATATTTCTGGTACAAAATACAGAAGTTGTGGGAAAGGTTTATTAGTATCTTTTTATTTTTCTAAGAAGTGAGCTATTGCCTGAAGAAAGTGCCCATCTTAAATCGACAGCCAATCAGAGCATGCCTAGAGGCGGGCTCTAGTCCTAGTGATAAACAAAGTATTCCTGTGAGTTTCTACAAACATCTACAACAACCTGCTCCTCCTCACTGCTCCATGTCTGCATATCAGACCATTCATTGAGGTGTATGGTCTTTTTTAACTTAATCCAGCTGCTGCTAGCATGCTACGCTAACTGTCCGTCATCTCTAATTCACAGGAGAGAAATCAGAGTTGGTTTATTTTTGTTCCGCCCCAGAGCACAATTACAAAGTTAATGTGGTGGATAAATTGTACTTTCATACTCACTAAATTGTGTTTCCTACTGGCATAGATAATTCATGGATATGTCGCTCTGCTCCATAAGTCACATCCTTGATTTTCAATTAAATAAATAGTTTTTAATACTGTTATTGATTTTGTCCATTGTTGGACGTCTGCTGCAACCCACAATGGCGACTCTTCCAGCTCTTCTTTTGTTTCATGATTCTCAATAAGCAGCGGCTAGCCAGTATGCTAACTGTCCCTCTGTTTGGGAGTCTGTAATATTTAAAAAACATTTACTACAATGTTCTTGCTGAGAAACGGCGTTAAAGACAAAGGAATGAAAACCCAATAAAAACCCAAACTGTATTTGTTAGGAGAGGTTTATTTAACAAACTGTGAACCAGCAGCTTGAGGGTTTAAAGTGAAACACATTAAGTCCACTTTGTTGGCTCTGTGATATAGATGTTTAGGAAAATTGCCAGCTTTTTTTTTTTTTTTTAAAGAGAAGAGGGTTCAAAATGCTATTTATTCATATTTTTCTGTTCGATCACAAACAAAAGTTAGTGCAAAAAGCTGTAATAGTACGCAGAGAGCGCAGTTAAAGGGTGAACGAGGTCATGCGGGCCTCGGAAGGCGCTACTGGCTACAAACAGTGAAGAGGAAAATGGGTAAATGAGTGGTTGATTATTACGCGGCAGAGTGAAAAACTGAAAGTGGACAAAGTTTTCAACATCATGTAGTTTATTTCCGTTGTCCATTGCAAATATTTAAATGAAAGCTGCAGACGCCCTTTTGCCCTTTTCTCCTCAGGCTTGATAAAGACAGCCCTGCCCGGCATGGATCGAGAAGTTAAGGAGAACTACAAGGTGGTGATCCAGGCCAAAGACATGGCCGGGCAGATGGGCGGGCTCTCTGGAACCACCACGGTCAGCATAACGCTGTCCGACGTCAATGACAACCCGCCGCGCTTCAACAAGAGTGAGTGCCTCCTTTCCGTCGGCGAGCCATCTGTTTCAGAGGAGGAGGGGGAGGGGCTTATTGCAGGCTTTTCTGTGTTTGTGTGCAGGCCTCTTAAAGGCTGATTAAATGTAAAGTGTATGACGGAGCAAAGGTTTCCACAAAGTGCAGCAGATCAGCTCTAATCCGTCTAAACCATGAGTCAATTCACTCGGTTTGCTCTGTTGTCATCCATCATCCATCTCTGTCTTTCTTTCCTCCCCCTACGCATCTCGCTTCCTCCTACACATCTGGCAAATGACCAAAACCAGATCGGATTGACAGATTACCATCTTCATGACGGTCCCCTCCCCCAAGTCTTTCTCTCCTACTGTACTGCACGTGGCCACAAGCCTCCCTCCATCATTCCCATATTTATCACACCCCCCAGCACGGGGACAGTGGGGGGGTGTTAGCGGCACACGCTTCGGTCTCAAAGTCCTTCAAAAAATGACTGAAAAGTGAGAAGAAGGAAGGAAACATAGGGCCTCCGATATGTTGTTTCAAAATTGCAATCTTACCAAATATGATAAATAGGGTCAATTGTCAACTACTGTTAATAATTTCCATTTCCGATGCTTCCATGGCAAGAGCAACGTTAGCCACACTGCTAGTCCCTCGGCCATGCATTTAACGAAACAACTCTAATGGAAATGTGTGATACGGTCCCAAAATTATTATTTGTGAACCAAATAACAGGATAACATGATCACTAGACAAATCGTTTCATATAGCACAAGCTTTTCAACGTTGTCACATTTTCTAGACATTGTCACCTGTTTTTTGGTCAAACAAAATAGCGTGTACATGCGTGAGGCATTTCCGTGTCCGTTTCAGAACATGAATTACATTTTTCCCACTGTTTTCCACGAAAATCGAAGGCCCTAAAGACGGACCTGACGAGGATGGAGGTGGAGGAAGAAAAACAGGAAGGAGAGTGTCAGTGATCGGTGATGCCTCTTCTTCTCTGTGTAATGCTAAATACCTGTTAGCCCTCGTCATAGCGTGTGTGTCGCCTGCCGACTCAGGCGTTGCCAAAACAGTGTCAGCATATTTTATTATGCTCAACTCTCTCTCCACCCTCCACCCCCCTCGCTGCACGCCTGTTTGTTCAGGCACACGCTGCGCGGCCGGGGAGGTTCATTTATAACCTGACATCAGAAAATGATCCAAGAGCAGCAAAGTAAGAGCGTGTACGTCCCAAGCTTAGATTATGGCAGTGAGTCGGACACACTGGGCTCGCGGCTCCTATTACTGCTCCCTGATTGGCTGTGAGTCACTCTCCCTCCTCTGACCTTCTCTTTTGTATCTCCACTCTCTGACTCACCCACTTACACTCGTTCTTTTTTCACTAACAAGGTCATAAACACACCGGGGTCATGTTGCTCCCTGGCTGTCAGGGGCAGCGCTGGGTCCTCCACGGTTTTTAACCAACCGGCCTCTTCACTATGTTTTTATTCTTGGCTTCGGGTTAGCACGTGAAAAGAAAAGGTGGACGAAGTGAGATTTCTGTGTGAATAGACGTGGCCTTAGTCGTGATAGCGCTGCACATTCACAGCGTTCCCTTCTTCATTGCTTTTCTTCTCCTTCTTTACAATGTCGCCCTGATTGACCGTTTTTCCCTTTCACTCCAAATCACAAAAGGCCTTGTTTCCTCTTTTCTGCAGCTCTCTACGAGTTCAGAGTCCCCGAGTCAGCTGAGCTGGGCTCCACGTTAGGGGTGATCCGTGCCATGGACTCAGACATCGGCAAGAACGCAGAGATGGACTACAGGGTCACGGGCAGCGACGGCCCGGGGATGTTTGATATCGTCACCAACAGGAGTTCGCAGGAGGGCTGCCTCGTGCTGAGGAAGGTGAGGATGTGATTGGTCGGTCTGCAGTTGAGGTGGAGGAAGGTTAATGAGATCACACGGAGCAAGATGTGGGCATTTATTATGAGGAGATCAATCTGTTTCCATGGGATTTAATAACACGCTTTTTAATTAAACAAAGTGTGTGCGTGTGTGTATGTGTGTGTGCGTGTGTGTGTAGGGTGTGTGCAGCTTGTATTAAGCTGCAGGATATTAGTTTCTCATTTTTCTTTTCATTCTGTTGGATTTTTGTTTTATTTCTTTGTTTTTGTCATCGTGTGTGTTTTTCTGTCATTTTGTATGTTTTTGGAGTCATTTAGTGTACTTGAGTTGACATTTTACACATTTTTAAGAGTCATTTTGTGTATTTTCTGTCCTTTTCTTTACTTTGTGACATTTTGGGATATTACTTTTATATGTTTTTGTTGTCATAGTGTGTATTTTTCTATCATTTTACTGAAATGTTGTAATATTTGTTGTCATTTTGTGTTTTTGGTTTTTTTTTTGTGTATTTTGTTGAAATTTTGTATGTTTTTAGAGTCGTTTCATGTACTTGAGTTGAGATTTTGCATGTTTTTAATAGTAATTTTTGGAGTCGTTTGGTGTATTTTCTGTCCTTTTGTTTACTTTGATATAAGTTGTCATTTAGTTTGTGTTTTGTCCTATTGTTGACATTTTGTATGTTTTTGTTGTAATTGTGTGTATTTGTCTGTGATTGTGTTGAAACTTTGTAATATTTGTTGTTGTTCTGTGTGTTTTTGTTTTCTTTTTGTGTATTTTGTTGACAATTTGTATGTTTTTGGAGTCATTTTTGTGTGCTTTGTTTACAATATGTGTATTTATGTTGACATTGTGTATGTTTATTGAGTCATTTTCTGTATTTTGCTGTCATGTGGTTTATTTTGATGATATTTTGTATATTTTTTGTCATTTTCTGTATTTTCTGTCACTATTTTGACGTTATGTATGTTTCTGAAAGTCGTTTTGTGTATTATTTTGCGATTACTATTTGTCTTTTGTTGACATTTTGTATGTTTTAAGTCGTTCTGTGTATTTGTGGCAGTGGTTGCACAATCTTGGAGTGATCGCCACCACTTGCTCATATCTTTTCTGCAGGGAAAACAGACAAGCTACACAGAAAGGTCCTCAGCTGCACAAACCTATTTTCCTGAAGTGACCAGAGAGAAATTGTTAACACGTTTACAACAAACCAAACAGTGACGATTCAATCTACCACACGCTGTAGGGACTCCTCATATTAGGCTTACACAACAAGATGGACACGAGGACCCAAAAAGCTGCTGCTTGTTTGTTCGAAATGAATTGAATTTCCAGCAACACTGATTTAGATTACAGGGTTGAACTTCTGCATGTTTTAATCCTCAAATTGATGTTTAAGGATCTGCATTTGTCCAACACATCAGAGTGTAGAGAGGAAGAGCTGAGCTGGTTACTACTACACACATACAATGAACAACACGAGTCAGCCAGAGAGAGAGAGAGAGCATGTAGAGGATGAGTGCGACTGCTCAGGAAACACAAAGCAGAAGGAACATTGTAACCCAGAGATGGGACACTGTTATCACAGCGGGCGCCACAAAAATGTGATTATCTGGTCCAAATAACGACCGTTTTATCATTTTGTTGTCGGGTGGGTTTTTTTCTTTTTGTCCTATTGTTGACATTTTGTAAGTTTTAGGTTTTTTTTCTCTATAAATTTTTGGTGCAGATTTTTGTTTTGATTTTTCTGTCATTGCGTGTGCTTTTCTGTTAATTTTTGTGTTGTTGGCAACATTTGGTTTTATTGTTGTTTTTTGTCTTTCTTTGTATTTTTATTGCAGTTTTGTTCACATTTTATGTTTTTTAATTTTACGTGTTTTTCGTTGTCATCTCATGTTTTTGGAGTGATTTTGTGTGTTTTCATTGCAATTTTGTGTAATTTTGTGGTCATTTTGCACGTTTTTGGAGTCATTTTATGTGTTTTCGTTGTCATTTTGTGGTAATTTTGTGTGGTTTTTGTTGTCAATTTGCATGTTTTTAGAGTCATTTTGTGTGTTTTTGTTGTAATTTTGTGGTCATTTTGCATGTTTTTGGAGTCATTTTGTGTGTTTTCATTGTAATTTTGTGTGTTTTTGTCATTTTGCACATTTTTGGAGTCATTTTCTGTGTTTTTGTTGTCATTTTGCACATTTTTGGAGTCATTTTGTGTGTTTTCGTTGTCATTTTGTATGTTTTTCTAAGTTATTTTGTGTGTTTTTCTGAGTTATGTTGTCCGTTTATTATAGAGTAATTTATTGTATTGGTTTTAATGTTGTAATGCTCTCCTGCTCAGGGTCTTTCCAAATGAACCACTCTGCTTGCTCCTACAGTAGGGAATGTAAATGAAGTGCTGGGCTTTAACCTAAAGATGACTTTAAGGTTCCCTATAATGACAGGAGGCCATAATGAGTCATGGGCCGTCGCCTTTAATGGATGCAGAACTGTTGATGGCTGCACTAAAAAGCATCGTTACAGGCACTAATACACACACCCCACGCTGTCACTTTGTCCTCCACCTTTTTATTACGTTGCTGTTAGAACGATCACAAGGACACTTTGTGGTCATTTTTGATTTCTAATGCTTTTTTTCATGATTCAAGCACATTTAGGGCTTTGTTGTATCCACAGGTCCTGGTTTTTTACTCATCAAAACAATCCGGATCTCCAAAGTGAGTTTCTGTGAGGATGAAATTGTTTTCCATATATCGCTCTCTTATATCTGCTCACATCAAAGGCTTGTTGACATGCAGCAGAGGCGCGTCGGCAAATAGATTTCATTTGAAATCCACCCAGCAGTGTTGCTGCATAACAATGTGTCCGTCACCCACGCTGTACAGTGCCTGAACGCCGCCTGTGTAAACAGGCACTGGTGCTGCCGCTGCAGGCTGTGTAGACTTTGTATTAAACGCTCCTTCTTTCAGAACTCCAGAACAAACAAGAGACGCCACACTGAACTAATGACAGAAGATTTGTCTCGGTTTATTCAGTGGGATTCGCTCGCTGCTTAAACAAAGATTCCTCCTCCGTTTGCAGAGCTGCTAAATAACGTCAAGTTGGGCTTTGTTCTCTTCCTTTAGGCCGTTTTATTAGATGAACCTTTACTGGACCTCCTTTTACCTTCTGAGCTCAGTAATCGCTGCTGTCAAGGATCCAACGACAGGGTTGAAACCTTCCATGGTGAGGATGATACAGAATATCACAGTAGGGCAACACAAACTAATGATAGTCACTCATTTTACGGATTATGGTTTCACTTTTTGTGCATGCCAACCCAACTTCAGAATGTTTTTGTGCTGCAAGCAATAGTAACTAAACCCCAAACCACTTTTTCTACTGAAAACAAATGTTTTTAGTAGGAAGTAAAGTTTGATTGATTCTTGTTTAACTCGACATTTTTGTATTTCAATTTGGTGCATTTTGTTTGTATAAATGTAGGAGTGACTGCCCTCTATGGGTTGAAACCTGGCTATTACAATGTCATTTTGCTATTGAATGAGATTAACCACCACTGTTGGCTCCGCCCCTTCTATAAAAACTAGCACCTGTAGACTCTTGATTCTGTGGTTAGTATTGAGTAGCTAGTTAGCATAGCATTGATTGTTCTTTGTCGATTTTATAGTAGACTTGGGGTGTCTTAACTGTTCCAGGAGCCCCGCCCATAATAAAGGCATTCTTTGAATTTCCAGCCTAAACGCACGTCAAGCAAAAAATCATGGATTACTTACTCTTTAAAGCTGATATCTGGAGTTTCTGAGGAATCTATGTTTATGTTTGATTCTTTTGAAAAGCGAAAAAATAAAAAATACCGAACTCGTTTTTTTTTACTATGGTCTACTGCTGGTGGTCATTCATATACATTAATGTATATAAGTCCCTCCTTCGTCCTATGGACCCCTATACAAATGGAAATGAGCGCCATGATCGCCCAGCCAATAGGCTTCGACTTCCTGTTTTTGAGACTGTCAATCAAAGTGAATGCGGAACTGTGCACATATACAAGGCTGCGCGTCACAACAGCAAACAGGCAAATATGATTTTGGCTCTTACCTGACCCATAGACCTATATTAATGTGACATGATGCAACCTTGTTATGTTCCGCGATGTGCGTGCTGAAAAGTAGAGGCGTGGCTTTTGGTAGATTGCAGAGTGAGGAAGTGGAGCTGTTGAGGGCGGGACATCAAGACGTCCTCTCAGAAACTCCAGATATCAGCTTTAAGGAGATAACTTCCATTCAAATGTAGCACCACAACATTTTGTGACGCTCCGCACAAATGAATATCATGCCCTGGCCTGTAAAATATGACAAAATCATGTTCTTGAACAAAAATTAATAAAAGTCCATTACGTGTTATTGTCACAAACTTTGTAAACAATAAGTGCTGTTTGCCTGCAACCCACTAACAATGAATATGCATTTTTTTTTTACCTTGACCCACATGTTGAGAGCCTCTGTTTTAATAAAAATAAATAAAAAATATTATATGGGATATTATATATTTATATATAGTATAGATATATAGTATAGATGATAATTGTGTAGCTATCAATTTATTTGTTTTGATTTGGTTTTAAAACGGATTAACCAAAGAACGAAGGGTACTTTAATATTAAATATCTCAAGTGGACTTTCAGACACTTGTTATTCAATAGTCCTGTTTATTTGCGTGAGCAGATGCCGTTTGTTGTGGGGAGTTAGTATAAATCAACGATTTACGAGCACGGACCGAATACTGAACGTATCAGATCTCAGTTTGCGTGTCTGTGCACTCACGTGCGTGTAAAACCCCTAGCAAAACAACCTTTTTCAACCCAATTCTTAAATCAGCATCACTACTATACTCTATGTTTTATAGCGGTTGGCTCCACATTCAGGAAGCAGCAGCGGGGCATTACATGGTGTACAAATGTGCGTGTCAGCAGGGGTTGTAAGGCTTTGTTGTCACGTGGCATTTGCAACGTTATATTACCATCCCAGCGCAGGAAATGGTGGCACGGACGTACAAACGTGCTATGTGAATTTCAAAATAAAGGCGTATCTTAAAGATGACGATGTTTATTGATGTTTTCATTGTGCATCGATGTAATTGGATTGTCAATGAATTAATCGATGTATCGATGTGGATCGATGTATTGTTGCACCACTAGTGAGCAGTGATGCACGTTACTCTGCCAGTTTTCAGTTCATCGTCCCACACCTTCAGCACATCCAGCTCTCTCCGCTGGGACCGCAGTCGAAATATTGACAGCGTGTATGGATCGGAGTTCTGGGCTGCGGTGCGTCAGATGTATTCAACAGGACCTGGCAGTCTCCATGCTGCCTTTCATTGATCGCCTCCATCATGCCGTCGTTAGGTGGGAGACGACATAATTGCCTTTTGTGGCGGCGGCGGTGGAGAGTGCGTGCACTAATTGTGAAGCTGCTAATTAAACGGGTTTGTTGAGGGGGAGTGAATCCCATACATCGGTCATCCAAAGTGACTTTTCACACTGTGACCTTTATGTTCTGCTATAATTAATGACACACATAAACATACGCCGTGGGAGGTCAGAAAAAGCTTGTTTTATACGTGCCTGTACATTTCTTTCAACTAGAAACGATCACGTACAAGCACAGTTTTTATCTGCAAGACCAAAGCTACAAACAGTTCAGTATACTTGATTTATGGAGTCAAAGAATGAGGATTTGTTTCTAGTCGCAACCTGAAAAGTCACAAAATATATCGAGAAAGTTGCTGAGTTGGAGCCACTGTCTCCAAACCAATCACTTATTTTTTTGTTTGTTTTTTACATTACATATATTATTTTTTGTCCAATTATGTGTTTTTCTTGTCTTTTTCAGTATTTTTCTTCACATTTTGTTTTAATTATGTTCATTTTCAATACAGATTTTGTAGTTGAGTAGTTGTTGTTGTTTTGTGTTTTTGTTGACATTTAGTATATTTTTGTTTTCATTTTGTTTGTTTTTCTGGCATGTGGAGTATTCCTGTTGACATTTTGTAAGTTTTTGTTTTCATTCTGTTTATTTTAGGTGCCGATTTTTGCTTCTTTTTTTTTTTGTCATTTTTGTTGTTGTGTGCATTTTTCATTTCATTTTGTTTACATTATGTATGTTTTTTTAATTTTGTGTGTTTTAAAGTCATTTTGTAGGTTTTTGTTTTTATTCTGTTTATTTTTTTTGACGATTTTTGCTTTTTTGTCATTGTGTCCTTTTGTTGTTGTTGTGTGTAATTTTCATTTCATTTTGTTCACATTTTGTTTTTTTTGTTTTTATATTGTGTGTTTTAAAGTTGTTTTGTATGTTTTTGTTTTTATTCTGTTTATTTTTTTTTGACGATTTTTGCTTTTTTGTCATTGTGTCCTTTTGTTGTTGTTGTGTGTAATTTTCATTTCATTTTGTTCACATTTTGTTTTTTTTGTTTTTATATTGTGTGTTTTAAAGTTGTTTTGTATGTTTTTGTTTTTATTCTGTTTATTTTTGGTGGAGTTTTTTGTTTTGGTTTTTCTGTCCTTGTGTGTGTTTTTCTGTTAATTTATGTATTGTTGGTGAAATGTTGTGTTTTATTGTCGTTTTATGTGTTTTTGGATTTATATATTCGCGATTCATGGGGTCAAAGGACGAGGATATGTCTGTAGTTGCAGTCTGAAAAGTCTCAAAATATATCAAGCAGGGCTTCCCTGTTTCTTAATTACTTTCAAAGATCTTTGATTGAGGTAGCCACAGGTTGTCGACCCCTGGGTTGACAAGGCATCTAAGCTTGCTGTGATTGGTCCTTTACTTTCTGCATCATAATGATTAATGCATTAGAGTGTTTTAACAGCAGATGCAGCTTGATAACAAGTGCTGCATTAATAAGTAACGACGCTGTCGCCTTTCAAATCAAAAGCCGAGCACTCACCACAAAGATCCAGCAAGAGCACATTAAGGCACTACATGTTTGCAAGAGTAACAACATAACCAGCACAAACACATCAACTAAAAAGTGTAATTATCTTCATTAATCGGATTCACCACAATGCAGAGCAATCGTGGCTAATTAGAGAAAAGCAGCGCTTCGTTCTCGCTGTCGTGTTCCTTCACGGTGGAGTCAAATTGAGAGCGACAACAGAGTCTCTCCATTGGCTGTGGGCGCAGTAATCGACTGTACTGATCTACTGATCTGTGCGTTTGACAACAGAGAACAAACACACGCTAACGTGAGCAGATGTCACCCAGCAGAGATCAAAACATCAGCGCGGTTTGATTGTTTTCATGACGACGATCAGAGCAGGAAGATGATTGAAAAGCTTTTGGTAGCTCCTCAAAGACACATTTCACAATAATGTGAGGAACGAGGTTTCAATGCAGTCGAGGAGGTGACAAATAAACTGATTTTCATAACATTCTGAAGTAATTTATACATCGTATTCTCTCTACAGCAGACGGGAGCAACTGTTCTCACGGCGATCGTTATAGAATAACGATCGATCCAAGCTTTAATACAGCAAAGAACAAAATGTTGGCTCTATTGTTGTGTATTTGGAGCATGGTTAATATACTGTAGTTAACTGAAATGAACAAAAAATATTCAAACTAGAATTAAATAATCCTTTTCGTAAACAAAATAAAAATAGAAACGACAATAACTTAAACTGTGTGTTTGCAAAACGAACTGTTTTCGTCTGTAAATGTACTTTATTCAGTGGCTGTTTATCAGCTCTGCTGGTTTACGGCAACTGTACGGAACCTTATAGTCTGTGAATACGACAAAAGTTGGGTGAAAGCAACACAGTCTTTCTTTGAATATGACTGTGTCATGTGCGATGGACTGGTGCCCTGTTCAGGGTGTACCCCCACCTAGCCCCCAATGAGAGCTGGAGATAGACACCAGCAGATCTCTGCAACTCTGGAGCCTGGGGGTTTGAAGATGGATAGATGGATGGATGGATGATGGATGGATGACTGTCAGCAATAAGTGTGTGCCTTGAAGTGGAAGCAACAAAAAATGAACTAAAACAAAAACCAATAACAACTAAGCATTAAAAAAAAGAATAAACTAGAAAATCTGCTCTAAAAACTAATAAAAACAAACTGAATTTAAAAATACAAAGTCAAAACGAAATAACTAACATTTTTGGAAACTACTATAATTTTGATTTGGAGTTATTTTTTAGTTTTTTTGGTTGATATTTTGTGTATATGTTTTTATTTTGTATATTTTTCTGTTATTTTGGATGCATTTCAAAGTCATCTTTGTATTGTACTGTTATTTTGTACATTTTTGTTCTCAGTTTGTGTATTACAGTGTAATTTTGTAGTCATTTTGTTTATTTTTGCTCTCATTTTGTGTTTTAGTTCTCATTTTGTTTATTTTCTGTAGTTTTGTCTATTTTATTTGTTTTATTTGACTTTCAAGTGATTTTTAGTTTTTGGACTGCAGTCGTTTGGTGTGTTTTGGTGGTTTGGTGTATTTGTCTTGTTTTTTTTCTGTTTGCGGTGTCATGTTTTGTATTGTTTTTGTCACTGTTTGTTTCAGTTGTTTTATGTGTTTCTTTTGTTTCTGGTGTTTTAGGAGTCGTTCTGTATGTTTTTATGAAACGTCTTGTATAATTTCTGCATTTTGTATGTTTTTGTTTCAGTTTTGGTATATCTTTTCTTGTTTTGTGTGATTTTGGAGATACTTTGTCTACAAATTGGGAGTGAGGGCTGTTTGTCTAATGTTTAATGTCTGTTTAGAAAATCCTTATCATCTTGAGGTATATGTTGGACAACTTATTTATATGTTTACGATTATACTGTCATATTAATAGAGTTTTTTTTTTTTTTTTTTTATAACAAAATTGTGTGTTTGTGTGTGTGTTGTGTTTTATTTTTCTATCGTTATAAATAGAGTGAGTGATTGGTTTGGAGATGGTGGTTGGATTCCTGAAGACTAATCAGACTTCTGACTGGACAACCTCTGACATGAATCCTGTCTCTGTGTATTAAGCCTATTGTGATGTTGTCAAGTTTTCCATTAGAAAGCCACATCAGTCACATCATCCAGTCAGTCAGTGCAACATGCGTACGAGCAGAGATGTGATCCGTGTGTGTGTGTGTGTCCATCAGCGAGCTTGTTAGTGTCCTTGAAGCAGACGGAGGCCTGTGCTCATTAGAGGGTGTGGAAAAGGTTGGAGGGTTTAATGAATAAAAAAGAGAAACTATCAACTGGAGAGGAAATGCAGTGGAGTGTTTGGAGTTGAGGTTAGTGGATTCATCCCAGCCCTAAGACAAAAACATAATGACTGTGGACAAACTGTAATTACACAAGGTCTCAGTGGAACTTTTAGGGAGGAAAGGCAAGTTACGGAGAAAAGTTTTTTTTTTTTAATATCTTTTAGGGTAGTCATGCAGAAATGGCTTTGATCAGTCATGGGCAACTGAGCAAACATAAGACCGACAACACACAAAATGACAGAAATGTACAGAAAACTCAAGAAAAGCATATGAACTGATAACATAAACACACACAAAAGCACATAAGGGGACTGAAAAATAAACAAAATGACAACAAAAACATATAAAAGAACAAAAATACAGAAAAAAGTTGGACAAATGAAAAACATTAACACAACAGGACAACAAAAACACACAGAAGGATGAAAAAATATACAAAATCACAGAAAAAAAATATACAAACTCAAAGAAAAGTACAAAGAACAACAGCAAAAACATACAAAATGACAACAACATATAAAATAAAAAACAGAAAAATGAAAAATATATACGTACGGACAACATATAAACACAACAGGGGTGTATTCTGGAAAGGAGGGTTAACAAACTGAGTCTATCGATAAACTCTGGGTCAGCGTACCCCGCAATGGGAAACTCTGGGTATGTGATTCTATTACATCTGGTATGAAGTGGGTCAATCAACCCTGAGTTTGTAAACCTTGGGTTACTTACGTGCTAAAAACCCATCCTCAATAGAGCAAAGATTAAACGAGCTGCCATGGCAACAACTCGGAAGAGACTGATTTATTTCACCCCGATGGATGAAATAAGCCTGTGTTTGTGGAATATGAGCCTGTTCTAAAGGTGCGTTCACGCACAGCGCCACCTCAGCAACTATAGTCTTTTAAATCGCCCGTGATTAGTCACGCTTTTTGATCACTTCATCGCTTCAGTGACGTGACGGCTGGAGAATAGAGTGAATAAAATGTTTCAAAAACATAAAATGTAAAAAAGTGGGCAAATGGACAACAAAAACACACAAAGGGACAATGAAAATATAGAAAAAGAAAGAAAACACACTAAAGGACAATAAAAAATACTCAAAACAACCAAAAAAAATGCTAATGGATCAAAAAAGGCACAAAAACAAACCCTTTATTCTTTGCAGCAATAGTTATCGAATAGGACATCTTTTTTGTGACACCGCTGTGATCAAGAAATGGAATATTTTCCTGGGGAAATGCACAGATAAGTCGCTCCAGGTCATAAGTCACATGTTCGGGTGTCAGCCTGCAATGCTTATTACAGGTACACTACTGGCTGAAGATGGTGCCAAACATCAATCAGAGCCAGCTTGGAGTCAGGCTTAAGTTAAATTATATTCTGGTCTTTTTACAAACATTTACAAGCACCTGTTTGTTCATTGCCTGTTAGGACAGATATTTTAGGGAAGATCAGGACTGGTTTTGATTTGAGTGCAGGTCACCCCCATCTGAGGTTGACTCTTGCTTTGGTGGTTTTAACAATAAGAACTGTAGCCTGATGAGCTCACAAAGTATTTTCTCTCTGTTCCCCAGCCTCTGGACTTTGAGCGTAAGCGTCAGTACAGCCTCCGTGTTCAGGTGGAGAACATCCACATCAACCCTCGCTTCTACTCCGTTGGTCCCTTCAAGGACGAAGCCACGATCAAGATTGTTGTGGAGGACGTGGACGAGCCGCCGGTGTTTGAGCGCGCCAGCTACATTATGGAGGTCAAGGAAGACGTCGGCAAAAACACTGTCATCGGCTCCGTCAGCGCTTCCGACCCAGACAACCGACACACCCTCGTCAGGTAGCGTAGTAAATGTTTAGCTGGTTGTTGAAGTAACATCAAATCTCGGGTTTCAAAGTATGATGCTAGCATGATGCTACCTTGGCCATGACACTATGGCTATTCTACACCACAACCACAACAATGAAAACCAGAGGGGGCGAATAGTCACCATCATAAACCAATAATCTGAAGTGCTTTAACACAGCGATTCTCAACTGGTGGGTCGGGACCGAAGTCGGTAATGGACAGTTGGTCAAAAATAAATAAAAATATACCTGTTAAGCCCCTGCCACTTTTCTCCGAATACCCATTACAAATAACATTTTTGAAAGCTTCTACATGACCTACATGGCTAATTTTTGTTCAGATATAAATATGAACCTTAGTGTTTACAGATGATGTGAGTTTTTGGAAATATATGCTAGTGATTGACAATAAATGTTTTAAATACAGAAATCTGTAGTCCGCCCAAAAAAAACCTAGAGATTTACATCAATTATAAAGCCAATTTTCAGCAGGGAAGGCTACAAAAGCAGATGTTATTGAACTAATGTACATCAACAGCAGAAAGTTTGATTTCTTTGGGAAGCATAAAAAAGGCACATTTTGCAGAGTTGTTGACTTTTCCATTTTTGAACATATTAGCCTGCTGTGTGTGATGTGGTCTTTTGTTCCATTTGGGTTGACTCCAGTTTTAGCTGAGTTTCTTAGGATTACGGAGAGGTATAGAATGTGTGATTTCATTCATTCATTCATTACAACATTAAGACTCGTGAGAGTCACAGAGGCTGGAGCTGCTCCCTCGGGCCACCATGTCTCATTTATTATTTTATGCACTGTGTATATTAAAAAAACATACTTTTTTACAGTGTTATTTTGATAACAGATATTATGAGAAATTGTAAAAATTACAATGAAAAAGCATTTATTAACTTTTTTAACTTAACAAAATCTTATTTCGTTTACTTGATTTTAAGTCAAGGAACCTCTCTTATTTTGAAAAGGTTGATATATGTGAAAATTAAAGTTTGTCAGAGTGGAAATGCAGACATTTTTAAGCAGTGGTGTGACACATTTGTCTATATTTGTGCTAATACCCTCAAGCTTAAGCCCGATTAATGGTTTCACTTCATTAACACAAATGAAAACTTGCCAAGAGTTGTTCACGAAGATGCAAAATTATGCACGAAGTCCATGAAAGTGGAATAATGTGAGGCTACACCCGACTGACTCCACTACAGACTTTTTCATTTTTATGAAGCTCTGAGGGAGTTGGCTCTCAAGGTTGAAGTTCCAGCGCTTTATTGCAGGTGTCAAATCTGATATCATTCTCCTTTATCGCCCCATCACGGAGGAAGTGGCCACTCTGTGGCATTTAAAGCCGCACCGTGAAGGAGGAAGAGGAGAGGAAGCCTGCAGGCAGTCAGCTTTATTAGCAAGTCACTGCGCACGCCGACACATCGGCACAGGATACACATCCACACCTCCTTAAGTAGACTTACGGTTACTACGACGACAACTGCGCTGTTTATCATTCTCCTAGCACTAAGCTTGTTAGTGTGTTGGCCAATCTCGATTGCAGACATGAGCAACTGGTGTCCCGAAGGTGGCCCCTTAAACACAAATACAAAATTACTCAATAAAAAAAAACACTTAATGACAGAAAAATACGCAATATGACCCCCGAATTACAAAACATGAACAAAACTACACAAAATGACTTTAAAAACATATAAAGGCAGAAAAAAAACACAAAATGACGACAAAAACAAACAAAAATACATAAAATAACTACAAAAAGCAAGACTAACCCTAACCCTAACCACAGACTAAAAAAAAAAAACACAAAATGGCCACAAAAAACAAACAAAATACCAACAAAACATACCCTAAATGACAACAAAAATACACAAGATGACTCCATAAGTACACAAATGACACAAAATTATGATAAAAATACAAAGCATGACAGCAGAATTCCAAATATAACCAAACAAATACAGAAAATGCTGTCCAAAAATACACAAAATTATGACAAAAGAACACAAAATGTTTGTAATTTGACACCAGCTTCTTTGTTTTTGTGGCTGTGTTAAGAAAAAAAACTACTCCTGCTTCTGTCATCTTATTTCTTACTTTACTCAGCTTTTTATCGACTGTTGTCTTAAGGTCTCGTTGAGGCCATCACCTTGAAATGCAATACTGTTATCGTTCAGCTGTTTTCCCTAAGAGCACTTCACGTAATTTGACACCAGCCTCACATTCAGCCTATTTGGACCACATAGGTCTCTTTTGCCACGGTTTGAGATGTTGTCGCTCAGCTGAATGGTTATAAGTTTTATTCCCACTTCGGTGACGGAAATTAGGAAAACGATTTCCCTTCAAATGTAGCAAAAATAGAATTTACCAAAACCAGAGAACACAAGCTCCCAATTAGCAACAAGATAATTAAACCTAAACAACCTGCTAGTGTTTTGCAGATTTGTTAACCTCCGTAGCTAAAAGTAAAACTCTCGATGAGTCATTCAGTGTTAATTTGTAATCAGAGTTTCAGACGGATAAACAAGTGTATTTAATGACTTTCGCATTGATTTTAGTGAGCTGTGACAAATTTAACTTTACTAAGAACAATGTGACGTGTGTGTGTGTGGAATGATTAAAAACCAATAGAATGAATAAGATTACCAAAGCTGGTGTGTAGCCTGAACGAGGTGTTTGTGGAGGTGGAACCAGCTCAGAAGGTCAGCTAGCCTTTATCTCCACGTCCTGGTGAAAAAAAAAAAAGCTGGCGAGCCATCCAGGAGCAGCAGTTTGGAGCGGTTAGGACGGAGGCGCGCTGTTATCTCTCCGTCATTAATCAGGTCAGAAGGTTAGACCCAGCCACCTGAATTATTGGGAATATCAGAAAAGCAATTAGCGCAGCCCGCGGCAGACGCGCTTTTAACGAGCCCAAGAGTTACAGTCGGGCTTAGTGAGGTTGTAGGAGTGCATGGAAGGGCGGGAGTGTTTAGATGAAGACACAGAGAGGGTTGAAGTGGGAGAAGCAGCGGGGAGGGGCGGTGCGGCGAAGCGGTGAGAGCCCCGGTTCATGCTCTCCCCTCGGGGTCTCCTTCCTCTTACTGATGCCTGCTACTCCATTAATCACACTGATGTATTGCTGCGCTGCGGAAGGCAAGGGAAAACAACACGATTGGATAACCTCAGTGCGTGTGTGTGCATGGGTATAAAACTTCCATCACCACAGGACAAAGACATCCACGGAGCCCAAATCACCTGTAATGTACTCACTTGTGAGAGACATTGGCTCAGTGACCCTACACACATCATCAGCTCGCCTTGTACAAGATAAAGCAGAACTACAGTGAACACGTTGCCCTCTGCAGCTCTAATGTTGGTTTCAGGTATAAATGAATTTGTATAGCAGTGCTTTATAAGATTAATGGTGAAACATTCAGACAGATTATAAAATCATGAACCCAAAAAGTGAAACAGAAATACTGTGTTTAGTTTTTTAGTGTTATTGAGGACTCTAGCTGGAGTATTCTGGACCAGCTAAAGCTGTCTGATTGTTTACATCAGTGGTTCCCAAACCTTTTCTCAGGGCCCCTTATCACAACAGTTTTATTTTTTTTTAAAAGGGTTTTAAAAAAAAAAAAAATTCTATACATTGGGACTATTCAAACTCAAATCTCATAAAAATAACATAACATTTTTTATCACATATTTTAAAACAACGCTTTCTTAATAAAGTGCAAAGACAATAACATATTCTATTTCTCATACTAGTTAATCCCACCCCTGTCATGACATCACGACCCCCCGATTTGGAAACCACTGCATTACATGACCTAATCTGATTTAATCTGCTGAAAATAAAAGGTCAAACAAGCTTTTCTGCATTTGGTTTAAGCAGGGTACAGACATAAAGATAATCCGTTGTTTTTAGTCCTAACTTTTCCTCCTTCCCTTTCATAAGATTATCCTCTAAGATCATCCTGTGGTCTGAGGTTTGTTCAGAGTGAATTTGGGTCGCGGACATGTACTGGGTGGGTCACGGACAACTGGTCAAAAATAAATAAATACATAATGTTTCATGTTGGACTTGTCTTTTATTTTGAAAGAAACTTTACTTTTGACATGCATGCTGTGAAATACATGTTGCACAGGAAAATACATAGATTAATTTTTGAAAAACTAAATTTGGTTAAAAAAAAGTGGGGCTAAATGACAAAATGTGGGTCCCAGGATGAGACCAGTTGAGAACCCCTGGTTTAGGTTTTGATTCTAACAATGTTTTCCACGTGGCAAGAATCATCTTCAAACGAGATCTAACAACAGGAACAAATGCTACGTTGTTAGATCTACGTTCCTCCGACATAAAAAAGTTATCTTAAATGCCACCTGAAGTCCGAGCTCCTACTCTGTAAAGTCTGAAAAACCAATAAACCCATAAATCTTCAAAGGTGTAAGTGAAGGTTATCATATTTATGATTTTTTTCCAATTCCAAATGGAATTGAGTTTCCATTTTTAGGACTTTTGATTTTTAATCATAAGCAACAGGACGTGAGAGCTTCCAATACTGTATATGATGACCATATATTCTTTTAAATGAAGAGGCATTATATTTTAAATCCATTTTCAGTTTAATCGCCTAAATCGAGCTCTTTTGATTCCTTTCTGAGCCCCAGTGGCTGATGTTTGACCTCCACACGGCTGAGACTGCTGATGTGTTATGAGGAAACATGAGCTCATTGTAATTAAAGACGTGATCTGTGTTGGTCGTTTGTATTCAACCCTGGTTCTTCGACTCACTCAGGCAAGTAAAAGCCAATTTCTCGGGACAAAGTTGGCCTCGCCCGCTGATGGAGAATGTGTTTTAGTTTCCTGTAAATATCAATGATAAGAATCAAATGGCATTTTTTGGAAAGTTTTCCCAGTAAAGGTGACCATTTGCACGCTGCTTCACACCTGACAGACTCTATCCCTCGGGGAGCTACACGTTCACCGTCTCTGTGTGCAGGTACTCCATCGATCGGCGCACAGACATGGACCGAGTGTTCAACGTTCACGCGGGAAACGGCTCCGTGTTCTTACTGAGGGAGCTGGACCGTGAGGAGAACGCCTGGCACAACATCAGCGTCACCGCTTCAGAGTACAGTGAGTGACAGACTCTCCTGAAGCTGCTTCGTCTTCTTCAGTCGTGTTTGAAATCAATCGAGCTGATGACATATTACGACATTTACTGAGTTTTCTGTTACCTTTACGTCAACCTCAAAACAATTTGTGATGGGAAGCATAAATATCAACCATAGTTGAGTACGAGTACTCATATTTGGAGTTGATGTTCTCAGTTCAGGTTTAGTAGTGCACAAGTACACTTTAATAGTTCTAGTACTAATAGTAAAGCTTATTTGCCATTGGCTTCTATAAATATTCCAACCAATCAGGAAGTTGGATTTGGTTATAATAAAATAGATCTGGTAGTTCTTAAGGCTGGGCGATATGGACCGAAACTCGCATCTCGATATTTTTTCTCGAAAGAGGAGGGGCCGATGGCACACTATGGCAGCCTCTCTTCCGTCAGTCTGCCCCAGGGCAGCTGTGGCTATAATAGTAGCTTACCACCACCAAGTGTGGAGTGAAAGAATAATAGCTTAATTCTGTAAAGCGACTTTGATTGTCCCAAAAAGCGCTATATAAAATTGAAGTATTATTATTATTATTATTATTATTATTATTAAGGTCTACTTGTGCACTAGTGTATAAAAAACCTTTACTAGTACTCACTAGGCTGTTTTTTTATCTACTAGTATAATTAGTAAAACCAAATAAGTCACAAATAGTACTGGTAAACCTAATGCAAATTAAGTAGAGTGGATTATATCCAAATCCAGCTCCCTGATTGGTTGAAATATTTTGAATAAAATATTACAGTGTACTACAGTTTTACATACCTAAAATCCTACTGCATTTTGAACTCCCTTTTTTTCTACTTTCAACATGTTGTTTCTACCCTATGTCTTTATTTTTCTGCTATTTAATGTAAAGTAAATTAAAATGTTGTATGGTGTAAATTCGCTTGTCTTGTTTCAAAATGAAATAAACATGATTGCTGATAAACGGACTCTGTACCTTTGTGTTTCCAAGACAACCCTCGACAGATCAGCAGCGTTCCCGTGTATGTCAGAGTCCTGGACGTCAACGACAACGCTCCTACTTTCGCCACCAATTACGAGACCTTTGTCTGTGAGAACGCCAAGGCTAATCAGGTGCGTTGTTATCAAGCGCGGAGCCATTGTCATGGTTTCATCTTGCTCCTCTGTGTTTGACGTTAGCATTCGGCTTGTAATTAGCAGACCACAGGAAGAGTTGGTAAAAAGGAAACAGGCACATAACTGCATTAAGTATTTTTAAACAGGGAGAATGATCCACACTGACGAAGGTTCAAACTTTTTTTACGTTTTATACCTAGGTCATTCCATGTCACATCCCACGTAAATGAATGTTTGAATTTTTTATATTTGCCTTTCTTTGTGCCTTACTGCATCCTTTGCCTTACACTATCCTTTGCCCGGTTTAAGTATGTGCATTCTATTTCTAGTAGTTTATAGAGTCTAATGATGGTCTTAACTCAATTTTTTTGGTGTTGAAATTTTTTGACTTTATGCCTTACTATAGCCTTACCTCCGACCTCGGGTGAATTTTCGATTTTTGCCTTTTTTTGTGCCTTACACTATCCTTTGCCCGGTTTAAGTATGTGCATTCTATTTCTAGTAGTTTATAGAGTCTAATGATGGTCTTAACTCAATTTTTTTTTTTTGAAATTTTTTGACTTTATGCCTTACCTCGGGTGAATTTTCGATTTTTGCCTTTTTTTGTGCCTTACACTATTCTTTGCCCGGTTTAAGTATGTGCATTCTATTTCTAGTAGTTTATAGGGTCTAATGATGGTCTTAACTCAATTTTTTTGGGGTTGAAATTTTTTGACTTTATGCCTTACTATATAGCCTTACCTCCGACGTTGGGTGAATTTTCGATTTTTTCCTTTTTTTGTGCCTTACACTATCCTTTCCCCGGTTTAAGTATGTGCATTCTTTTTCTAGTAGTTTATAGAGTCTAATGATGGTCTTAACTCAATTTTTTTGGGGTTGAAATTTTTTGCCTTACTTTTTTATTTTGGGTGATTTTTGTTTTTTGTCATTTTTTGTGCCTTACTGCTTTCTTAGCCCAGTTTAAGTATGTGCATTATGTTTGCAGTGGTTGTTAGGGTCTAATGATGGTCCTAACTCAATTTTTTTTTTTTCGAAATTTTTTTTTAAAAAAAAGCCTTGCTATAGCCTTACTTTTGATTTTGGGTGATTTTTGTTTTTTGTCATTTTTTGTGCGTTACTGCTTTCTTAGCCCAGTTTAAGTATGTGCATTATGTTTGCAGTGGTCTTTAGGGTCTAATGATGGTCCTAACTCAATTTTTTTTTTTTTAGAAATTTTTGAAAAAAAAGGCTTGCAATAGCCTTACTTTTGATTTTGGGTGATTTTTGTTTTTTTTCTTTTTTTGTGCCTTACTGCTTTCTTAGCCCAGTTTAAGTATGTGCATTATGTTTGCAGTGGTTTTTAGGGTCTAATGATGGTCCTAACTCAATTTTTTTTTTTCGAAATTTTTTGAAAAAAAATGCCGTGCCTTACTTTTGATTTTGGGTGATTTTTGTTTTTTTGTCATTTTTTGTGCCTTACTGCTTTCTTAGCCCAGTTTAAGTATGTGCATTATGTTTGCAGTGGTTTTTAGGGTCGAATGACGGTCCTAACTCAATTTTTTTTTTTTCGAAATTTTTGAAAAAAAAATGCCTTGGTGATTTTTGTTTTTTGTCATTTTTTGTGCCTTACTGCTTTCTTAGCCCAGTTTAAGTATGTGCATTATGTTTGCAGTGGTTTTTAGGGTCTAATGATGGTCCTAACTCAATTTTTTTTTTTCTAAATTTTTTCAAAAAAAAGCCTTGCTATAGCCTTACTTTTGATTTTGAGTGATTTTTGTTTTTTGTCATTTTTTGTGCCTTACTGCTTTCTTAGCCCAGTTTAAGTATGTGCATTATGTTTGCAGTGGTTTTTAGGATCTAATGATGGTCCTAAGTCAATTTTTTTTTTTCGAAATTTTTTTAAAAAAAAGCCTTGCTATAGCCTTACTTTTGATTTTGGGTGATTTTTGTTTTTTGTCATTTTTTGTGCCTTACTGCTTCCTTAGCCCAGTTTAAGTATGTGCATTATGTTTGCAGTGGTTTTTAGGGTCGAATGATGGTCCTAACTCAATTTTTTTTTTTTAGAATTTTTTGAAAAAAAAAGCCTTGCTATAGCCTTACTTTTGATTTTGGGTGATTTTTGTTTTTTGTCATTTTTTGTGCCTTACTGCTTTCTTAGCCCAGTTTAAGTATGTGCATTATGTTTGCAGTGGTTTTTAGGGTCTAATGATGGTCCTAACTCAATTTTTTTTTTTCGAAATTTTTGAAAAAAAAGCCTTGCTATAGCCTTACTTTTGATTTTGGGTGATTTTTGTTTTTTGTCATTTTTTGTGCCTTACTGCTTTCTTAGCCCAGTTTAAGTATGTGCATTATGTTTGCAGTGGTTTTTAGGGTCTAATGATGGTCCTAACTCAATTTTTTTTTTTTCGAAATTTTTGAAAAAAAAAGCCTTGCTATAGCCTTACTTTTGATTTTGGGTGATTTTTGTTTTTTGTCATTTTTTGTGCCTTACTGATTTCTTAGCCCAGTTTAAGTATGTGCATTATGTTTGCAGTGGTTTTTAGGGTCTAATGATGGTCCTAACTCAATTTTTTTTTTTTTCGAAATTTTTGAAAAAAAAGCCTTGCTATAGCCTTACTTTTGATTTTGGGTGATTTTTGTTTTTTGTCATTTTTTGTGCCTTACTGCTTTCTTAGCCCAGTTTAAGTATGTGCATTATGTTTGCAGTGGTTTTTAGGGTCGAATGATGGTCCTAACTCAATTTTTTTTTTTTAGAAATTTTTGGAAAAAAAGCCTTGCTATAGCCTTACTTTTGATTTTGGGTGATTTTTGTTTTTTGTCATTTTTTGTGCCTTACTGCTTTCTTAGCCCAGTTTAAGTATGTGCATTATGTTTGCAGTGGTTTTTAGGGTCTAATGATGGTCCTAACTCAATTTTTTTTTTTCGAAATTTTTTTAAAAAAAGCCTTGCTATAGCCTTACTTTTGATTTTGGGTGATTTTTGTTTTTTGTCATTTTTTGTGCCTTACTGCTTTCTTAGCCCAGTTTAAGTATGTGCATTATGTTTGCAGTGGTTTTTAGGGTCTAATGATGGTCCTAACTCAATTTTTTTTTTTTCGAAATTTTTTGAAAAAAAAGCCTTGCTATAGCCTTACTTTTGATTTTGGGTGATTTTTGTTTTTTGTCATTTTTTGTGCCTTACTGCTTTCTTAGCCCAGTTTAAGTATGTGCATTATGTTTGCAGTGGTTTTTAGGGTCTAATGATGGTCCTAACTCAATTTTTTTTTTTTTGAAATTTTTGAAAAAAAAGCCTTGCTATAGCCTTACTTTTGATTTTGGGTGATTTTTGTTTTTTGTCATTTTTTGTGCCTTACTGCTTTCTTAGCCCAGTTTAAGTATGTGCATTATGTTTGCAGTGGTTTTTAGGGTCTAATGATGGTCCTAACTCAATTTTTTTTTTTTCGAAATTTTTGAAAAAAAAGCCTTGCTATAGCCTTACTTTTGATTTTGGGTGATTTTTGTTTTTTGTCATTTTTTGTGCCTTACTGCTTTCTTAGCCCAGTTTAAGTATGTGCATTATGTTTGCAGTGGTTTTTAGGGTCTAATGATGGTCCTAACTCAATTTTTTTTTTTTCGAAATTTTTTCAAAAAAAAGCCTTGCTATAGCCTTACTTTTGATTTTGGGTGATTTTTGTTTTTTGTCATTTTTTGTGCCTTACTGCTTTCTTAGCCCAGTTTAAGTATGTGCATTATGTTTGCAGTGGTTTTTAGGGTCTAATGATGGTCCTAACTCAATTTTTTTTTTTCGAAATTTTTTTAAAAAAAGCCTTGCTATAGCCTTACTTTTGATTTTGGGTGATTTTTGTTTTTTGTCATTTTTTGTGCCTTACTGCTTTCTTAGCCCAGTTTAAGTATGTGCATTATGTTTGCAGTGGTTTTTAGGGTCTAATGATGGTCCTAACTCAATTTTTTTTTTTTAGAATTTTTTGAAAAAAAAGCCTTGCTATAGCCTTACTTTTGATTTTGGGTGATTTTTGTTTTTTGTCATTTTTTGTGCCTTACTGCTTTCTTAGCCCAGTTTAAGTATGTGCATTATGTTTGCAGTGGTTTTTAGGGTCTAATGATGGTCCTAACTCAATTTTTTTTTTTCGAAATTTTTTTAAAAAAAAAGCCTTGCTATAGCCTTACTTTTGATTTTGGGTGATTTTTGTTTTTTGTCATTTTTTGTGCCTTACTGCTTTCTTAGCCCAGTTTAAGTATGTGCATTATGTTTGCAGTGGTTTTTAGGGTCTAATGATGGTCCTAACTCAATTTTTTTTTTTCGAAATTTTTGAAAAAAAAGCCTTGCTATAGCCTTACTTTTGATTTTGGGTGATTTTTGTTTTTTGTCATTTTTTGTGCCTTACTGCTTTCTTAGCCCAGTTTAAGTATGTGCATTATGTTTGCAGTGGTTTTTAGGGTCTAATGATGGTCCTAACTCAATTTTTTTTTTTTCGAAATTTTTTAAAAAAAAGCCTTGCTATAGCCTTACTTTTGATTTTGGGTGATTTTTTTTTTTTGTCATTTTTTGTGCCTTACTGCTTTCTTAGCCCAGTTTAAGTATGTGCATTATGTTTGCAGTGGTTTTTAGGGTCTAATGATGGTCCTAACTCAATTTTTTTTTTTTCGAAATTTTTGAAAAAAAAGCCTTGCTATAGCCTTACTTTTGATTTTGGGTGATTTTTGTTTTTTGTCATTTTTTGTGCCTTACTGCTTTCTTAGCCCAGTTTAAGTATGTGCATTATGTTTGCAGTGGTTTTTAGGGTCTAATGATGGTCCTAACTCAATTTTTTTTTTTCGAAATTTTTTTTAAAAAAAGCCTTGCTATAGCCTTACTTTTGATTTTGGGTGATTTTTGTTTTTTGTCATTTTTTGTGCCTTACTGCTTTCTTAGCCCAGTTTAAGTATGTGCATTATGTTTGCAGTGGTTTTTAGGGTCTAATGATGGTCCTAACTCAATTTTTTTTTTTCGAAATTTTTTGAAAAAAAAGCCTTGCTATAGCCTTACTTTTGATTTTGGGTGATTTTTGTTTTTTGTCATTTTTTGTGCCTTACTGCTTTCTTAGCCCAGTTTAAGTATGTGCATTATGTTTGCAGTGGTTTTTAGGGTCTAATGATGGTCCTAACTCAATTTTTTTTTTTTAGAAATTTTTGAAAAAAAAGCCTTGCTATAGCCTTACTTTTGATTTTGGGTGATTTTTGTTTTTGTCATTTTTTGTGCCTTACTGCTTTCTTAGCCCAGTTTAAGTATGTGCATTATGTTTGCAGTGGTTTTTAGGGTCTAATGATGGTCCTAACTCAATTTTTTTTTTTCGAAATTTTTGAAAAAAAAGCCTTGCTATAGCCTTACTTTTGATTTTGGGTGATTTTTGTTTTTTGTCATTTTTTGTGCCTTACTGCTTTCTTAGCCCAGTTTAAGTATGTGCATTATGTTTGCAGTGGTTTTTAGGGTCTAATGATGGTCCTAACTCAATTTTTTTTTTTCGAAATTTTTGAAAAAAAAGCCTTGCTATAGCCTTACTTTTGATTTTGGGTGATTTTTGTTTTTTGTCATTTTTGTGCCTTACTGCTTTCTTAGCCCAGTTTAAGTATGTGCATTATGTTTGCAGTGGTTTTTAGGGTCTAATGATGGTCCTAACTCAATTTTTTTTTTTCGAAATTTTTTAAAAAAAAGCCTTGCTATAGCCTTACTTTTGATTTTGGGTGATTTTTGTTTTTTGTCATTTTTTGTGCCTTACTGCTTTCTTAGCCCAGTTTAAGTATGTGCATTATGTTTGCAGTGGTTTTTAGGGTCTAATGATGGTCCTAACTCAATTTTTTTTTTTCGAAATTTTTGAAAAAAAAAGCCTTGCTATAGCCTTACTTTTGATTTTGGGTGATTTTTGTTTTTTGTCATTTTTTGTGCCTTACTGCTTTCTTAGCCCAGTTTAAGTATGTGCATTATGTTTGCAGTGGTTTTTAGGGTCTAATGATGGTCCTAACTCAATTTTTTTTTTTCGAAATTTTTGAAAAAAAAGCCTTGCTATAGCCTTACTTTTGATTTTGGGTGATTTTTGTTTTTTGTCATTTTTTGTGCCTTACTGCTTTCTTAGCCCAGTTTAAGTATGTGCATTATGTTTGCAGTGGTTTTTAGGGTCTAATGATGGTCCTAACTCAATTTTTTTTTTTTCGAAATTTTTTGAAAAAAAAGCCTTGCTATAGCCTTACTTTTGATTTTGGGTGATTTTTGTTTTTTGTCATTTTTTGTGCCTTACTGCTTTCTTAGCCCAGTTTAAGTATGTGCATTATGTTTGCAGTGGTTTTTAGGGTCTAATGATGGTCCTAACTCAATTTTTTTTTTTCGAAATTTTTGAAAAAAAATGCCTTGCTATAGCCTTACTTTTGATTTTGGGTGATTTTTGTTTTTTGTCATTTTTTGTGCCTTACTGCTTTCTTAGCCCAGTTTAAGTATGTGCATTATGTTTGCAGTGGTTTTTAGGGTCTAATGATGGTCCTAACTCAATTTTTTTTTTTTTGAAATTTTTTAAAAAAAAGCCTTGCTATAGCCTTACTTTTGATTTTGGGTGATTTTTGTTTTTTGTCATTTTTTGTGCCTTACTGCTTTCTTAGCCCAGTTTAAGTATGTGCATTATGTTTGCAGTGGTTTTTAGGGTCTAATGATGGTCCTAACTCAATTTTTTTTTTTCCGAAATGTTTTTTAAAAAAAGCCTTGCTATAGCCTTACTTTTGATTTTGGGTGATTTTTGTTTTTTGTCATTTTTTGTGCCTTACTGCTTTCTTAGCCCAGTTTAAGTATGTGCATTATGTTTGCAGTGGTTTTTAGGGTCTAATGATGGTCCTAACTCAATTTTTTTTTTTTCGAAATTTTTGAAAAAAAAGCCTTGCTATAGCCTTACTTTTGATTTTGGGTGATTTTTGTTTTTTGTCTTTTTTTGTGCCTTACTGCTTTCTTAGCCCAGTTTAAGTATGTGCATTATGTTTGCAGTGGTTTTTAGGGTCTAATGATGGTCCTAACTCAATTTTTTTTTTTTTCGAAATTTTTGAAAAAAAAGCCTTGCTATAGCCTTACTTTTGATTTTGGGTGATTTTTGTTTTTTGTCATTTTTTGTGCCTTACTGCTTTCTTAGCCCAGTTTAAGTATGTGCATTATGTTTGCAGTGGTTTTTAGGGTCTAATGATGGTCCTAACTCAATTTTTTTTTTTTCGAAATTTTTGAAAAAAAAGCCTTGCTATAGCCTTACTTTTGATTTTGGGTGATTTTTGTTTTTTGTCATTTTTTGTGCCTTACTGCTTTCTTAGCCCAGTTTAAGTATGTGCATTATGTTTGCAGTGGTTTTTAGGGTCTAATGATGGTCCTAACTCAATTTTTTTTTTTCGAAATTTTTGAAAAAAAATGCCTTGCTATAGCCTTACTTTTGATTTTGGGTGATTTTTGTTTTTTGTCATTTTTTGTGCCTTACTGCTTTCTTAGCCCAGTTTAAGTATGTGCATTATGTTTGCAGTGGTTTTTAGGGTCTAATGATGGTCCTAACTCAATTTTTTTTTTTTCGAAATTTTTGAAAAAAAAGCCTTGCTATAGCCTTACTTTTGATTTTGGGTGATTTTTGTTTTTTGTCATTTTTTGTGCCTTACTGCTTCCTTAGCCCAGTTTAAGTATGTGCATTATGTTTGCAGTGGTTTTTAGGGTCTAATGATGGTCCTAACTCAATTTTTTTTTTTTCGAAATTTTTGAAAAAAAAGCCTTGCTATAGCCTTACTTTTGATTTTGGGTGATTTTTGTTTTTTGTCATTTTTTGTGCCTTACTGCTTTCTTAGCCCAGTTTAAGTATGTGCATTATGTTTGCAGTGGTTTTTAGGGTCTAATGATGGTCCTAACTCAATTTTTTTTTTTTCCAAAATTTTTGAAAAAAAAGCCTTGCTATAGCCTTACTTTTGATTTTGGGTGATTTTTGTTTTTTGTCATTTTTTGTGCCTTACTGCTTTCTTAGCCCAGTTTAAGTATGTGCATTATGTTTGCAGTGGTTTTTAGGGTCTAATGATGGTCCTAACTCAATTTTTTTTTTTTCGAAATTTTTTAAAAAAAAGCCTTGCTATAGCCTTACTTTTGATTTTGGGTGATTTTTGTTTTTTGTCATTTTTTGTGCCTTACTGCTTTCTTAGCCCAGTTTAAGTATGTGCATTATGTTTGCAGTGGTTTTTAGGGTCTAATGATGGTCCTAACTCAATTTTTTTTTTTTTCCAAAATTTTTGAAAAAAAAGCCTTGCTATAGCCTTACTTTTGATTTTGGGTGATTTTTGTTTTTTGTCATTTTTTGTGCCTTACTGCTTTCTTAGCCCAGTTTAAGTATGTGCATTATGTTTGCAGTGGTTTTTAGGGTCGAATGATGGTCCTAACTCAATTTTTTTTTTTTAGAAATTTTTGAAAAAAAAGCCTTGCTATAGCCTTACTTTTGATTTTGGGTGATTTTTGTTTTTTGTCATTTTTTGTGCCTTACTGCTTTCTTAGCCCAGTTTAAGTATGTGCATTATGTTTGCAGTGGTTTTTAGGGTCTAATGATGGTCCTAACTCAATTTTTTTTTTTTCGAAATTTTTGAAAAAAAATGCCTTGCTATAGCCTTACTTTGATTTTGGGTGATTTTTGTTTTTTGTCATTTTTTGTGCCTTACTGCTTTCTTAGCCCAGTTTAAGTATGTGCATTATGTTTGCAGTGGTTTTTAGGGTCTAATGATGGTCCTAACTCAATTTTTTTTTTTTCGAAATTTTTGAAAAAAAAGCCTTGCTATAGCCTTACTTTTGATTTTGGGTGATTTTTGTTTTTTGTCATTTTTTGTGCCTTACTGCTTTCTTAGCCCAGTTTAAGTATGTGCATTATGTTTGCAGTGGTTTTTAGGGTCTAATGATGGTCCTAACTCAATTTTTTTTTTTTTCGAAATTTTTGAAAAAAAAGCCTTGCTATAGCCTTACTTTTGATTTTGGGTGATTTTTGTTTTTTGTCATTTTTTGTGCCTTACTGCTTTCTTAGCCCAGTTTAAGTATGTGCATTATGTTTGCAGTGGTTTTTAGGGTCTAATGATGGTCCTAACTCAATTTTTTTTTTTCGAAATTTTTTGAAAAAAAAGCCTTGCTATAGCCTTACTTTTGATTTTGGGTGATTTTTGTTTTTTGTCATTTTTTGTGCCTTACTGCTTTCTTAGCCCAGTTTAAGTATGTGCATTATGTTTGCAGTGGTTTTTAGGGTCTAATGATGGTCCTAACTCAATTTTTTTTTTTTCGAATTTTTGAAAAAAAAGCCTTGCTATAGCCTTACTTTTGATTTTGGGTGATTTTTGTTTTTTGTCATTTTTTGTGCCTTACTGCTTTCTTAGCCCAGTTTAAGTATGTGCATTATGTTTGCAGTGGTTTTTAGGGTCTAATGATGGTCCTAACTCAATTTTTTTTTTTTCGAAATTTTTGAAAAAAAAGCCTTGCTATAGCCTTACTTTTGATTTTGGGTGATTTTTGTTTTTTGTCATTTTTGTGCCTTACTGCTTTCTTAGCCCAGTTTAAGTATGTGCATTATGTTTGCAGTGGTTTTTAGGGTCTAATGATGGTCCTAACTCAATTTTTTTTTTTTCGAAATTTTTGAAAAAAAAGCCTTGCTATAGCCTTACTTTTGATTTTGGGTGATTTTTGTTTTTTGTCATTTTTTGTGCCTTACTGCTTTCTTAGCCCAGTTTAAGTATGTGCATTATGTTTGCAGTGGTTTTTAGGGTCTAATGATGGTCCTAACTCAATTTTTTTTTTTTGGAAATTTTTGAAAAAAAAGCCTTGCTATAGCCTTACTTTTGATTTTGGGTGATTTTTGTTTTTTGTCATTTTTTGTGCCTTACTGCTTTCTTAGCCCAGTTTAAGTATGTGCATTATGTTTGCAGTGGTTTTTAGGGTCTAATGATGGTCCTAACTCAATTTTTTTTTTTCGAAATTTTTTAAAAAAAAGCCTTGCTATAGCCTTACTTTTGATTTTGGGTGATTTTTGTTTTTTGTCATTTTTTGTGCCTTACTGCTTTCTTAGCCCAGTTTAAGTATGTGCATTATGTTTGCAGTGGTTTTTAGGGTCTAATGATGGTCCTAACTCAATTTTTTTTTTTTTCGAAATTTTTGAAAAAAAAGCCTTGCTATAGCCTTACTTTTGATTTTGGGTGATTTTTGTTTTTTGTCATTTTTTGTGCCTTACTGCTTTCTTAGCCCAGTTTAAGTATGTGCATTATGTTTGCAGTGGTTTTTAGGGTCGAATGATGGTCCTAACTCAATTTTTTTTTTTTCGAAATTTTTGAAAAAAAAGCCTTGCTATAGCCTTACTTTTGATTTTGGGTGATTTTTGTTTTTTGTCATTTTTTGTGCCTTACTGCTTTCTTAGCCCAGTTTAAGTATGTGCATTATGTTTGCAGTGGTTTTTAGGGTCTAATGATGGTCCTAACTCAATTTTTTTTTTTTCGAAATTTTTTTAAAAAAAAGCCTTGCTATAGCCTTACTTTTGATTTTGGGTGATTTTTGTTTTTTGTCATTTTTTGTGCCTTACTGCTTTCTTAGCCCAGTTTAAGTATGTGCATTATGTTTGCAGTGGTTTTTAGGGTCTAATGATGGTCCTAACTCAATTTTTTTTTTTTCCAAAATTTTTGAAAAAAAAGCCTTGCTATAGCCTTACTTTTGATTTTGGGTGATTTTTGTTTTTTGTCATTTTTTGTGCCTTACTGCTTTCTTAGCCCAGTTTAAGTATGTGCATTATGTTTGCAGTGGTTTTTAGGGTCTAATGATGGTCCTAACTCAATTTTTTTTTTTTTCGAAATTTTTGAAAAAAAAGCCTTGCTATAGCCTTACTTTTGATTTTGGGTGATTTTTGTTTTTTGTCATTTTTTGTGCCTTACTGCTTTCTTAGCCCAGTTTAAGTATGTGCATTATGTTTGCAGTGGTTTTTAGGGTCTAATGATGGTCCTAACTCAATTTTTTTTTTTTCGAAATTTTTGAAAAAAAAGCCTTGCTATAGCCTTACTTTTGATTTTGGGTGATTTTTGTTTTTTGTCATTTTTTGTGCCTTACTGCTTTCTTAGCCCAGTTTAAGTATGTGCATTATGTTTGCAGTGGTTTTTAGGGTCTAATGATGGTCCTAACTCAATTTTTTTTTTTTTAGAATTTTTTGAAAAAAAAGCCTTGCTATAGCCTTACTTTTGATTTTGGGTGATTTTTGTTTTTTGTCATTTTTTGTGCCTTACTGCTTTCTTAGCCCAGTTTAAGTATGTGCATTATGTTTGCAGTGGTTTTTAGGGTCTAATGATGGTCCTAACTCAATTTTTTTTTTTTCAAAATTTTTGAAAAAAAAGCCTTGCTATAGCCTTACTTTGATTTTGGGTGATTTTTGTTTTTTGTCATTTTTTGTGCCTTACTGCTTTCTTAGCCCAGTTTAAGTATGTGCATTATGTTTGCAGTGGTTTTTAGGGTCTAATGATGGTCCTAACTCAATTTTTTTTTTTTCGAAATTTTTGAAAAAAAAGCCTTGCTATAGCCTTACTTTTGATTTTGGGTGATTTTTGTTTTTTGTCATTTTTTGTGCCTTACTGCTTTCTTAGCCCAGTTTAAGTATGTGCATTATGTTTGCAGTGGTTTTTAGGGTCTAATGATGGTCCTAACTCAATTTTTTTTTTTTTCGAAATTTTTGAAAAAAAAGCCTTGCTATAGCCTTACTTTTGATTTTGGGTGATTTTTGTTTTTTGTCCTTTTTTGTGCCTTACTGCTTTCTTAGCCCAGTTTAAGTATGTGCATTATGTTTGCAGTGGTTTTTAGGATCTAATGATGGTCCTAACTCAATTTTTTTTTTTTCGAAATGTTTTTTAAAAAAAGCCTTGCTATAGCCTTACTTTTGATTTTGGGTGATTTTTGTTTTTTGTCATTTTTTGTGCCTTACTGCTTTCTTAGCCCAGTTTAAGTATGTGCATTATGTTTGCAGTGGTTTTTAGGGTCTAATGATGGTCCTAACTCAATTTTTTTTTTTTTAGAATTTTTGAAAAAAAAGCCTTGCTATAGCCTTACTTTTGATTTTGGGTGATTTTTGTTTTTTGTCATTTTTTGTGCCTTACTGCTTTCTTAGCCCAGTTTAAGTATGTGCATTATGTTTGCAGTGGTTTTTAGGGTCTAATGATGGTCCTAACTCAATTTTTTTTTTTTTGAAATTTTTGAAAAAAATGCCTTGCTATAGCCTTACTTTTAGTTTTGGGTGATTTTTGTTTTTTGTCATTTTTTGTGCCTTACTGCTTTCTTAGCCCAGTTTAAGTATGTGCATTATGTTTGCAGTGGTTTTTAGGGTCTAATGATGGTCCTAACTCAATTTTTTTTTTTTAGAAATTTTTGAAAAAAAAGCCTTGCTATAGCCTTACTTTTGATTTTGGGTGATTTTTGTTTTTTGTCATTTTTTGTGCCTTACTGCTTTCTTAGCCCAGTTTAAGTATGTGCATTATGTTTGCAGTGGTTTTTAGGGTCTAATGATGGTCCTAACTCAATTTTTTTTTTTTTGAAATTTTTTAAAAAAAAGCCTTGCTATAGCCTTACTTTTGATTTTGGAGTGATTTTTGTTTTTTGTCATTTTTTGTGCCTTACTGCTTTCTTAGCCCAGTTTAAGTATGTGCATTATGTTTGCAGTGGTTTTTAGGGTCTAATGATGGTCCTAACTCAATTTTTTTTTTTTCGAAATTTTTTGAAAAAAAAGCCTTGCTATAGCCTTACTTTTGATTTTGGGTGATTTTTGTTTTTTGTCATTTTTTGTGCCTTACTGCTTTCTTAGCCCAGTTTAAGTATGTGCATTATGTTTGCAGTGGTTTTTAGGGTCTAATGATGGTCCTAACTCAATTTTTTTTTTTTTGAAATTTTTGAAAAAAAAGCCTTGCTATAGCCTTACTTTTGATTTTGGGTGATTTTTGTTTTTTGTCATTTTTTGTGCCTTACTGATTTCTTAGCCCAGTTTAAGTATGTGCATTATGTTTGCAGTGGTTTTTAGGGTCTAATGATGGTCCTAACTCAATTTTTTTTTTTTCGAAATTTTTGAAAAAAAAGCCTTGCTATAGCCTTACTTTTGATTTTGGGTGATTTTTGTTTTTTGTCATTTTTTGTGCCTTACTGCTTTCTTAGCCCAGTTTAAGTATGTGCATTATGTTTGCAGTGGTTTTTAGGGTCTAATGATGGTCCTAACTCAATTTTTTTTTTTCGAAATTTTTGAAAAAAATGCCTTGCTATAGCCTTACTTTTGATTTTGGGTGATTTTTGTTTTTTGTCATTTTTTGTGCCTTACTGCTTTCTTAGCCCAGTTTAAGTATGTGCATTATGTTTGCAGTGGTTTTTAGGGTCTAATGATGGTCCTAACTCAATTTTTTTTTTTTTTGAAATTTTTGAAAAAAAATGCCTTGCTATAGCCTTACTTTTGATTTTGGGTGATTTTTGTTTTTTGTCATTTTTTGTGCCTTACTGCTTTCTTAGCCCAGTTTAAGTATGTGCATTATGTTTGCAGTGGTTTTTAGGGTCTAATGATGGTCCTAACTCAATTTTTTTTTTTTTCGAAATTTTTGAAAAAAAAGCCTTGCTATAGCCTTACTTTTGATTTTGGGTGATTTTTGTTTTTTGTCATTTTTTGTGCCTTACTGCTTTCTTAGCCCAGTTTAAGTATGTGCATTATGTTTGCAGTGGTTTTTAGGGTCTAATGATGGTCCTAACTCAATTTTTTTTTTTCGAATTTTTGAAAAAAAAGCCTTGCTATAGCCTTACTTTTGATTTTGGGTGATTTTTGTTTTTTGTCATTTTTTGTGCCTTACTGCTTCTTAGCCCAGTTTAAGTATGTGCATTATGTTTGCAGTGGTTTTTAGGGTCTAATGATGGTCCTAACTCAATTTTTTTTTTTTAGAATTTTTTGAAAAAAAAGCCTTGCTATAGCCTTACTTTTGATTTTGGGTGATTTTTGTTTTTTGTCATTTTTTGTGCCTTACTGCTTTCTTAGCCCAGTTTAAGGATGTGCATTATGTTTGCAGTGGTTTTTAGGGTCTAATGACGGTCTTAACTCAATTTTTTTTTTTTCGAAATTTTTGAAAAAAAAGCCTTGCTATAGCCTTACTTTTGATTTTGGGTGATTTTTGTTTTTTGTCATTTTTTGTGCCTTACTGCTTTCTTAGCCCAGTTTAAGTATGTGCATTATGTTTGCAGTGGTTTTTAGGGTCTAATGATGGTCCTAACTCAATTTTTTTTTTTTTGAAATTTTTTTTAAAAAAAAGCCTTGCTATAGCCTTACTTTTGATTTTGGGTGATTTTTGTTTTTTGTCATTTTTTGTGCCTTACTGCTTTCTTAGCCCAGTTTAAGTATGTGCATTATGTTTGCAGTGGTTTTTAGGGTCTAATGATGGTCCTAACTCAATTTTTTTTTTTTTCGAAATTTTTGAAAAAAAAGCCTTGCTATAGCCTTACTTTTGATTTTGGGTGATTTTTGTTTTTTGTCATTTTTTGTGCCTTACTGCTTTCTTAGCCCAGTTTAAGTATGTGCATTATGTTTGCAGTGGTTTTTAGGGTCTAATGATGGTCCTAACTCAATTTTTTTTTTCGAAATTTTTTCAAAAAAAAGCCTTGCTATAGCCTTACTTTTGATTTTGGGTGATTTTTGTTTTTTGTCATTTTTTGTGCCTTACTGCTTTCTTAGCCCAGTTTAAGTATGTGCATTATGTTGCAGTGGTTTTTAGGGTCTAATGATGGTCCTAACTCAATTTTTTTTTTTTCGAAATTTTTGAAAAAAAGCCTTGCTATAGCCTTACTTTTGATTTTGGGTGATTTTTGTTTTTGTCATTTTTTGTGCCTTACTGCTTTCTTAGCCCAGTTTAAGTATGTGCATTATGTTTGCAGTGGTTTTTAGGGTCTAATGATGGTCCTAACTCAATTTTTTTTTTTTTCCAAAATTTTTGAAAAAAAAAGCCTTGCTATAGCCTTACTTTTGATTTTGGGTGATTTTTGTTTTTTGTCATTTTTGTGCCTTACTGCTTTCTTAGCCCCAGTTTAAGTATGTGCATTATGTTTGCAGTGGTTTTTAGGGTCTAATGATGGTCCTAACTCAATTTTTTTTTTTTTCGAAATTTTTGAAAAAAAAGCCTTGCTATAGCCTTACTTTTGATTTTGGGTGATTTTTGTTTTTTGTCATTTTTTGTGCCTTACTGCTTTCTTAGCCCAGTTTAAGTATGTGCATTATGTTTGCAGTGGTTTTTAGGGTCTAATGATGGTCCTAACTCAATTTTTTTTTTTTGAAATTTTTTTAAAAAAAAGCCTTGCTATAGCCTTACTTTTGATTTTGGGTGATTTTTGTTTTTTTTCTTTTTTGTGCCTTACTGCTTTCTTAGCCCAGTTTAAGTATGTGCATTATGTTTGCAGTGTTTTTAGGTCTAATGATGGTCCTAACTCAATTTTTTTTTTTCGAAATTTTTTGAAAAAAAGCCTTGCTATAGCCTTACTTTTGATTTGGGTGATTTTTGTTTTTTGTCATTTTTGTGCCTTACTGATTTCTTAGCCCCAGTTTAAGTATGTGCATTATGTTTGCAGTAGTTTTTAGGGTCTAATGATGGTCCTAACTCAATTTTTTTTTTTAGAAATTTTTGAAAAAAAGGCTAGCTACTTTGATTTTGGGTGATTTTGTTTTTTGTCATTTTTTGTGCCTTACTGCTTTCTTAGCCCAGTTTAAGTATGTGCATTATGTTTGCAGTGGTTTTTAGGGTCTAATGATGGTCCTAACTCAAT